>NW_008825216.1:2284219-2309526 GCF_000699105.1 Pygoscelis adeliae | reverse complement strand
TTCTTGTAGTGAGGGGCCCAAAACTGAACACAGTATTCGAGGTGCGGCCTCACCAGTGCCGAATACAGGGGCACGATCACTTCCCTACTCCTGCTGACCACACTGTTTCTGATACAAGCCAGGATGCCATTGGCCTTCTTGGCCACCTGGGCACACTGCTGGTTCATATTCAGCCAGCTGTCGACCAGCACCCCCAGGTCCTTTTCTGCCAGGCAGCTTTCCAGCCACTCTTCCCCAAGCCTGTAGCGCTGCATGGGGTTGTTGTGGCCGAACAAGGACCCGGCACTTGGCCTTGTTGAACCTCATACAGTTGGTCTCGGCCCATCGATCCAGCCTGTCCAGATCCCTCTCTAGAGCCTTCCTACCCTACCTTTTCTGCCTTTCTCTGTTAAGTATTGAAAAGGTCCATTTTTACCAATGCACCATACCTTGATTGCACCCACTTTTACTCTTTCCTGCCATAATAGGGACAAAGCTATCAGCCAGCCAAGCCAAACTCTTCTGTGATTTATGCTATTAACTAAAAAGACAGACTGGCACAGGGATTGCAAAACTGTCACTCTCCAAGCTTTTCTTAGCACAAAATGCATTTCTGGACTGCGGTTCTGCAGGTTTCCGATATATGTCAATACCTTGTCAGTCACGGGGATCCTGTGCTAATATACACTGTACTCACTCCTATTTTGTGACTGTCAGTGGCTGTGTTTAACTCTGGAATAATTCTAGTGAATTAGATGAAGTTGCTTTGGAGCGACAGTGAAGCTGAACCCAGTAGATCTGCCAGCCATGCCATCTACTTGGAAGTTTCCACAAACCAGAAGGTAGCAATACCCTTCTGTACAGTCTCAGCCTTCAGATGTTTTGCCATTTCGGGGAGTATTATATCTTTTCCATTTACTGATTCCTAAAGCTCAGGTAGCTTTTCACGGATATCAGCAAACAGATGCAGCCTGAATAATGGCGTATTTATTTTGAATCCTTGCAGCACTGAGGTGGCATCATCAGCATAATCTAATGGAAGTACCTTGTGAGAATTTCTGAGCAGTTAACCCTCTTCTCTCTACACAGATGTAGTAAACACTGCCAGACCTGATGAAAGAGCCATTATGACTTATGTTTCCTGTTACTACCATACATTTGCTGGTGCTCAGAAGGTGAGATTGTAGAAGATGGATCAGATCTCATCCTTCACCTTCTGTCTTGTTTCTTTCAGAAATTTTTCCTCTTCTGATCTTTTCCTCACTAGGTACTAGGACAGCATCTTAGAGCTGAGCTCTTTTCCTGTTGCCTGATTTTCTCTGTGAGCCACTGTCTCGGTAGAGCCAGTAGTAGTCTATCCATTTGTTCCATAGAAACAAACCTTCCTGTCTCATCTTTCTGTATATTTACTAATAATATCCAGTAGGTTTTTGACAGCTGGTTACTGAATGGGGTAGAGGACATTATTCTCTTTAATCGAAATTGTGTGCATTCATTTGAAGCACCTTTAAAAATGCAAGAGGAAAATAAGCTTATACTGACAAAACAATTTCAATAGCAGAATGCCATCTTTTTTCTCCCTGCTGGATATTATTCCTGCTACAGATGTCAAAATCATCATAACAGATGCTCAGAAAATAAATCCTTCTCTTATGCTTTCAGGATTGTTTTTAAAATGTTAAATGCTTAATGGTAAGTACAAACAGCAACGCAAAACATTGCTACTATGCAAAATAGACACAGAAACATATACAGACATCTCAGAAGAGCTCTGGAATCATGTCCTAATGAAAAGAAGGAAAATTTTAAAAAGCAAGGCAGTTCAGAGTTGGACATACTTCAGGTATTAGTAATATAAAGAATACTGATATATAATGCTAAGTTTATAATTAATCCACGTGCAATTCCAGAGAACATCTCCCCAGATCAAAATGTAGTCTGTCTTTCCCATGTCTTAGTCAAAAAACCGCCACATTCTAAGTCACCAGACATATGCGTCCTTAAGCAGATAGTCCTGGTAAAATTAAGGTCACTCCCCCTGTGACAATACTGCAGGATCAAGCTTATTAAAAAAATTCCACCTCTTTGTAAGAGGTTATGTTGAATTTCTAGTGTATGTTTTATTCTGTCAGCACCCATCAATCTAACACTAAATTTATTACAGCTTTGTAGAGTTTCTAGAGTACAGAACTATAGACAAGAAAACAATCAGAATGACACTATGTTGTGCTTTTATTTATTCATCCTGTTTTCTACTCCTCGATTCTTTTTTTTGTTTTGTTTTAATTTCTTCCCCCGCTCTTGTAGATATTGTGAACACTCCCAAACCTGATGAGAGAGCTATCATGACATATGTGTCCTGCTTCTACCATGCTTTTGCTGGAGCAGAGCAGGTATTAATCAACTGTCCCTTCAGGTTGCTGTGTTTTTGATTGGTTGTTTCACATTTCCACTAGTTTATTAAAAAAAACTAATTTAGTACTTTGTGGTTTTAATTAACAATTGCAAGTATTACTAGAGCGCTAATACTTGTTTTTAACCAACACTTGAACCTGTTTTAGTTAAATGTTGTGTAGCAAGTTGAACTTCTTAATTCCAATGGACATTCCTGTTTCTAATTTTGGGTCTTTATTTGGTGATTGTAAAGACTATTTCACAAAAACTGTATTTGAAGATACTGTGAAATGGAGTTGTTGTTTGTTGCTACATCAACATCTTATGCGTTTGCTGTATAAAAGAATTTTTGACTCTTGGAGATTGAGACTATTCTAGTCTTATTTATGCTGAGTAGTAATTTAGGGCTAGATTTTCAAAGATGCCTAAAGATGCAGAAAGGCACAGAAGACATCCAGCACAGTTATTTGTGCCTGATTCCCACTGAAGCCAACGGAATTATCTGTGGATCAAAGTACTAGTATAAAAGGCAAGAACATCAGCAGCAGATCTGTCATACAGGATGGGATTCTCACTTACAAATGTGGCATTTCCCACTGTTCTGCTTCATACATTTCTAGCCTACAAACGGACATAACCCAACTTATGTGAAAAAAAAAAAAAAAGAACCCTTAAAGTAGTTTATATTTTTCCTTCATCCTCAGGATTTAATTTCCCTTCCTGTCTGGTAGGTCCCCTACACCTTATCACAGCACAGCTATGCTGTTGCACCCTCTTGCTTCTGGGTATGAAGGTTTTGCTATTCATGCAAAAGGAGGATTCCAAATACTCTGTAACACAGGAGTCTACACAGATACTTATTTTATTAGATATACTCCAGACTCACATTTATATGAAAGTATAGATCTGTGATGTCAAACTACTAATGTAAATTTTAAATATGGCAAAGCTACACAGTGCCTTCACAAATAAATTTGGCAGGAGGCACGAAAAGATTTGCTGTCAGTGGTTGAGCTGCATATATTCTCAATGTGATGTGCAGATATAGAGTGGCCTGGGACTCCTGAATCACAGGCAGTGTCTTTCCAGTGTGGCTAACAAATCTAATACTTTTCTGGTGTGATTTAAAAAAAATAACCCAATAGGATAACTTTAAGAATGGCTTAAGTTGTCTTTGAAAAGAAAAGATTTATTAGACAACTGTAATGGCAGTGTGAAATTCCCCCTTGTATAATAAGCCTTCATTGTACAACAAGGTGACTTCTGTGCTGATCTGTGCCTTATTCAGGCCATTGGAATCTGTGACTACAGAAGGAGGGTAAACATATATATCTAAGTAACCTAGGAGCACAGATCAACAACTATAAAACAATGTGATTTTTATTTGCAGCAGCCACAAATAAAAATCTCTCTCTTTCTTCAAGCCTGTACCTTTCTCAGAATGTGTTTATGAATACGCCCTGTTTATTTGCTGTGTTTTACAGGCTGAGACTGCAGCTAACCGGATCTGTAAGGTGCTGGCCGTGAATCAGGAAAATGAGAGGTTGATGGAAGAGTATGAGAGACTAGCAAGTGAGGTAAAGACAGCTGCATCTGTAATGTGGTGATAATTATGTTCATGAAATACTGAAAGCTGAAAGATTCTCTGCAAGACAGCAAAGTGAAGACACTATGAGGGTAAATCTCACAGTGGTAGGGTACAAAGCTCAGTTGCCCAAGATGTCAAGGTTCAGGTGACTCCTTTGCCACAGGCTTCCTGTGTGACCTCCAGCAAGTCACTCAGTCTCATTAATGTGCCAAAAAGGGCGTTTTGAGGACTGTCATTGGTCTGCCCCAAGACCAAGCTTGCTGTCGCTGTAATCTCCAAAGATAGTCATCCTTGACGACATGTGGAACATACAGGATCCTGTCGCTCCAAGCAAGCCCGTTGGCTTTGTGTACTGCAAAGCACACCTGGACAGGGTCTGTCAGGGTGTTCACAATGCACCTGTGAACACAGGCAGCAAATGAATGAAGAAGGGGGCACGTTGTGCTCCTCCTGTCCTTTCTTGGTAAATGGCAAATTTGTTGAGTCAGGACTACAGATGTGTAGTGCACAAGTGAGAGCTCCCTTGTCTTTAACGCATAACCTGCAAAAACATACTGAGATCATAGACAGAAAGACAGTAGTGCTACATTGGCACTAACGGACTTCTGAGTGAGGATTTTTATATGACCTGAGTTACTTGGCTGGTGTCTGTCCTGATCTCATAACTATGACTACTTGAGACATCAAGACCAATACTTTTGAAAGTGGCAAGTGATTTTGGGTAACTCAGGTTTTGAGTAATTAGCTAGAGACACCTTACATGTGTGTTCATCTTTCTAAAAATCTAGGTATTCTAGAAATACCTAGAATATCTGGGAAAATTAGTTAAAAAAAGTATTGTTCAGCTTTGAAAATCTTGTGCTTACTTGCCATTAAGGCACTGATACCAACTGAATTTAATAATATTAAAATGGAGCAAACTTGATTAGGATTTGTGCATTCAGTATGATCTGGTTTTGGTTGCTTTTCCATTGCCTTTATTTCAATTGTTTGTGCTGGTTTGAAAGCTTTTAGAATGGATTCGCCGGACAATTCCTTGGCTGGAAAACAGGACCCCAGAAAAAACAATGCAGGCTATGCAGAAGAAATTAGAGGATTTCCGGGACTACCGCCGCAAACACAAACCTCCCAAAGTCCAAGAGAAATGTCAACTGGAGATCAATTTCAACACCCTGCAGACAAAACTGAGAATCAGCAATCGTCCAGCTTTCATGCCATCAGAGGGAAAAATGGTTTCAGTAAGTAAACGAGGCATCAATAATCTGTTCTCCTTTTTATCAACGTTCTCACAAAAATTTCAACTTGGAGGATTGAAATGCCATTTTAAGTCATCCTCAGAAACTTCAGTTTGTTGCACTTTATCAATATCAAACCACTCTTTTTACACATTCCCTTTCATTCTAGAATCTTGCTTTCTCTTAAGCATGCCCCTGCCCCTTTGAAGGCTTCCCAAAGGGCAAATTGTCTTGAGACGTGAGATGATACAGAGCTTCCTTTGGGAGTGTTATCGATACTTCTCTATCAGTGAGGCCAAATATTGTTTATTTAAGCAAAACTCACAGTGGTTTCACTGTCATTTTGGTCATCAGACTTACAGAAACAGACATTGCTCAATATATGTTTCTGCTTTTTTCTACTTTCTAAAATTAAATTTTGTTTTTTCTTATGTCTGTGAAGGTAAGAATAGTCAGTACCAAGAATTCTCATCTGCTGATAAGTATCGTGAGTTGACTGTGGGTCAAAACATTTCCTGTGGAATATAGCAAACCTGTTTCTGTACTCTGATCTATCCTTGTGATTTGGTTGCTCAGATTTGATCAACAGACGATTGCACTATCTGAAAAGGGCCGTTGTCCACTCCCCATAGGCAGAAAATAAGGGCCCTGTTATTTCAGTTTCCTAGTCACACCTTTGAGTTTCCAAGGAAGCTCACAAAACTTTGTGCACCACAGAAAGTGAAATGAATTTGTATTCCAGATAAAATACGTACCAAATCCTCTTGATACTAATTATTTTGCCATTGTCAACTTCGGAGAGCAAAGCACTTTTATTCTGATAACAGATAGGTATGTCATAAAAGAACATGCACATTGTAAAATGGGAGGTAAAAGCAATATATTGTGAAGACATTGAACATGTAGGTATGCTTGGAAGCCATTTGTATAGAGGTTCTTTTCATGAACCCACCTGAACAGGACGTGCTATTAGGAGCGGATATCTGGACTACAAGACTTTCTGAGCTGCCTGACAACATTTTCTATGATTCTGTGATTTTACAAAATCTGGTCATAAAAACTTCTTTCATTGGAGCAAAATTGCGAATAAATCAGAAATCTGCAAATTTGGATAAAAAGAGATTATAGTTTCATCCCCCCTCTCCCATGTATTCTCTTCACAGGATATTGCCGGCGCTTGGCAGAGACTTGAACAAGCTGAGAAAGGCTATGAAGAGTGGCTGCTGAATGAAATACGAAGACTGGAAAGACTTGAACACTTGGCTGAGAAATTTAGGCAGAAGGCTTCCACTCATGAACAGTGGGCATATGGTGAGCAAAGATGGCTTTTAACATTTGTAATGTTTTAATGTTCAAAGTTGAACTGTCAGTGCTGAATATTTGCCAGCCAGAAACTCACTCATAGGTAGTGTGGACAGTTTTAGAAACCTAAAATAATAACAGATAAAATTGCAGGTTTTGTTGACTATAGTCACGATACTAACTTGGCAGGCATGTTGCTAATGAAATGTAACTGTAAAAATCATACTTTTGAGGTCGTGAGTCAAACTTAATGGGAATATTCAGCATTTGAATAGAGGCCATTACTGCTAGTGGATTCCTATGTATTTGTACACCAGCAATCCAACCAGGAACACAGTGACCCCACTGGTTAAGCGTGAAATTATTAACAGAGTTATTCTGAGTTGATTATCATTTGGTCATCATGATGTTTTGAATAGTCCACATAAACTACATGACAATGGACTCATTTCTGCTTTGCTCCATACCCTGGATTACACCCCAGTTACGGTTCTGTTTTTTAATGGTAACTTAACCTTATGTACAGTTGTAACTGGCATACAGTTTTGTTGGGGACCATTAAACGTAGATCTGCTCTATCGTCCTGTTGTTTGCCGAACAACAGTCCTCCTGCTTCTGCCATGCTTCTGGCTTTTTCCAGCTAGAATCTTTTCACACTGTGAAAGTAAACCAGAGTCCATCCCCTAACACAGTTGCTGGAAGAATACAAGGCTGTAAATGGCTGCCAAGCAGATACTAGAAGGGAAACTACAGTGTTTATCAGCCCTGAGAGCCTATTTTCTGAGCATAAACTACTCATGGTGATGTTTATGGCTGTTCACATAAGCTGGTACGTAGCAAGTGAAACAATAGTCCCTTCTGGCTCTAGAATTCACAGAGCTGTGTAATGCCATGTGGTGAGCTGCAGTTGTAGGGGCTGTCTGTATAGATTCAGTTGCCCAACACAGGAGCTACTGAGGAGTAATATTTCAGTTTCTGATTTCCTCTTTGCTTCTCTAGCCTTTTGTAAATAGGTTGGCATTTTCCACTTAAAATTCAGTGGTTGATACAACAGGCAGCCACACATCTCAATCTTTTTTTTTCTCTTTTTTTTTTTTTTTTTGGAAGTGCTGAAATGAATAATGAATTGAAGGCAGAACATGAAAAAGAATAACAGATCATTAGTAAGAGAGAAGCTGAGCATAGTAGTGTGATTTCTGGTTTTGTAAGCCTACACTACAAAAGACTTACCACAATAGTTTAGAGCCCCAGTTTTTGCCAATATACCATTTTTATGCCAGTTTCTCAAGCAATGTAATACTCTCTATTTTGAATCAGTATAAAGAGCCTATGCAAGAATCAAGGAATTACTGAGAGATCTTTAAAAATGTATATTTCTAATTAACACTGTTGTGCTGACAATTTGCCACTAATTTCAGTAGGGGTGGGGCTTCATCTCATACATGTAATTTTCACCATGCCTCAGTTTAAAAATTTGACTAAATTTGCAATTGTTCTAACCAAAAAATTAGTAAAAAGTGACTAATATTTTAATTTCCTCTTTCAGGCAAAGAGCAGATCTTACTTCAGAAGGATTATGAATCTGCTTCTCTGACAGAAGTCCGCGCCATGTTAAGGAAACATGAAGCTTTTGAGAGCGATTTGGCTGCTCACCAGGACAGGGTGGAACAGATCGCTGCCATTGCCCAGGAGCTGAAGTATGTTCCATTTAAAGGCTTGCAGCTGCTGACATTTAACTTTGCGATAAACTCTTTCCAATGAATTTGATAGTGTCATAGGTACCAACGTAAGAATTCCAGAGATAGCTTCATAAGTATATTATCTGAGCTGGTCACTGAGACCTTTCCCTCATCTCCCCCTTACCCCCAACCAAATATAGATATTCAACTGACCAAAATTTCTGAAAGCAAACATTTTAAAATTGACTTAACAGTAAGCTTTTAGCATTAGCTCTACTGCTGAGTCCATTGTGTGTTGATGGGAATGCTGGAGGTGTTTATTTCTCAGTTCATACGGTCTGCTGAGAGGTACTGGCTATGAATTGTTTAACTTAGACAATAATTTCACTTACACAAGTTACAGATCAAGCGTCTTCACTTTAAAATCAAGTATTTTCCCACAAGTATATTGATCCTTTCAAAAGGCTTTACATCCCTAAATTATCTCTATAGTAGTGGGTCATGCACTGACTTCTCTGAAGATTTAATTGTCTCTAGTATACTTATTTTCACAATCTCTTCGTATTATATTTGGAAGTGCCATTGTCTCCATTTTACAGAAAGGGCAGTGGGGCATATGGAAACTAAATAACTTGCTCAGGGTCACACAAGCAATCAAGCACATAAGCTCTCCTATAGGAGAGCAGGAGTTTTCACCCATAGTTCCATCAGCTTAGCCACAGGACCAACACTTGCTCACTCAGCATACTATGCCCAGAGAAAACAACCAAAGCTGAGAACAATTCTACAACACATTTAGGCTGCATCTGTTTTGTTGACATCAGCTACATAGGTCAGGGATGTGAAAAGTCAAGGCCCCTGACTGACAGACACTGTTACGGCAGCAGAAGTCCTGGGTGTTGATGCAGCTACTCTGGCTAAACTCTGTCTTTATTGGTGGAGCTTGCTTTTGTTTGTGGGAAGGTTGATAATTCACCTGTGTGAAGCACAGTTTTGTCAGCCAAGCTCTGCCCATACTGACAGGACTGTACTGTTACATACTGATGTCCCTATTCTGGTAAAGTCGTCTTGGTGTGTACACCAAGCTAAGCACATTTGATTTTATGATCTTATGCAGTTAATTGCAGTGGTTCTGTACTGTAAATCAGTGGTGCTACTCCCGATCTTAGCAATTTGCCACATACTTAAATTCATTGCTCATCCGCAGTATAAATCTGTAAAGCCAACAGATGTGTGGTAGTGGTCGAAACAGGAGCCAACATCAAAATTCTCAGATTCCTACCCTTGGCTTCAACTCTCCAAGTTTCATTTTCTCACTTTCTTGAATAGACAAAACAGTTACTATGCAAAAGCAAGTGTTAAAAACATGCCCTCTTTTCACTTTGTGAAGGACCATGACTCATAAACAGCTCCACATTCATTAACAATTTAAAAATCAGAGGTGTCTAAAAATCTATTTTATACCTGATAGAAGCAGCACTTACAGTAACTGTATAATTCGAATGGATTTAGAAGAAAAATCCTGTTTTTCAAGATTATTTAGAAGAGGAAATGTAAAGCACAGTGGGCAAAGTAAGGATTAGTTTTTAGTTAGTGTGAAAGAAGTCTGAAAAACACAGAAGATGGGAGATTTCACTGAGTATGTGAGCTTATGAAACACCTTCTGTCATGCCTTGATCTCTGCTGTGGGGTTATTTGTTCCTCTTTATACTAAAGAAAGTTTCTGAAATGCCTAATCATTGTTAATTCAGCTTCAGCTTTACAAGTGATGAGAAACTTTGGGAATGTAGTATACATAGCACAGCATCTGCTTACCAGCGTTTTGAACCCTGTGTCCTTTACCTCTGGTGAGGCCAGTGAACACTGTATCCTGTCTATTTTAGGATTGTCTCTTCTCAGTTGTTTCAGTAATTTGCTGTGTGAAGTTAAACAAGTTATTTGTGGCCTGGGCTGCAAAGGTGCTGAAAACCCATTGCTTTTAGAGATGCTCTACTTTGGCTTCTCTGCTTCTCCATACAATGGGGCTATCAGTGCCTGATTTTTCACTGAGACTCAGTAGCTCAGTTTAAGCTTAATGCCCTTGGAGAACACTGAATGAAAGGTCATAAAGGTCAAGTTTTATTATTAGCTGCAAGCAAATGGGCAGCTTCTATTTAAATATTGATTTTAATTATTTATACGTAATTCCTCACACAATGAAATTATGGAGGAAAACGCCAATTTCTTTCTCCATTCATATTTTTAAAGAAGGATTGACTTTTAAAGAAGGGTTGATTGCATTGGCACCTGATCCAAAGCCTATTGAAGTCAATGCGGGTATTTTTTTCTTGGGTTTTTTCATCACTGGATCAGGCCCTTACAGAAATCATCATCATCTGTGTCTAATTCCAAGTCGGTACACCTCCATGTTTTGTTTTAGTCAATCCCTTGGCTGCCTAATGTTGCTATTTCAAAGGAGAACAATTGCTGTGTGACCTTGAACTCTACCAGTTACAGTGTCCTGTCTGTTCTGGTATTTTCTGCTGCAGCAGCTCAGTCCACTGTGTACTTAACGTTAAAGTTGCTGCAAGCTTGTTGATTGGTGCTGTTTAGATAAAGGATTTGTGCATGTGTGCAAGCAGGTGATTCCAGCCAGGGTGCTGCTATAAGATTGTTGTGTTCCAGCCTGTATAGGCTTAGAAATCCTTTGCAATGAGGCATGACAAGGCTTGGATAGGGCGATATACAAAGCTGGAAAAAGTCAGGCATTTCTAAAATGGGATTTGCCATTTATGACATAGTGAATGCTAAATAGAACTTGAGTGAGCTGTACTATGAAGTGCCATATTCATTTATGGTCTTGTGTGCTCATTTCAATGTTTTCAATCATCAAGATAAAATTTTTGGAATGTAGTTTCATGCATATCCATCACTTCTAGTATAGCAACTTATTTTCAACCAAGACCACTATCTGTAACACTGATTTGGAGAGTCTTTTTGCTTCTGGAAACCTGGGCTCAAATTGTGCTTACGTGCATGATTAACATGAGCCTGGTTCTGAAGCGGTGCTAAAGCATGTTGCTCAGCAGGTTATTTTTGTGACACTATCACTGTTCCTAAAGTGAGCTCATATTTAAGTGCTTCTCTGCATCAGGACAAAATTTGACCAAATTTTTAATTCTTTACAGATAAGATTGAATTACTTGTAAGATCAATAGGAATAGCTTAATGATTTTTAAAATCCAAAGGCTGTAGATTTCAAATAACCAAACAAATAGAAATGACTGTTCTCTTGGAAGCTCTGTAACACATGTGCAGCATTACTTTGTGTATGCATGATAAGCAAAGCTTTTTTTTTACAAAATGTGAAATCTAGCCTCTTCACAGCTTCAAAGCTGAGAGAGATACAAAAATTAATAGGACAAGGAATGTAAACCTGTGTTTTATTTCCAAGTAAATAATCTCCTATGAGTTGTTATTTCTTCCTCTGTTCCTGCTTTGAGCAGAAAAATGTTCTTTGACACATATAATATACTTATTTGAAGTAAGCTACAGCAGGCCCAGAAAGGCAGTGGAGCTACACTGTTTAATGCCACTTGGTGATTTAACTTACGATTTTTGACCCACGGGTGCCCTTTTTAAAAGTTGTTTTGATAATATTATTCTCCTACCTATTTGTCCACAGCGCATATCCCTGGAAGAAATAGGATAGCAGAGATCTTATGGGGAATGACTGAACCTCCCTGGCAGAGCTGGTGGAGGAACGTTGCACGTTACCTTCCAGGACTTTGACCAGAGCTGGTACAATCAGTCCTCACTTTCATGGAAGGGCACCTGCCCTTATCCTAGTCGACAAAAGGAGATAAGTGATCCATTGAAGCAAAAATAAAATTTGCAGTACTCTCAGGGATGTGACCTGGAGTATCTGGAAAAATACCCTGTCCATATTCTGGTATATTAGATTTGGTATGTGAAAAGAGACCGGAATACAAATCTCCATATCCCATCCACTTAGCGAGCTCACAGCTCACACAGGAACATTATCTAATAATCTCAATATGCTATAATGAAAACCCCAACTTTTGGCCAAAAACTCATAGCAGCAAAATATATCTCAGCCTGTTTCATCCAAAATTCCATGCTTCTGACTTAAAATTTCCTAACAGATAGATGGCTTTTGTTGCATCCCTTGAAGGCTAGCAAAAAGGCTTGCTCTAAAGGAGGAAGCAAGTTTTTGAGTTAAGGAGCCCTTGTATAGTATGACTTGCTGGCAGCTTTCTCCTTACCTGTTCTACTTTCACAATTTTGGGTTGGTTTTATTATTTTTTTAAATTGTTATGGCATTTTATTTTCACTTGTTTTACCATTCTTCACTTTCAACAGTCGATTGATTGCAGCACATCTGAAGCCTGTTTCAAAAAGAATGGTTCACATACTTCTCAACTTTATCCCGAATCAGATTGCTCTGACTCAGCTTAGAGGAGGAGGCATGATCTGCCCCTGGCCTACTGTGTAGCTTCATGGAGGAAAGCTACCTCTGTTCTCATTTTGTCCTCTCTGATCCTCTAAGTTTTTGGTGGAAGTGAGCCGTACATCCCTCTTGCCAATTGCCTAGAGAAGAATGTTCAAAAGAAGGGAACAAATTCTATTTGCATTTAATGTCTTGTTCAAGCCTTAAAGTAAATCTTAGCTTCATATCGCCATGTCGCATAATCACAATCTCTGCAATGTTTAGTACTGGGCAAAGTGTCCTCAAGGAGCAGCCAAGAGCTAAATTCAGTGGTTGATGATACACCAATGAAAGTGAGCTTCCAAAGTGCCAAACACCTGTATTTTATTATGGTCATGATGGCTGCAGCAGAACCAAGGGGATTATCTGCCACTGCGATCAAAAATTCAACTTGAGACAGACTCAGTGCAGCATCTCAGGACAGAGCCGTAAAAAGTTATTCCAGTCTTAGGCAGAATAGTAAATTGCTTTCTGTCAGGATAATATAAGCCTTTTAAGCAGGTGAAAAAGCAATGCTAACTGCTACATCCTTTGTGGGTGCACTGATTCATGCTTGTGGCGTACATGGGTCTGGAGATTCCTGTTCTCTGAACGAGCCAGTTCTAGGGTGTAGCTTTGTGAGGAGTTCCTGGAGAGGAAGATGAAAATGGATCTCTGCCAGATCTGGGCAGCCCCTATTAGTATAGCCAGGCCTGTGAGGGAGACATGGTGCTTTGAATGCAACCTGAGGTCTGTTTCTCAGTTAAACAATTTCAGAGCATATAAGTCTGGAAAGGATCATTGGATTATTTAAAACAAAATGTATATTTCAGGCCAATTAATTTAAAACTGTACCAATCTTCAGAAACTTGATAAAGTCCCAGACTGAAGCATTCTGGTCTTCAGGAGATCAAAGTGCTTGTGCCACAGGAATAGCTGAGGCAAAGATGGTTAGACACCTTAATTGCCTTTAATACCCGGATGTCACAGATGGATACTTGATTTTTCTCACAACAGAGGAGGTTGATCCTGTTCCTGTGCTGTGCTTCTTGAAATGCTGAATGCCTAGGTCACGCATGTCTCTACTGCAATACTTGCTTACCTGGCGGAGAAATATTGCAAAAAAGAGGGGAAGAATTACTGAGGGCCAGTGGCAGAGTGTGGACAATGCAACTGCTCCTGTCTTTCAGAAAGTCACACAAATTTTTGTCTTCACTCTTTCTTAGTGAACTGGACTACCATGATGCTGCAAGTGTCAATGATAGATGCCAAAAGATATGTGACCAATGGGACAGCCTGGGAACACTTACTCAGAAAAGGAGAGAGGCACTGGAGGTAAACCATATAACAGCGATCAGCAGCTCAGCTGAGGCAGGGAGGGGAGAATGAACCATTTGTTTCAGATCTGGAAACAGTGCCATTGAGCATCCACTTTGGCATCCAAACAGCAATAAGCCTTTTCCTCAGATCTCCATTTCATTTTGGTGTGGTTTCATTTGCAAACAGATTGAATTGCTCAGAGCAGACTTGACAGTGCTCAGCTGCCAAGGACAGTCCTAAAGCAGCAACAAATGGCATGCAGTTTATAGCACCACTCTGGGAATTTGGTGTCCAGCAAGGCTAACAAAAGCCGTTAGGTGCTTACCTTTTCATACTTGTCTGAGCTTAATCGGGTGAGGTACAGGATAACGGCCAGCACTGGGTTAAGTTTTTGGCAGTGAGTATTCCAAAGCACTGAGATACTTTCCAAAACCTTGTTCCTTAAGAAAAGAGGAAGTCACACACATGCATACCAAGGTGGAAAACATATGTCTAATTCTTCCTTTTTATACTTACAAGAGATGACTGAAGCAAGATTAGGAGATTTTAATTGATTTGCAGATAGATTACAGTAACAAAAATACTTAAAATATCAGTAGTGAAAAAGTCATTTCACCTGTTATCCTTCAAAGGCATATACCCCTTTTAACATGTTGGATATGAGAGTATCTTTACTGCAATTAGTCCTATTGCCTCGAGTGAGAATCCTTAAAGCAGGTGGTGAAATCAGTCAACAATACAATTAGTTGCTTTTGAAAAGATGAGGCATGACTTTGTGCATGGGTGGGTATATGTGTGGAGTTAGGTCTTGCCCTAGTAACAAAGGAATGTACCTTTCCCAACCTGTACAGAGGACGGAGAAATTGCTCGAAACAATTGATCAGCTTCACCTGGAGTTTGCCAAAAGAGCTGCTCCTTTCAACAACTGGATGGAAGGTGCTATGGAAGACCTACAGGACATGTTTATTGTTCATAGCATAGAGGAAATTCAGGTAAATGGTTGTCTATTTTTTGGCTTACAGTCATAGGGAAGGCAAGAAAAGAAGCTTTTCCTTCTTGGAGAGTAGAACACGCGTAAGAAAAAAATCATATTCTGTCTTGACATTTTCTTTGTGATAGGCAACGTCTGCTGTATTATAAATAGGGTTCTTCATTGGTATGAAAGCATATTCCAGAGATCATGGAAGAAGCGATGGTCCTGATAAAGTCAATGAGGGCTGTTTCATGAATGTATCTACATGTATTATTTCCTGTATCTACAGATACATGTAGACGGGTTGTTTGGGAGGCTGAAAGAGGAGCTGTGCTTATTTACAGCAGATCTTCCAGATGTTGGAAGGAACATTAAAGTTTTCATGCTTTCCCTCTCTGTTTTCGATTTTAGAGTTTAATCTCTGCACATGATCAATTTAAAGCTACTTTGCCAGAGGCAGATGGTGAAAGACAGGCCATACTGTCAATCCAGAACGAAGTTGAAAAAGTTATTCAGAGTTACAGCATGAGAATAAGCGCAAGCAATCCTTACAGCACTGTTACTGTGGAAGAGATTCGTAGCAAGTGGGAAAAGGTAATGTATGCTAAATACATAAAGGACATTGTAACATAGTATTCTAGTTTAGGAATACTGAGAATATTCAGAGAAGTTTACAATAGATCTGTAAATTATTCCAGATCATCAGATGCCAGAATGAACTTTCTGAAGTATCTTATGCTCTCCCTTATGTTTGCTAGGCTCGTTTCACAATATCCCTTGCTCCCATCACTCAATATTACCTATGTCCTTTTTGCCTTTTTGGTGGGGCAAGAGAAGCATATGTTGGGGCTAGTGCAGAGCTGGTGGCTGGCCACTGGATGGGACAGGGGGTGCCGTCAGAAGAACATAAAATGATGTATTCTTTCTCTCAGTATAAACAGTCGTTCGTGTGTCTCTTCTACCCAGCTGCTGCTTTTCACAAATGTTGTCAAAAATTAGCATCTTTGGGAATGTTAATGTTCTGTCCTATTAGACTGAAATGGGCAACTACCTTAAAAATTACTGGGGAGGTATTAAAGAGAGGCTCCTAGAGCAATCTCACAAATTTTATTTCATTAGGAACCAAGACAGATAATATGCTGAAGGTAAATGATTGTGTAGAATGCATGAATTTACCAAATACATAAACTTACGCAGACAAGAACTCACCTCAATGGGTTATAAAAACCAAGCAATAAGGACCAAGTTCAGAATCTCCCAGGGCAATCCAGAAGGGTAAGCCAAAAAAAGCATTTGCCATGTATTAGAGACCTTCAGGTATACATGATGGATGGAATGTGTCTCATGTGATCCTATTGTAATGGCTGTGCTTGAATAAAATGTTTTGCACTGACTATTCTTAGAACAATTACTTAGAGATTGAAAAAAACCATCTGTGTTTCAAAAGAAAAACAAAGTAACTGCTCTAATAACAGTTCCAGTTAAATAATTGTCTTGAACGTGAATCCGGTCAGAGGTGAGAATTTCTTCTCTCTCCATGTCAGTCTCTCCGGTCAGGCTGCCCAAGACCATGTTAGTGATTTCTTATGTTAGCACAGAACTGGTAAATAAAATAGTGATCGTGTTTCTGGCTTGTCCTTCTGATATCAACCTTCAGACCAATAAGAAAAATTAGTAACTGTAGACTTATTTGTTCCATTTGTTTTTAAACTATTCAGTTGTGCCTACTTACACTTAGTGCTTTCCCACTGTAACAGGTGAAGCAGCTGGTGCCTCAAAGGGATCAATCCTTGCAGGAGGAACTAGCCCGCCAGCACGCAAACGAGCGCCTGCGTCGCCAGTTTGCTGCTCAGGCCAACGTCATTGGGCCATGGATCCAGACCAAGATGGAGGTGAGTGTCGGACCCTCACGCAGAAGCTGATGAACAAAGTGTTTTATGATGTTTTTATCTCTGCTTTATATACAGGTCAACAGCAATCTCCATGATAGTTCACCAGCTGTTTGATCCTGAAGTATTTAGCACCTGTTAAGACTTAATTTTTAAAACTGTGGAAGCTTGTACAAGTGGTACCTTGATGGTGAGCAGGAGATGTAGCTTTGAAAAATCAATCACTAAACAATTACTATTTAGCTTCTGCTTTCTGTAAAGGAAAGATACCGGGATCACTGGGATCTCAATACTGATTCCAGAAATAAATGTACCGCATTTCTTTTGAAATGTGTTTTCTACAGTAGAATTTATTGTCTCCACTGTATGAAGGTGTTATTACTATTGCTTCTTAGTATGAAAATATTACGTATTTATGTGAATGTTGGTCAAATTAGCAAATCTGAAGTTTAAATTTTGCATCTTTGTTTCTTTTGACAGGAAATTGCCCGCAGCTCTATTGAAATGACAGGGCCTTTGGAGGACCAGATGAATCAGCTGAAGCAATATGAGCACAATATCATTAACTATAAACACAACATTGACAAACTGGAAGGAGATCATCAGCTTATACAAGAAGCCCTGGTGTTTGACAACAAGCACACCAACTATACTATGGAGGTAGCCGTTTGCTCCCTTTTGTACTTGTTAGTTTATTCTGCCCTCTTCTGCCATATAACTACCTTCCCTGATCTGAAGAGACTGCAACAGAGGGTGGAATTTGGCAGACTTTCTGATAATCTCATAAGACTTGTTTTATTTTCACTTATTTTTACTTTTAGTGAAGAAGTACACATTTAGAAACCAGTTCCATATTTTCTGAAGGCCATTTTTATTTTTAATGATCCTTGGTCATAATATAGAGTTAGTGGTATGGAAAAGGTATCACATAAATATTTAGAGCTGAGTTTTTGCTTACACTACTTTTTGTACTCTTAGGAAAATATATTTGATTCTTTAATAAATCAGTATTTTCTCTCTCATAGCACATCCGTGTTGGATGGGAGCTCCTACTTACCACCATTGCTCGAACTATCAATGAGGTTGAGACTCAGATCCTCACAAGAGATGCCAAGGGTATCACCCAGGAACAAATGAATGACTTCAGAGCATCATTCAATCATTTTGACAGGGTACAGTACTCCTGCTTTTTCTCAGATAGCAACATTTATTGTTCCCACAAGCAAGTTTCTTTCCATTCCAAACGTAAGCCTTCTGAAAAACTGCAAATGCAATAGCAATGGGCTCTTTTTAAAACAGCAAAAAAGATCAGTTAACAAAAAATTTATAGCCTTATGAAATCATAGCATTGTGCAGGTATGTTAAAGATTAATTTGTACTCTTTAAATGTAATGCAAAATTATAGTTTGCTAATATGGTTGAGTATTTGTTCAAATAACAGGCAGAACTAGATAAATCTGTGTTTCGGAAAATAACGTGCCCCTTTATTTTAAGGCAGTGCAGCATGTTCTATGTACTTGCCAGCGGCTTCCATCTCACTAAATTTAGCTGTAATCTGGATTACAGGTTTTCTTTTTCCTTTGAATCACATCTTGTCCCCCTAGAAATAGATTTGTAGGAAATACAGTTGGGGCACTGATAGCTGTCAAGGAAAATCCTTTATTTTTCTGGCTGTATGTGGGAAATAAGAGGCTGTTTTTTTCAGTTATCTAATCATGGATGAATTAAAAAGTAGGAATGAAAACACTATTATGAAGAAACTTAATTTACTCCTTCTGTGAGTTACGTAGTATTCATGGATAGAGGGCTAAAAAGATAGCTATTAATAGACACAATAGCAAAATACATGCAGACAGAGATCTGACATTCCCAGTTGGAGAACCATCTGTACATGAGTTAGCTCTACTGGCTCTGTGCTCACATGAACCCACCTTCAAAACCAAGTTCACATTTCAAATACTGAAAAAAGATTGCCATAATGCAGTGCCAGGCTGTTGTCTTTTTCCCAGTACGGATTCCTGTAGTTCGCAGACTGTGCTTAACCCCTGACCTAGGTTCTGTTATCACATGAGTCAGCTCCTTCAAATAATTTCAGGCAAAATGCTACTTTCTTTTCACTGACATCCTATTTGTCCAGCTCTACCCAAAATGGTTACCCTTACCTGGACTTATACTTGATGTGTATTGGGTACTGACAGTCATAGTTTGCTAAATATTCTTTAGAATACCCTTAATTGTTTAGAAAGAAAAGCGGAATTGCCAAACCTCTGCTCTTTGAAGAAACACACAAGCATAGGAAAGGTTAGCTACACAGGAACCAGGAACAGATTTTATGGAAAATCTTAATATGATTCTAGTGCAGCATAATTCCTTTTTGTATTTTTTAAGGAAGCAGAAGATAACACCACAGAAGCAGAGATAAATTTCCTGGGGTGGAAGGAAGTAGCAGACTAAATGGGTTTTCCAGTGCACTGGAGCAGATAACTGAGCAATTAGAGCTGTTAAAATCAGATGGAGTACCAGGCCTTGATAAATTACACACCAGTATTTGAGAGACCCTATTAAGGGAAACCAGGGATTTTGCACAAAGATTTGACAGCTCCCTAAAGGTAAGGAGGCAAGGTGACTGAATCCTAGTATATCTTACACTAGATGGCCGTTCCTAGCATCCCTCTTCTAGATGGGCTGCTAGAACTCCAGATGAGTTCTCTGCCACGCTCGTGGCAGGGCTGGTTCACTGGCTGAGGAGATATTATGGGCTTCTCTTGGTGCCTCAGAAGGTCTTAAAGGGAGAAGCTAACTCCTACACCAACCAGCCCTATTGTCATGGATCTTTAGGCTTTGCAGATACAGTAAGACTTAGAGAGACCAAAGGATACAATAGAGCAGGGCCTTAGGAAAGGCTGTGTGGCCTGGAAGAGGGCGCTCGTGTCACATAGCTGCAGGCAGGTTGGAGATGGGCTATGAAAATAATGTGCAACACAGAAGTGCTTCCCAGCTCCTAGATCCTTGCCTATCCCTGGCTGTCTCCTTTCTTCAGGCTATAATGAGTCATGGCTTCAGGCAGTGTCCCTTCTGCCCTTGCTTCTGTTGCAGGAAGCCTGAGCGTCCGTGTCAGATACGGAAGGAGATAGATGCTTCATAAGTTTCTATGGCCTCAACAACCTGGGCCTGGACTGCAAGTTTAGCTGCAGACCTTACTTTCCCCCATGGCAGATATAATCCAAAGGCCTTAAAAAAGAGGTCTGGAAGGATTATGTTAAGGGAAGGACCATTTTGCATATGCCCCCTTTAGTATACTCCTTCCCTTAGCATCAGACATGGGAAATCGGCCTAGGAGTACTTTTGCACTGACACAGAACAGCAATTATGTTCTAATTATGTATATTATGTATAATGCAAGTTAAAGAAAGGAAAAAGGTTAAGATCTAAAACCACTCAGCTGTCAAGCCAGGCTTTCTGCAGGGGACAGATAGTAGAAACATTGATAAAAGAGAAACTTATACTGATTAAATTACACTGTAATTTAATGGGCAGATGAGACTCAATCTACACAGGCTAGAAGGAGACATTGAACAAACATGTTTGAGAGAGGCAGGTTTGTTTTTCATTTTTATATCCTTCCTATGTCCTTGCACACTCAAATATTTAGTGTTGGTGAAAAAAAGGAAACCCAGGGTGCTTCAGACTTACTTCAGGGTATACAAAGTAATGAAAATTCTAAACTTGGAATTTAGATAGAGAGGGCAGTAATGGATTCTTTTATGGTCTTGATTACCTTAAATAGAAATGAAGATGAAACTGGATCATCTGAACATAAGCACTAACATGAAAAATACTGGGTTCTCCATGTCAGATGGAATTAGCAGTATATGTAATAATTTTGTTGCACTTAGCAACATTTCTGAATGCCAGACATAGGCAGGCATATTGTTTAAAAAATACACTGAAAGAACTGGATTGCAATTCACAATGATGAATAGCCAGAAAAGATCCCAAAAATTAGTACTGTCCCTGACGAGTAGGCTTTAAATACCTAAGCACAACAGAATCATTTATGCATGCTATAGCTCTGACTTCTGTGGCATTTCTCCAATTTAAGACGTATCTTAATGTTTGACTCTTAGTGTGTGTTGAGGATGTCAGCAAAGTACTAATATGCAGAGTAGCACCCTCCCCCATTTTAAAGAGTGTGTTTTGGCATACAAAAACCCAACAACTTTTTATAGAGTGCTTCTAGAAACAACTTCCTTTGGCTGTAAATCTGAGGAGGGAACCCCTATCTTCCTCCCCAGTAAGAATATGTGAAAAAATAAAAATCTTACAGTTTATAATCCATTATGGGGCTTAACTCTGCAGTTGTTAATCCTTTGAAAGTGAGATAAATAATTGGGTGAGTTGTTTTAAATGGCTTCTTCACCTTGAATATTTGAAAGAAAACTATTTGGTATTTTACAAGCGTTTTTGGGGGGGGCGGCATATTGTTTAAAAAATACACTGAAAGAACTGGATTGCAATTCACAATGATGAATAGCCAGAAAAGATCCCAAAAATTAGTACTGTCCCTGACGAGTAGGCTTTAAATACCTAAGCACAACAGAATCATTTATGCATGCTATAGCTCTGACTTCTGTGGCATTTCTCCAATTTAAGACGTATCTTAATGTTTGACTCTTAGTGTGTGTTGAGGATGTCAGCAAAGTACTAATATGCAGAGTAGCACCCTCCCCCATTTTAAAGAATGTGTTTTGGTATACAAAAACCCAACAACTTTTTATAGAGTGCTTCTAGAAACAACTTCCTTTGGCTATAAATCTGAGCAGGGAACCCCTATCTCCCAGTAAGAATATGTGAAAAAATAAAAATCTTACAGTTTATAATCCATTATGGGGCTTAACTCTGCAGTTGTTAATCCTTTGAAAGTGAGATAAATAATTGGGTGAGTTGTTTTAAATGGCTTCTTCACCTTGAATATTTGAAAGAAAACTATTTGGTATTTTACAAGCGTTTTTGGGGGGGGCACATGCCCCTGATTCTCAAACTGCACTGAGTGAGTAAGCACCATGCATGTAAGAATTACAAGGGCAGGAAGAGTTCCGTTTCTTTCAGTGCATCCAGCAGCAGAGATGTGCTAGCACAGAAAGCATTACAAGTCATCCTTGTTAAAGGCAAGTGGTAAATACACTATCTCCCTTGGGGCAAGGAGGCAGCCCTCTAGGCTCTTCTGTTTCCAACAGGCATGTACGCACGCTGGTACCCCAGAAGTTATTCCTGAGGATGCTTCTGCTTACCCACTACTCCTTGCTGGAGGCTGTGCCTGAAGGCACAGTCTAGCTGTAGGTATAAATATAAATCTTCAGCAACGCTGGTGTATTTCCTGCCTTAATGTGGCTGCATAGAGAAAAAAAGAGAAAGTGGGACACTGAATCACAGAAGCAGTTTAGAAGTGTTCAAAATGGTGCATAGCTGGATTATGGTATGCAGACAAATTGGGACACCAACACAGAAGTGTTGTCAGTCGCTGGTTTTGAAGTCTTTTTACGCAGGGTTTCCTTTTTCAGATCCGGTATATTTAGTAAATTCTAAATAAGATTGCAAAGTATGTGATAAAATATCTGCAGCTGCTCTGCATGTAATATCCTAATGGCTGTTAATATATTCTACTATCGATTTTTGTGCAAACTACAGATTTTAAGTAGGAGCTCTGCATGCAGAACAATAGCATCATGGCACCCTATATTTTACTAACAGTAAAACAACAGCTCCCTATTAAAGGAATCACATGATCAGGCTTATGCAGGTCAATTAGCAGTCAGGAAACTGAAGGACATATTTAAGTGTATTACTATGACTCAGAAGCTCATTTGTTTTATAAGGCCACATATAAATCACAAAGGGGAAGGAAAAGATTTCTGGGGACTAATAATGAAACATGGAGGGAGATTTCAGTGTTTTACTTTGTATTGGCAGGAAAAGATAAACAAGGCAAAGTTATTTATATGCTTTAAAAAGCTAATTTCAGTGCTTAATGTTGGTCTGCAAACAATAAAGTAAATACAAAGAACCATATCCTAAAGAGCAAGCCCTTGCATGGGCTTGATCTATGCATTAATTGCAAAATACCATTGTATCCCATGAAACTGATATACTGCAAAGGCAAAGATGCCTTTTTAGGCCATATATGACGCAGATGAAAAAAATTCACTACGAGAATGTGAGAACCTGCTATAGCATATGGCACAACTACTTGGACCCTCACTGGGGAGTCCCACTTAACCAGATGCCGGTTGTGAGCTCCAGCACAAATGTTGCGCTCCTCTCCAAAAGAAAATGGTTTCCTGGTAGATGTGCTGGCCTCTCTCACTCCTGTCCACCCTTCGCTACCTGTTGCATGACTACCGCTGCTGTGTGTGGCTGGTTAGGAGCTCATGCACATACTGACCACCCGCCCGCCGGTCTAGTCAAATAGCTAATAGTCCTCTACCAACACCTGGTAGAGGAGGAGGAGGGACAGGATTTGGCTCTTAGCTCCCATTTTTATATCATTTTGTTTGCAGTCACACAGTAATATCTTTGGCTTTAGAAATAAGGGAAAATGAGCTGACTTTACTCATGGTGTGACCTGCCGTAGCCTACCTCCAGGATGGTTTCGGAGAGTTTCAAGCCAGCCTCGATGAACATTTTCAGAATGATAAAATAAACCATTTTGAATGCTTTATAGCAGAAATTATCCTATAAAATAGAAATGTTAAAGGAAAAAAACTTCACTGTGATTATGGCTTTTAACTAAATGCTGCTCCAGATTTGCAGCTTTGCTTTATCTCTCATCATTGACTTCTGTTATTTTTCATCTTCCCTTTATGGAGCTGGTGGAGGTTGATGCAGAGGGAGTCAATATAATAACAGCATAATATGTCAAAAATGCATGGCGTTATGAACTTAATACGGCACCACTTTATCCTATTAGTATATTAAATAAACCCAGTGCATTTGTTAAGACTCCTATAATTTTAGTTATGCATAACTGTCTAGAAATTTTCAAAAATAAATTATTCATCCAGCAGGCAAACACGTAGCAGACAGAAAACCTTGGATCTTCTCCAAACTGTCAATCTGTAAAATCAATAAGGGCAACAATTTTTCATCTTAGAACATCTCCTTAATTGTATACGTTAACTCAATCTGAAGTATACCTCTGATAGGAGACATTCTGTATGAACAGGAAGAAAAAGATGAGCCAGTCTGTTTTTAAGAAGTTAGTGTGAATTTCTTGACCTGCAAAATGGAAAAAAATATTGGTTCAAAACAATGATCCAGTTTGATGTGGTGTTACTAGGAGCCATTTAACCTGGAATTCAATGGGGCTTTTTTAAAGTCAGTTTTCAAAGCAAAACCTTACTGTAGAGACTATTAAAGAAGACAGATAACTGAAAATAAGTTATGTCAGTTATAAATTTATTTTGGATCTAGACAAGAAATCAATTGTTTTGTACTTCTACTCTCTTTTGAGATATGCATATTCAGTTGTTAAGTAATATTATCAGATCAAGAGTGAAGTAACAGTAATTGAGTGGGGGAAAAATGTTTTGCCCAGGTTCAGTGATGTTTTTACTGCATCTCACATACACTGTATGATGATAGAAAATGAAGGAAGCAAATGGCAGTTCCATAGAATAAAAACTGCCTTATCAGCAAAAACATAAAAAAAGCACCTGTAGAGGAAGCACAGTTTTAACTCCGTAGTTGAAGTAAGGACCCTCTTGAACTATGAAAAACCCTAAAGCGTGAAACTGCAAAAGTTGTACACTTTTTAGGTAATTCATTGCAATATGTTGACATTACGTTTCCATGAAGTTCGGTAAAAACATGGTTATTAATACAAAAGTAGAATGTTCTTTACTAACCAACTAACCTGACCTGTGATTTTTCTTTCTTTCCTTTCACCTTCCCAAATGCATGACCTGTGATGGGATGCTAGGATGAATCTGACAATCTACATTCTGATGAATTTAAAGCCTGCCTCATCAGTCTAGGACAGGTTGGAAATGACTTGCAGGTAGAGGAAACTGATATTGTTCTGTTTTCAGATAGGCCAATGTAATAACAGCCAAAGAGATTGTGGGTTTAAACTCCAATGTTTAAATGTCACACAATGTCATAGTTCTTTTAAAAGATCCTGCCTCTGCGAAGACAACTGGATTAGATGGACTGTCAGCATCACTTGGAGCCATATTTTTCTATGTATTTTTCAGGCTGTTTCTTTTACTTGGTTTGAGATGTTTTATTTGGACTCTGCTAGAGAACTGGGGAGCTCCTATGCTTCTTGCACTCAGCCTTTTGCTAATTTTTCTTTCCTCGGACTCAACACAAGCTCTCTACTGCTCTCTCCTGATATAGGATGACACAATTCTCTCCAAGCTGCTACGCTGTATCACAACACAGAGGAAATGTTTATTTACCTTCTTACTATCATGCCATTT
>NW_008825216.1:2266320-2284200 GCF_000699105.1 Pygoscelis adeliae | reverse complement strand
AATGCCACAGATGTTATTCCCTGGAAAATGAGCAACCTCCTTTTATACAAGGTCTTCAACTGACCTCCTTCTAAGTCTTGCAAGTCTCATCCTTTAAGCCAGTATGCGCATCTCTCTGCTGTAGTCCAGGTCTTGATAGCCTGCAGACGGAAGGAAAATCCCTGTACTTATTTCCCATATATCAGCAGACAGCTCTCATAGTGTACCTACCTTAGGCTTGGAGTGGAGTATTTGAAATAGTCAGTGATATGCTATTTTCAGACTGGTTTTAACTATGCTTTTAGTCACTACAGCATCCCATGCAGAACCTTTCAAAGACATTTCATATCAGGGAGGCAGCTTGAGCATCTCCTGAGTTTGACTAGTTTAGTAACAAACTTTTCTCCTTGCCCTTCTCTTTGTCCTCTCTGGTTGTGTTCTCTGTATTCTTGTCTCATTCACCCCCCTCTTCTCCCTTATCTCTCCCCTGACCTTTCCTGATGTTACTTCTTGTGGTGAAAATGTCTGTTTCCTGTGTGCAATATGTTAGTTGCTTCCTCCTCCTTTAAAACTGATGACGATTCTGGTGACCTGCTTGGGCTGTATCGATGCACACTGTTCATACACTGGATCCAATATACCAATGGTCTAAACTCATCATCTCTCTGGAAATTACCTTGGATACTTCAAACCTTCCCTTCTATATTCCTTACGTTGTTTTGGTCAATAGAGGAAGAATGGATTGATGGACCACGATGATTTCAGAGCTTGCTTAATTTCAATGGGTTATGATTTGGTATGAATTTTAAGAAACAATGGCAACTGATTCTGCTTACAGCTTATAACATTAACCACAGCAACACTAAAGCTTATTTAAATTGACAGAATACTAATAATGTAATTTACACTGGAGATACTAGTTTCTTGTTTCTTTGCTTTTTCTCTATTTTCAAATGGTTAAAAAGGCAGTTAAAAGCAAAACTAGACACTTGAAAACCATATTCTATGGTCTGCTGCATTGCTCTTTGAATTAAGGAAACTTTAAAAGTTGAAATTACCAGTTATTAAATGATTTTTTTTTCTTTCTCCTTCTTTATCTGCATGAGGAAGAATGAGTTTGACGCTGTTTAATTCTCATAAACTGGCTTTGGGGGTCGCATTTGCTTTCCTTCACTTATTCTAAAAATTTCCCCCAAAATTCACCCTTTTTATTGGAAAAAAGGATTAGCCTTAGTTGAACTGTCCTATATTTGGCATGAAATTTTCAGAATTGTTTCACTTACTTCTTAGTTCAGTGGGTCTGCATGTACACTGCTTCTTGGGCTATTGTTTCAACTCCCTGTGCGGTACCTAAATTACAATAGTTTTAGGATGGGGTAGAAAATGAAGTGATAAGTTAAAACAAGTTAAACAGGCATTGAGGGAGGGTGGGAGGGAGGAGAAGCTGCAGAAAGTTAATTGAACGGTACATACTATGTATTTAGGACAAAGAACTCATTTTTCAAAAGCACCAAGTCCTTTTTACAAAAGAGGGGTGGGCATTTAGGATCCCAGATTTCATTGACTCTGACACTTATGTTCCTAAGTCAGGAAGACGCTTTGAAGACTTTGTAGCCACTGGTCTCTACTGGTTCATGAGAGACACGGGCTGTTGGTGATTGATATTACGGTGACCATTTTTTTTGTTTCGGATTCTGTGAAAGGGTGAAGCTGAGTTTGCCCGAATCATGTCTCTGGTTGACCCCAATGGGCAAGGAACTGTCACTTTCCAGTCCTTCATTGACTTCATGACCAGAGAAACGGCAGACACAGACACGGCTGAGCAAGTGATAGCTTCCTTCAGAATCCTGGCTTCAGATAAGGTCAGTCATCGTGCTGCTGGCTGTAAGGATTCAATAGCTCTCCTATTTAGCCCTTCTTTGCTGAAAGTCTTATACAAGCCTTTTAGTAATAGCGAAGCTTTGTTTTCAGTTCGTAAGACTTCCGAAAAAGCACTTGCCTTTTCTTCTTGTTTGGAACCAAGAGTCTTAGCTGAAATGTGTGCAGAATTCAAGGCTTGGTCTGTATACATATACCCTCATATCACAAAGAGCCAACATAAAATTAGACATCTTAGACAAAACTTAGGCAGTTTGCATAATGGATATATTGTACATCAGGTTATTTCCACACAACAGCCTTGATTAGAGGGGAACTCATTCTGCCTTTCATGCTGTTGTCTGGATGTTTCAATGCGGAGTTTGGCCCTCTGGAACACAGCCTGTGTCAGCTGCACAAGACTATACCTCATTGTGAGCCATGGTGTGACCTGACAGCTCATTCAACAGGGCGATGCAATGTGGTGTACCACTATCCTAGGAGGAGCAGGAGGAGGAGGCCTCCTCTAGTTACTGGGTACGTGGAGGAAGCTCCTGAATTTGGCATACTTTCCTCTCCACAGCCAGATCCACTGGCGAGTGAGTGGTATACGAAGACAAAAGGGAGGATAATGGCAACACAAGAGCTTCTGGAGTAGTCAGGGCCGTAAACAGTGCTGTGAGGAAACCAATCCTGTGTTACGGAGAAAGGAGAGATCACAGCAGTACAGGTCTATTTGCCCAAGCTCGCTCTATTGATTTTCTCATTCTGGCTGTTTGTATTGATTTTGTGATCTCAGTTACTGTGGACCACATTTTGAATTCCAGACATGTTCTCAGTAGGAATTCACGTGGAAAATGAAAGCTAAGGTCTCAGGAAAAAATGGGGTTTATTATGTTGCTATTTTAAAGAAAGTCAAGTCTGTTAAGGGAGGGTATCCTTCATATCATAAATGCAAACCATTAAGAGCAATAATGCATCTTTCTTTACAAATGTATTAGGACCTTGAAACTAACAGGATCTAACTGAAAATGTGTCTGTCCTGTCACTGCAGAAGGGGCAGTAGTGCACTTTAGAGATGCTGACTACCTATCCATGGACGAGCTGTATCAGTAGCAGTCTACCCATGGCTGCACAGTGCTCGGTCGCTAACATACACAGTCACATATCCTGAGACCGGATTTTGACCTAATCAGTTTGTTGGTAGGATTGTCCTCTTCAACTCATCACTAGGGATGGAATTTACTGAGGAAAATATTTGGCCTCGGGAAAATAGGCAGGATGTCGAGTTTATTAGTCACAGCTACAGAAAATAAATATATTTTGTGTCTTTGAAGAATACATACTGAATTTGTCAACCCTTTTCCCCTTCCCAGCCTTATATCCTGGCAGATGAGTTACGTCGAGAGCTGCCTCCTGAGCAGGCTCAGTACTGCATCAAGAGAATGCCTCCGTACACCGGCCCAGGTTCTGTTCCTGGGGCTCTGGATTACACCTCTTTTTCATCAGCGCTGTATGGAGAGAGCGACCTCTGATTCTGTAATCGGCCGTATTCATGGTAGACACTAAAAATACCCACCTTATTGCCCAGATTGCTTCTCAAAAGCTTTGACAAGCTGATTTAAAAATGAGTTTTACAAATACAGTAGGTACCGTCAGTGTAAAGTGCTAGTAACTAAAGTAACTAGTGTATATTAAAGTGTGTGGCACACTAGATTTCTGCATTGTTGGTTTTAGGTTGTCTGTCCTATACAATGCTAGAAAATACATAAAAAATCCTGCAAGATATTAACTTTGGAAATACCCATTCAGAAAATAGAATGTAAAACCTCAGAACATCGAAACTCACAAAATATTTCTCCATTTTCAAAATGTTTCAACGCCATATGCGCTTCTTTTATGATGTTCATAAAACGATGTTAGAAGTCATGCTTTTTTCTTTCATAGAGCAATATTATTTTCCTCTAGTGATTTCTGATTTTGTATGCTTCTACTGGTGGAATTTAATAAAATACTAAAATGCAGTTTTTCAGGGAAGAAATACATCAACCAAGTAAACTACTTAATTACGAAAATAATCCAGAATGCTATGTTTTTGTCTCTTAAAGATGGTTTTCTCTTATCACAAAGAGTTGTAATATAGGGGGGAAAAGCCAATTAAATTGCAGGTTTAGAGTTCTGTAAGCAGTACTTTGCTTTTAAGCCTTTAACTTTTACAGCTGAGGGAGTACAACTTTTATAATCAGAAATAATAAGGAAGCTAATTTCATGTGAGCTGTTTTGTTTTGAAACCCTCATTCTTGTCTGTGTTGGACAGTCTTTGTTTCTCAGTATAAGAAAGCCAGGCCCTTGTTATATTAGTGGGCAACATTCGTCTCTACCCTGCATAATGCAAAATCCCATCTGAGCAAATGTAGTGTGGTTGTCTTGCAGCTTTAACTGTTCAGTGCTCAAATTAGAGTTTGTCTTGACTTCTACTGGATCACAGGCAGTTCTGTCTGTATCATGCTCCTGTGCGCTAGTTGTTGTACTGTTTTTTCCATCTTGAGAAATGATAGAGAAGTAAAAGCAGTAACTTTTTTACTTGAATCCTACCGACACTGAGGAAATGCAATGTAATCGAACAAAACCATTTACAAATGGTGAAGTGAGCTGTGCAGCCCAGTGCTTTTAAAGCAATGATGTGCCTATTAAATAAAGTCTGCTTTTCAAAACCTTATGAGACTCTGTCATTGGCAATCATCTAGTGGTTCTCTCTAAGAACTGAAAATATTTCTGAACATTAAAGGAGGTTTCAGTCTGCTAAAAGGAAAAGTTCAAAAAGTATGTCATGCATTTCTATACACCATGTTTTCAGGAACAACAGTCGCTACGTGCTGGAGGGACAGGTATGGCCTGATGAAGTGAGATGGAGCTCAGAATGAGTGGGACAGAGTTTCCATTTAAGTCACCTGAGCACAGATGTCCATAGCTTGTTAGACTCCTAGCTTAGATTGATTTCAATGAGACGTAGGCACTAATGCTTTTGACGATGTTGGCCTTAACTTTTCTGTGTCTCTCCTTTTTCCTCATGTGCAGATGTTAAGTATGTAATGATGCTTTCCCTGGCCTTTGCTTTGAAATCTGTGAATGATTCAAATTCAATCCTAAAGCAGGCACCCTGCAGGTAAGGTGCAGGTGGTGGGAGCAATTTCAAAACAATCCCGGAGGAGACAGGCAACAACCAAATACCTCTTCCTCCTCCACCTTGTGTACAAAGGCCGGCAGAGGACTTAAGAGAAATACTAGGGTGAGAAACACATCTCCTACAGTGCATGTGCAGCCTTGCACACAGCCAGAAGCTGCTGCTGCCACTCCTGATACCGACATGGTGCCGTGCCATCTCCTTTTGTGATGACAGTGCCCGTACAAACTAAGTCGGGAAGCTCTGCCTTAAAGCATTGGCATTTCCAGCTAAATGGCTGCTGGGCAAGCTGAATCCTATTGAAAAATAAATCTGTATATCTCTCATTGTCACAGTTTAATGCACCTGGAAGCATAAAACATTGAGCTTCCAAACATGGCACAAAAGCAAAATCTCAGTGCTACAGGCAGGATTATGCTAAAAATTGGCACAGAGACAGTTTATCTCTGATACTTCTATTGGGTGTCATTCATGTTCTCTACCTGCTAATTTTTATCTTGTGATATTCTTCCTATTTTTAATAGTATGGAAGAGACTTCTAAACTCCTCCTTTAGCTAAATGTTCTGTTGATCAAAGCATGCGAGAGATAACGTTATCAGCAGCAAGAGGAAAAGACTTTTGCAAAGTAATTTTTTCATTCCCATATCAGGTTTCTAATTCCTAAAGTAGAGTGAACAGAACCAGTGGCAGAGAGCTGCGGGGATTAATTACCCATCTGTATTTGCCTAAAAATGTTATACCATAGTTATTGCTTTAATATGTCTTTCACGTAAAAAAAAGATGTATCATAAAGTTATTTCTCCAGCATCAATTATTTTTAGGGTAACTAGATTAAGTAAGTAAGCTGTGTTATTTTACCCTGAAGTGGGTAAAATTCAAGGTTTTTAAAAATAGTCTGTGGTCAAGTTCCAGGGCAATGGGTTTAACAGAGAGATTTCCTTTTGCTCTAAGGCTCCATTTTTAGTAGGTGGCATTTGTATTTTTCTGTAGAATCACTCTGTTCACAGTGGGCATCAACGGCTTCAGTGGCATTTTCTGTCTACGCAATTCTGGCAGCAAACTAGTTTTACTATTAAAAAAGCACAGTAACTGAGCCCAGGGTAATGAATGTACCAACCACAGGGGCCAAAGCAAGGTTCAACAGGTCAAGGTACAGTATTATTTTGATGATCATGTGAATGAAGGTTATAGAAGAAATTGTAATTCAAAAAAAGTCAGTAAGGTTTCAAGTTGCTTTAATGACTGTAATACAGATGTCTTCTGTGACTTTACATGGATACAACAATTCTTTGAAAAACTTCCTGCCAAGATAATCTTGATTTTGTAGTAATCATTGTCAGTCACTCATCTTCAGAAAGGTGCCGATGCAGGTAGAAAACGGTGTTGTCAGCTCTGTGCTACTTTCACACCTCCTTTCTTCATACAGAGTCTCCAGCACTTCTTTTCTTACCTACAGGCCACAAAAGGCTTGGATCAGAGCCGCTCCCAGCGGCTTGTATTTTCATCGGAACATCCTGTTGTTCAGTTTGCCCACTCCTTGGAGGAGACCATGCTCTTTTATTCAGGTAGTTCCTGGTGTCTGTAGAGGTTATCCCAGACACAAGCGGTCTCAATGAAGGGGGAAAATAGTTCCTGTTAGCAGCTGCATTTGGACGGTTAGCAGTTTCCTTTTTTGATTTAAATGGCTTGTGGTTGAGAGTAATTCTGTAAGGAAGTAACTGTTTGATCGTTGCTAGCATAAGAACAGGCCCTTAGGAGCATGCCTCCAGCATTGGTAACCGTGTCAGTATTTTTTGGCGTGCTTCTACAAACAGTTCCAGTAATGTTTAGATGAGAAAATAATACTTAGATAAGAGGTGATGCTTCTTTGAAGAACATTCATCACTTAATTTTGCTAAATCCAAGTCCTTGGTCCTCACCTTCAGTGGGACTGTGCCTCTTGGTGTCACATGGAGTTCTAGACTTTTAAGAGAGTAACAAGCCTGAGGTTATTCTTCAAAAGAAATGAGGAACAAAGTCAGTGAAAGTCTGATATAAACAAAGAAAGCAGGGAATAATCTGTATGAAAATAACTTACAAAGAAGGATCAGCTCAGTCTGACAAGAAAGCATGCGCACAATTTCCCTATCTTGAGCACAAAGTAAAAATTATTAGATCTGGCTCTCCGCTTGTGTTACGCTAGAAAATGACATTAAAGGAGCTGTACGTTTAGCACAGTGAAAGTCTAGCACAATATGCCTGTGTTTTGGATTCCTGACTAACTTATTTCTTATCAAGGAAAACTGCTCAGCGGTCTTGGAATTACTGTATTAGGTCAGGATTTATGTCTGAAAAATGTTCCCTGCTTCTGGAGACAGAGCACTAGAGGAAGTGGCGCTGTCTTGGCGGGAATGTTTCAGGGCATTACACAAAAAGCACCCCAAAGGCTCTTTTCAGAATCAGAAAAGCATCCCAACATCCCCCGAGATGCCAAAAACGCTCAACTATCAAATACGTAATACTTATTATAATTATAGAGTGACCATTGCTAGTGTTGCTTCAGCCTCACTGGTCACTGAGATTTTTCCCTCTTGGTAAGTATTAACAAGGTTTCAGAATAACTGAAACACCTGTTCATTCCCCGTGTCCCTCTTTCCCAGGTTTTATGGTTAACAACCTGTGCGCTTATTTGCTTGTGCATCAGTCTACCTTCTGGCTGTGTTCAGAGGGCATTTTATCCAAGGAGCTGCTTCACCGGGGTAAAGCCTGCCCTACAGGTAGCTGTTAGTACGTTCTGGCAAGATTCTACTTGTTTCAGACCAAATATTTTTATATAGGAAAACTGACTGTTCTAAACTGGATTTTATTTTACATTAGTCTCTTTTTAAAATCTGTGATTCCTTTCTAATTTTAAGCCAAGGCGTGGGCTGCCACCACATAGGACAAGTCTATCTCCGCTTTTTCCATGATCCCATTTATTTCTAAATAGAACAGTTCCCTGGTCTGGCTGCCATGCTGGCTGGGAATACATACCCAGGGTGCTAAGAACGGTAGATTAATCCCTTCCAACAGCAGCCTGTATTTACATTACCTTGAAGTGATTGTGTAACTGTGGAATTAGGGACCCAACCAGGCACTTTCACTGGAAGTCCTTTATTATTCACAACAGAAGAACGTTTATGTGTCGACAACAAACCTTGAGCCAGTTCTAGGAATACCACTCATTTCCCTCATAGGGTAAGAGCGCTACGTTAAATGACAAGCCCAGTCTTTTCCGTATGTGAGCTTGACTAGGATTTCATATTCTAAGCTTCAAAAGAAATTCCTCTGCCAATTTGCGAGGTTTTGAGAAATTTCATTAGCACTTGTAATACTGCTTTGCACAAATTTGATTATCAGCATATCGCTTTAATTACTTGGAAATCAAATATGTTGGATGAATGTCCTGAAGGGATAAATGTCTCGAGGCTATTTTAACACCTTTCCATCCCTCACCTACTTGCTCCTCGCTGTTCTGTTTCAAAGCCTGGCTGGTTTATTTGGCCCCAACTCGTGGAAACTTTCTTCCCTTCAAGATACCTGTTAGTGGTTTAAGTGAAAAATGCCCTCAAGCGCTGTCCTCAGAAGGAGTGTTATCATCTGTGCTCGCCTAAGCTGGAGCCTTCCAACTGGGTACTGCCTACTTGTATGAGAAGCTCAGGTATAGAAGAGCTCCAAGTGGCAGACCACAAGCACAGAGTGTCCTGTTTCAGGCTTAGCAAGTCTGCTGTCAAGAGTGAAGGAAAAGAAACGTTTGCGTAAGTTGCCAGCAAGTCGTGCCTCGATTGGGACTGAACTGTCAATATAGGCACACCAAATTAATACAATTTAAAAAAAAACACCACAGAAAAACATAGAATGGCTGTACCAAACATCTTGTTCAGACTTGTATCCTGGCTCCGACAGTTACCAATAGCAGGCACAATGGGAAAGTGTAAAAGCGAGGCAGCATGTGGCCACGTGTGCCAGGAGGAGTCTCTGAGCCGCCACTGATTTGTGGGTCAGGCGCTTACGGAACACTGCGCACCAATGCCAAAAATTTAGTCTGATTTTCTGCTAAAGCAGTATCTTCTCTGAGAGCTCTTTTTGTATTCCTCTCAGTGGGACCTACTGTTCCTATAAATTCTCCAGCAGGCTATTGGATATGCTTGAAAAAAAGGTCTGCTGTTTGTTCTTTTATCTCTTGCAAACTGTTCCTCAAAGTCTTTTTGGTTTCCCTTATTATCTGTTCACACTTAACCTGCCAGAATTTATAATCCTATTATCCTCATACGGACATGATGCCAGCTTTCTGAAGAATGCTTGCAAAATGCAGACAATCCAAGAGAGAGGAAATCCTACCTCCTGGGAGATAAAAAAAAAACAAAAAGCCCAGTCACAGTTTCAACAAACTCCTTGGCAAACCTGATTATTTAAATGAAAATCAGGCACCCAGCAACATTTGGTGGATGCCTGGGTGAGCATGATGAATACGTATGGCAGATACAATGCTGTCGAACGCTACATCCCCAAGGTCCTATCTACTGACGTTGTGATTAAACCAAAGACACAGAATTTAATATCGTGCAGCATGTTCCGTAACAGTCTTGCTGTTATCTGTGCATCATCTAGGGACAACACTCCACGGGAGTTCTAACTTTTAGCTCCGTTATTTGCTAAGCAAAGGTGACAAAGCCCGATTTGCCACAGCAAGCTGGCAAGCAACCGTACTGCCCAGCAAACACTTCCGCAACTCAGAAATAGTAACTGCCATTATCTGAAGTGACTTGTGGAAGAAGGAGCTGAAATGTTAATATTTTGATATGTAAATAAAAATGTACAAGTATCATTACATTCTTTAGCCATTGTATTATAGTTCATGTTTTCCCATTTTTCATTTGAATATAGTTGCATATGCACATGTAAGAAGCTGAAATGATGCTTGCAGCATCATTTACACAAATGTAAACTTTATAAAAAAAAAAGACAACACATTTTTTAATACTTTTCGTTCTTCTCCTTAATGATCAATACATTTCTATCAGCCGCTTAAACTTAAAAAGACTGGCCCCTTACACTCCAAATTAAATGTCTTGATTATGTGTGTGCAAAAGCCTTCCATCCATCAAAAATGAACAGCTGGCTTTTTCATTTTATTTCAGCAAGAAAACCCGAAAACATTCATTTATGATTGACCCCAGCTGACTGCCCTGCCACTCCCCCTTTTCTGGGTGCTTGGGCTTTTTTTTTGTAAGACTCCTTGTTTCTTCAAGCCAGACCAAGAACCCAGCTGGCCTTATTTGCAGAGGACAATTGACTGGAACAGCTGTAGGGGAATAAATATTCTGCCAAAGTCCTTCTGGAATAGCTCTTTATGGCAACGCCTAGCTCAGAGTCATTACCCTTTCTACAACGGTGGCATTTAATTGAAGTGCTACTCTGCAGACAGGGCTGTCTTTAGCAGTGGCCGCTCATTTGCCTTTTCTGAGGAGGCATCTCCCTTCCTGCGAGCGTTGCTGTCTCTTCTCAGACTGCTTTCCCTTCCACCGCAGTCACCAACCTCCTTCTGCGACTGCCCTTTTCCCACTTCTAACAGCTGTCCTTTAGAGCTTAAGCGTTCCTGACTGGAGACGTTAACTTAAATCTAGTTTAATGATCTCAAGGCTCCCTTGAATCGGATTTTGAAGGGAGACACTTTATTTCTACTTGATCAGAATGCAGTTATTCTTGATTTGTACTAAGGCAACAAATAAAGTATTATTCCCTTTGTTTTTATTTAATATCTTTAGCTACTCCTGGAGTACTTATTAGAGCCTTCAATAGACAGGAATGATAGTATGCCTCTCCAGCCACCAGCTCTATGTGGAAAGACATTTGTGTACCACATGGAAAAGAAAGATATAAACCACAGATTATTCCACCAGCACTTTCTGGCATCAAAATCCAGGTGCCTGCAGTGAGTTTAGCTCTACACAGCAAAGAGGGGACAGGAAAGGAGAGTTAGGCCTGATTAACCTAACCCCCAGCTCGTACCCTCTTCATACCCTCGTGGTAGCTTTGCCAGCTCCCAATGTATCATCTGCCCTGCACGCATGTAGAAGTGCAAACAGCAGAGAAGGAAAGCGGAGGGTAACACAGAGTATTTTCATGTGCCAGAATATACAAGGAGACCGTGGGCACTCTCAGATCTACTTTCTCCTGCAGCCCTCTGATGGTACCCAGGAGCTCAAGTCATTGATAGGGACTCTATTTGACGAGGGGCTGTACAGTGTATAAAGACTGCTCCTAATCTAAGGAACAGTTGGGAAATGTACTCAGAAAATGCTAGATGGCATGTAGTAATGACTTCTGAGGACTTGTCAGCAGATCTTAGACTGCTCAGCACATTTTAGGCTTTACAAGTGTTAAGGCCCAAAAGTAAGTCTTTTAGTTGGACAAGACAAAAAGAGATGTAAAGAAAAAAACAAATCAAAGGGAATTATAGTAGACTATGGGCTGCAGAAGAAACTTTTCACTTCCATGTTGAAAACTAGCCAAAGAATAAGACCTGGCTGGTGTAAGTAACCACAGGGTGGAAATATTAGGCCTTTAGGGTGACAAAGGACACTCTAGGCATGTTTGTTTTAATGTAGATTTATATTGCTGATCGCAAAAGAAGGGCTCTGCCCTACAGCGGTGTTCCCTGTCAGTGTCTCTTGTTCATGCTGTGGCTACTGCTTGCAGATGCAAGAGGCTGCTTCTTCCTCACAATTTAATTTCTGAAGCTTGGGCAAGATTTAGAACCGACACCACCTGTGTGTATTTCTTCATATCTTAAGAGATACAAGACTTTCAGCATTCAGGTTCTTTTCTGCCCGGTAAGTTTATATCGTTATACCACTTGTGTATTTCTTTAATACTTTGATTTGAAAACAATTTTCTTTATTCACAGTGAATATTTCCAGCAAAAGCAGTTCTCTAGAAGGGTTCATATTTCCAGAACTGGTTCCTTAAACTTGTTTTCTAGCTCATGTCTGGGACTCAAATCCTTGCCCCCTGCCTCCTTGCTTCTGACCTCATCAGCTTCCCGCTCCCTTCTCTCTTCTTTCTGCTCTTCTACCTAGAATGCATTGAACACGTGAGAGGGGACAGCATCACTCAAACCGCTTTGAAGAAAGAGGAGATTGTGACTACCTGTAGAAAGGGTAGGGAAAATGTCACACACTGCTTATGTCTGTGATCATAAGCAGTTTTCAAAAGGTTTGAAACCTACTGGGTTAGACTTTAAAACAAATTGAACGAACCGTGCAGTTTCAAAGTCCTTTAAAGGAAAGAGAATTGCCAATAAAACATGCTTTTCTAAAAGCTAGTTGATGACATGCAGGATTGTTTGTATGTGTAAGTCAGAGAAAGCCAAGTAGGGCACTGGTCTTTCAAGGTATTTAACACAGAAGGATTCCCTCTGCCCTTGCAGAAAATCTTAGAAGGTTCGCTGTGCAATGAAAGAAAGCTTTATACTAATAGAGGCTGTTCACTCCCTGGAATGGAGTCATGACTGACAGCCGGGAGCACGGCTTGAAGCTCTCCAATGCCACTCACACGCTGTATGACCTGTGCATGTGCCTCTTCTCTGCCCCGTCGTGCTACGTCTGCACTACCAGGATGCAGATGGCTGCGTTACTTGGCTATGTCTGCACTTCTCATGTCGTCCACCTTTCCAAGTTGGCCAAACTTTTCTACAATCCTCATTAGACGCATTTTCATAGATCTCAAGCTGTGTTGAACACAAACTGATGTGCTTGCCAGGTGGAGTGTGATCCCATTTATAGTGCACGGGCAGCAAAAGTATGCCTAGGGCTTGTGCTCTGATAGTCCCCCTCAACTTCTTATGTCTGTGTCGCCAAGCTAGTCTACCTACTGGTAAGGCCCTAGGAACACCAGAAGGCTCCAACTGCCCTGAACAGCTACGTATCAGACCTCCACCCCTGCACCTCCCACCCATTAGCCACGGAGATGCATTTAACTCAGGCCCTCATCCTCGGTCCTTGCTTGAGCTATGTTGTATGTATACTATGACTTGCCTAGTCTATGAGACTTTCTGGCTTGAGCTTGGCCCCGTCTCATGGCTATGGATTGTCTAGTGATCACTGGACTGTGGGCTGAACCTGGTAGTGTCGCTGGACCTGCTCTTCTTGTTTGAGTACTGCGGGACTTGCCTGTGAGGTTACTGCTCCTGCCTGCCTCGCCGTCACCCTCACGCCTACCCTGCCAGCAAGACCTTCCAGTTCTCCTTCACAGGGTGAGCCCTGCAGCCTCAACTGATTTTTGAGGCACTGTCTGTTGAATGGAGAACTTCCTAAATGGCTTGCTCTAGCCCCTCAGCTTGTGGATATTTGGCAACATGAGCAAGAAGCTCTGCCAGCAAGTAAAAGACCAGAAGGTACCTTCACAAACCTGTTTCCATAACCAGTCTGGACCGATCCAGGGCAGATGTCGTCCGCAGTGCAGCTCAGACTTCACTCGGCCGTGCTAATGGGGAGAAAGATGCTGAGAATCTCATGCACATCCACGGCAAAATGTTTTCTGACTCTCTGAGCTCAATGTTGAGCAGGTTTTCCTCGGTGCACACATTTAGCTGCATGTTACCTGGCCCTTTTTCCCCATTTCCCGTGCTGTCAAGGGGCAGCTGGCAAGCCTGCAGCGGTTCTTCCTCTCTCTTCTATGAATTTGGTGTGGGTGCCTGCAAGGTGCATACTGAAGGTTTTAAAAATGCTGCAAAATTGCATAATCATATGAAGCCTGTGATAAATTGAAAGCAGTTGACACAGTTTGCCTTGCGCAGCAGTACGGATAAACTGTAAGACTACACCCCCTATTGAATTCCCACTCCTCTTCATGCCTGCGTTTCAGCCCTCCTAGACATTTATACGCTTTTTGATCAACACAGATTCTCTAAAAAGACGCAAAAGGTTACATCCAGTTCACTTCAGTGTATTTGTTTTCACTGTGATGGAGACTTTGGGCTTTTTTTAAAGTAGTTAAGTCCAAAATCTGTTCTATGGTAAGTAGAATAAATTTGTCGATATTCCTCTAAACTGCGTATGTTCAATAGGCTATTTTGACATTTGGAGGGTGCTTAGAATTGATCTTGAAACAGTCAGCTTCCTTTTGGTTTCTGGTAATATTTTGATCCTGGAATAGAAATGTTAACATCATAATTTGACTTAAATGGAACAAATAATTTGTATTTGGGTCACAAAAAAACACCCTCTAAGTTGTGGGGCTGTAAAATTATTAAATGGAAATTTTAATTCTTAAGCACAGAGGAAATTCTGAAAATAAAAAACAAGTAGCGTAACTTAGTCATCTGAAATAGGGGAAGAATCCAGCTCCAGCAAAATAGCACAAGTGGTAAGTAACCTTACAGAACAGAGTGCCAAGAGCTGTGCCCTGAAATCAGATTAATCTGTTTTCTCTTTCAGATTTCTGCACGGTGCTGTGAATGCTTCACTTGGATAGAATCCTCTGAAATACGACTGTTCTTGGGTAACATGAATAATCCCGCTGTTCTTGTTAAAATAAGGATTACTTATGTGACTAGCCCATTGCGAACTGCATCCTCAGGAATAAAGGCAGATAATATGGGAATGACAGGCATATTTTTGTAATGAATACTATGGAGGTATCTAAAACACATACCCAAAAGCTAAAAGAGTGTGCTAAACCCCTGTGTTTGATCTCACACACGCATAAGGTGAGTATGTCATTTGAATACACAAGTGTGCAAGTAGAGTAATGAGCTGGTGAACCAGATCCTTGGCACTGCGGAAAAAAAAATACAAAGATGGCTTTGTTTGCTTCAAACACTACCTGGTTTTAAAAGATTGTGAGAGTTTAGCTGTGTGTGGGAGGAGCTGGGGAAAGTGGTAGTTTGAAAATACCTTCAAATATACTTGAAATACCAGAACTCGATCTGACTTAAAGACTTTTTTCTTTTTTTGCGCTAAGGATATTAATTTGGATTTATAGTTTAATCCTGTTGCAGTTAGGAAGATGTTAGCTTCACTGAAGCACCACTTACAACCACCTTCAGAAAACAGGATTCTCAGCACGATGATAGACGTTTGCATGGGTGATACTATGTCTGCAACTGATGTTTAAATAGGACTAATTCCCAACAGCGTTAAGGTCAGGTTTCTCCGACGTGGAAATGATGGCACCTTTGCATCCTCCCTTCCTTTACTCCATTGCTCCAGCAACTCTAAGCTGCTCCTGGCGTTGCTCTAAATGTATGAAAGGGAACAGTATTTTGACAGCCTAATTTAGTAAAATAAGATCAACAATCTGTAAGACAAAGAAAAAGCACTTTTCAAGCTCAAGAGCATGCTCACTGCAAATTCTTGAAGGTTTCCTGCAAACACACCTTGGATTAGAGCTTCTCAAAGAAATAGTTCAAAAATCTTGGTAACTGCAGGTGTGTGGCAGCCTCGGGATAGGGACACGCACCAGGACTCTTAGCACTGCACAGTACTGTCGTCATTGAAATTAAACTAAGAAAAGGGACCTGAGATCCTCTAACATTGCAAAACATATTAGGGCTGAAATTCTGTGTTGATACTCCTTTGTTGGATGATCTGGTTTGATAATCGCTACCCTTAACCACTCATTCCTCTTCCCTTCACCCTCTGGGGTGTATCTTGCCTCAGCTGCGCTTTCAGTTGTCTGTACAACTCCAGTTTCACGAGCAGATGAAACACAGTCTGAGGCTGGGCGGCTGCTGCCCTCTCTTCCTGCTGCTGCTCCTACGTCAGCTCTGGAGACTGTTCAGCTGCAGATGAATTGGATCAGAGACCTGTTCTCACTGAAAATTGACCTTTAAGGAAGAATTGTGTTCGAGGGCTAGCACCCACACAGCGAACGGCGTGGAAATGCGGGGATGGGGCAGGTTGGAATTTGGGACTGCCTTTTCACAGCACCGCGCAGTCAAACTGGCTCAAACTGGCTGTGAAACTGCAGAGTAAATGGGATATGTGAAATGATCCTTTTCAACAACACCTTCACATTTTCAGCCTCTTTTTTTTTCCACTGACCTACTTTGCAGCAGTTGTTACACAAACAACTGCATCAGCACACACAAGGACGTGCTGAGCTTTGGTACAAAGATCTGTTGCCACAAAGCAACTGTGGAGACACTGAGCTTTTTAACCTGAATTGCTGCCAGAGAAAATTTTCATAGTGTTATGTGGCATGACAAAAAGATTGGAAGCTGTCCAAAAGCCAAGCAAGGAAATACACACCCTAAAATCTCCTAATGAACGGTTCTCAAAGCATTGCCCATCTCTATAATACATGCAAATGATGTGTTAAAGTGATAAAATTAAGCAGTCTCTAGGAGTAACTGACTTTTGCTTCTGTTTAGTGTATTCCACTTCTGTTGTTAGGCTTTTAAAGTTTATGGGTTTCCAGACCATCGCATCTTACACTGGAATTTTGGGACACATTTTTGCAGTGGAGCTTGGGCTGACCACTGGAATGGTTTGCTGAGAGGCAAGGTCCGCTCTCCAGCCGTGTCTCCTGGCATTCAAAACCAGAGCATGGCCTCTACAACTGACGTTGAGATACTATCTAGTTGATCTGTAAGCTGCCTGTATTTCTTCTGAAGCTGAATTAGACATATATATTATTTGAACATAAAGCTACATTTTTTATATGTTCTTGCATCACCATTGACCGAAGTGACAGTTGATTATAAAAGTTCCTAGATCGCATTAGACTCAAAGGGTTTGTAACCAACTGGGTTTGTGTCTCAAAAGAAAATTCAAGAGTAAGCATTTAGCCTCCAGCAGTCATCTACACTAATGGCTTTTTACTCATTTTGAGTCTCCTAGAAGTTTTCCAGGGAAAATGCAGAAGCCGTTATTAAGTACGGTACATGTAGCAACACATACTCTTAGCCGACAAAAGGCTTCACCGTTGCTGCACAGAGCTGAGGCCCAGGCACCTGAAGGGGGGAAGCAGACTTGGTTCATTCCTGTAACACAGAACCAGTGGCCCCTGCATCTTCACCGGCAGTATCTGCTTCGCTTGCTTAAGTTATTGAACCAGCCAAGGAAAATAGGAAAGGCTGGTCAACAATCCATTTCACAGACTTCCTTCTTCTTTTCGTATTTTGAACACTGAACTAGTTTAAATGACCATGCTGTTCATATTTATTACTGGCATTTGAATTACTACACTTTAAATGAGCGCAGATGTTATTCCCTTGAACTATTCTGACTCTTGGCAAGCAAGCATTTGCTGCACGTGGTGTAACGTTTGCAAGGCTGCTCTGCAGCTGGAACAGGCAGGTATTTCTTTCTTTTAAAATGTGAGTCCTTAGGCAAGTTGAAAGGACGCATCATCATGGACTACAGAAAAGAAGTGAAACTCTTCTGTGAAAGTAAGTCACCTTTTATTTGTTTTGTTTGGCTGTCAAGCAAACTGTGCCTTAACTTGCTCGATTCCTTTAGTATGAACCTGTCTCCAGGTTTACATGCTAGTAACATGCACCCATACATCACTGGCAAGTCTGATTTCTACCTTATGTAAGGCATATTTGCATTTGTTTCGTCTCAACGCTGTTACTCTTTCATTGCAATACAAGTGTTTTGGCATTTGAAAGACTTCCTTTCCCCCTCATCTTCCCCCAATGATACCTGGCAGCAAAAGTATCGCCCAGGAACTACAAGGGCGCCTAAACCCACCGGCATTTAACGTCAGGAGAGTGAGTTAGAAGACCAGGCTTTGCTTTCCCCATCCGGCCGTAAGTTTAAGAGCTGCCGTCCTCAGGCCGCAAAAGCAAAGCAAACCACCTCCTCGGGCGAGCTTTCAGCCTGCGACGGCG
>NW_008825216.1:2262071-2265320 GCF_000699105.1 Pygoscelis adeliae | reverse complement strand
GCTTCGCTCTCCCTAAGAGGGGTGCGGAGGGTGCTGGGACCCCCGCACCCCCCCCCCGTCGGACACAGTTAAGCCGGAAAAATAAAACCCAACTGCGTGAGAGGCTGCAGCTTGGTGGCAGGGGCGGGGTGTGAACCAGCTGCTCCGGGGCTCTAAGCCGAAAGTGCCATGTCGCGGGTTAAACAGAAGTCGTTGGAAGGGGAGGAGAAGTTAAATTAGCTGCTAATTGGCATTGTCGGTATTTCAAAAGGGACAGTTGTGTCAGTGGCTGCTTTCTGCGGTGCTGCTGCCTGCAGAGACCCCAACCGCTTTACTTGCTAATGTTTCTGAGGGAATGCCTGCTGCTGAGCCTGTACTCGGCCCGGGCTTGCATCCCACAGCTTGTTAAACCGGCCTGCAGCCCTCCTCGCTGCAGAGCTGCGTGTGGCGCCGACTCGGCAATCAGATTTTGTGGTCTGAGGTTTTCCCAGGTTCCTCTGGCAGAGATGACGTTGACCCGCCCTGCCCTTTCTCCCGTGCCGTCTGGGGTCAACTCATTGCTAGTGACTGTCCTGCTGCTGCAGAGCAGAATGGGTTTGGCTGAAATGGGGGACATGGGAGTGTGCTTCAGCAGCAGCTTGAGAAGTGGTGGCAGTTGGAGAAAAGTTCTCCTTAGATGAAAGCAAAAATTGCATGCCGGGGGTGTTTGTGGAGCCCCGCTGGCCAGACAGAAGGCAGTGGATGATGGTGTATACGTCTGGCAGTGGTGTGGAGGACCTGCGTTCGGGAGCAGGCCATCGGGGAGCTGAGCGAAGTGCTTCTCCCTAGCCTTTCAGCGGCAGGACATGCCACAAAGCGAGGCCGTGCCGGTCTGGAGGCTGGTTTGTTTCCTCGTGGTTCCTGCCTGTAATGAATATCTAACAATCTGTTGTGAACAGGTTAATGTCGGGAGATGGACAGTTGTGGTTATAACACAGGAAGCTTTCTGAGCCGGGGATTACCGTGCTTAGCTAGAGATGGTGGACACAACTAACAGGCCTCCTCTGTTATTCTGGGACTTCGGTGACTTTTGTCATTGTCGTTTGCCTTTCAAGCTAACTTTGTAAATGCGTTGGCTACACAAGTGTCTGTCCGTCTGTTCCGGAAGACCTGAACGGTTCTTAAAACAAGTGCCGACACAGAAAACGTGAGCAAGGTGCACGTAGGTACCCCAGGTGAAGCGGTAAGATCCAGTGCTTCTCTCTTTGGATAGGCAGGGTAACAAATACCTTAGCCATAGGGTGCTGCTGCCCACTGTTGTAGAGGACCTGTCTGCCATCTGTTGCTACAGTTCCTGAAACTCTTAATGTTGCCAGAGGGCATCCAGTTGAAGATTTAATTAGTTAAACAGCAAGCAATGCTAAGGTTGTCATGAGCTGTCAGTGGCAGGTTGATAGCAGGAGCATCATTTCTAGCTACTATTGTTGTAATTTCTGTGTGCTGCACGATGATTTTCTGAATGATGGAGAAACTTGTGCTTGGAGCTGGTGCGGGGCAATGCTGGTTTGCTGAATTAGGATGTGCACTGTGGACTGGCCCTGTTGCCTGTTAGGACAGGACCTGGTCAACCTAGGAAAAAGGGGGTACTGCAAGTGCCTATAGCTCCTTGTAGTTCTTCAATTTGTGTTCTTTCACGTTAACGTGATGAAAATACTATAATACTGTCACAGCTGGGTTGATCCTTTATTAAAAGCTTTGGAAGCAACTCGTAATCCTTTATTCCTTTCCAAGTACTTGTATGCCAGACTATTTTATACTAAGAATAAATTTTTAATAGAAGTGCATAAATAATAAAAAACCACATTTTGAGAATCATTGCAGGCATCAGAAAAATGTGTTTTTAAGCAAATTGCAAGCTTCGAAGTCCTGTTTCTTGTGGAGAACATGCATTTATCCCTTCAATTCTGCATATGTCGCCTGTATGTGGGGCGGGTTGGGATAAGGAGATGAAGGAATATCATCTTGCCTTATCCCCTGAGCTGTTCAGTTGCCGCATTGTGAGAATGTTAGGTTACAGTTGGGCAAAGTTTATAATTGTTAGTGGTAGAATGACCGTAGGGATGAACAGCTGTACCAGAGGGACATCTTGTGTGCTATGCAAACTCACTTGGAAACATCTGCAAGGGGTAAAAGTTGTTGTAGCTGATTTCATTTCTCCTTTCTAGACTAGCAATTCCCTTGTTCAAGTGATCTCAAGCCAGAGTGTTTACCTTGGGGAAGTGAAGTAGGATATTAGGATTTTTTTATTCTGCGTTCCGTATCCCTTTGGCTTTTAAGCCAGTGTTGTTGGGTCACTTCTGTTCTGTCTTGGTATGGTGTGCTTAAACTAGTTCTAGCCCTAGAACACTCTGTGGTAATGCGCTTTATATTTTAAGTTTCAATAGAGTGTAAAATCAAGGTAATTGCTCCTGGATCCTGTTACCACTGCTGGTTTGCTACTATTTCTGTTACAGCTATAGAGGCAGTTTTTCTCCTGGACACTTCTGAACGGAAGAGGGACTCCGTTTCCCAAAGCTCACCAGTGATCTTTATAAAATAAGTTTTTCATCAACTTCTGGCTGAGCAGAGGTAGGAGCAGGGTTTGTAAACAAAAAAAGAAAAAAAAAAAGGCTGACCTGATTTTTCCCTGCTTAGGAATTTCTCGAAACATTTTTTCATTTATTCTGTAACAAACTCTTGGGCCCTGTTTGTGCTGGAGAGGGGAATTATGTGAGTTGAATGCTGAATTACAACGATGGTACTTGTTTAACAGGGCTGACTCCCAGCCTCCTTCCTGCTTTTCTCCCAAGGGCAGAGTTCAGCACTTCCTAGCATGCCTTTGTGAATCAATCCTCTCTGATTGCTGGGATCTTTTTGGACCTGTCTACAGACTTTGTTTCCAACTTGAAAATTGCATCATCAGTGTGCCAGAGCACGGCTTCAAGTAGTGCAGGCTCCCAACAGAAGAAGAGTCAAGTGTTATCTATAGCAAGGACAGGTAAATTGGGTTTTGGTGGGCTTGGAGCTATGCCATCCATTTGTAAAATGTAGAGTCTGTGTACTTCTGGCACTGACAGCCACCTTCATGGTTCCCACCATATTTCCTGCAGCTTTTTGAGATGCTGCTGAAGAACCACAGATTTTGAAAGCTTCTTTAGAATAAGTCTCTCTGCAGAGCTGGGAGCAGAGATTAGGCAGAAATCTGTGCTATGAGCAGAAAGCCGTACACTGAAGTGGCATCTGTTCAGCGAG
>NW_008825216.1:2246472-2262018 GCF_000699105.1 Pygoscelis adeliae | reverse complement strand
GCAGCAATTAAAACCAAACAGATGTCTGTAAATCTTTTGCTTCCCAGTGTGTATGAGAAGATAGTTGAGAAGCACGTAGGTAAAAGGGACAGAAGCCTATAGAAAGGAAGGCTGGTTCTGGGAGGGCTCTGATGGCCCGGCTCAGCTGCCTGGGCTGCAGTGCTCTCGGCATCAAAGAATTGACTTAGAGCCTACATTAAAGCAAAAGCAAGCTCTAATGCGTATGTCTCATTGGATTGTAGCTCTTGCAAAGCACATGAGGTATGCTCCATGGGAGTTTGCATTGCAGTCGTACTTTCAGATACAATTTTTGGGGTCTTGCCTCTGAAAGCCTTTAGCTCAAGGACTGATTTTATTTTCATGAATAATTTGATGGTTTAACATGAGTAGGCTTAAGCTCTTGTATAAGAACCTGCTGAGCCTGCCTGTGTGGTGTTAAAACTTTCAACATGAAACAAGGGTGGCTTTCTTTTTTGTGTTTTAATCTCCCTTCAAATGCTTCATACTTGTTATACAGCAAATTTTATTTGACTTCTCTTCTTGCTGAGACTACATCTGATTTAGAGCTGCTTTTCCAGTGTGTTGGTATAAATGTAACCTTGTAATACTTTACTCTTGGCTTCATCTTCTCTCCAGCATATTCTTTTTTTAACAGCACTGATGCCAAAACAGAAGTTGCATTGCAAGAATGCAGAAGGAAAAAAGTCAAATCAGTTAGCAGTTGCCAGTGATTTTTAGGTACTACTGTGTGTAAGTTGTAATGAGACATAAGGATGTTTCTGTGCTTCAGAAATCGTTCTTTTTTACAAGTGTTTTGATGATAGTGCATAACTAAAATGCAAAACAGGTGTTTACTCAAAGTGAGTAAGCCCAAACTGAATGAAGGAGAGAGATGAAGAGTAACACATCATTCATCTACTTGGTTGTGAAAGATAAGTGGGGTCCCACTCTTGTAAATTGGGGTTTTGGTAGAGGCTGTTTAATTATTTTGCTATATGCATGTAAGTGTGTCTTTGTTCTGCAATGATTCTGTGTATGTTCTAAAGAGGAAAAGTAGGATTACTTTTGTTGGGGGTTTTGTGGTGTGGGTTTGTTTGGTTTTTTTTAAAGCCTCAGATTATAGTTTTGGCTTTTTGTTTAATGTTTGGGATGGGCTTTGTTTGGGATCTTAAAGCGTTACAATACTGCATCTTCATTCCTAATGATAGCTCTGAAATTTCTAGTTTTCTGTTTCAGTCATTGTTAGACTTACCCTATCCAATATCTTATAATTAGCATGTGATTTGCCTGATTTGTTTTCTTCTGGCATTGTTGCGGAGCAGGAGAAGATCTTGTGTTTGTGCAAAAGAAAATAAAACCTGGCTCTTATCTGTCGGTGTATCTTGGCATTTGCTCACTAACAGAAGTGCAAAATTGTTATTTACTATTCTAATCCTAGAAAGAGGTGAATTTGGGACTCAGCTGAAGAATTGTTTTTGCTTGCTCGGTTTATTTCTCTCTCATTACAGTATAGGCAAGTAAAGTAGAATTTTTTTTTAAATGAAGTTTACTGGTTTCTGGTTTGCACTTGTGTACCACTTAGAGTACAGTGTCTGGTACCAAGAGGCAGCTCTGCGTTGCTGTTCAAATGTTGATGTAGCGGAAATTATCACACTTTTCAGTGTTGGAGACTAGTTTATATAGAGAGTTTGGTGTATGCCCTTGTGAACTTCTGATGCTTTTGTTTCTGCAGCTGACTGTATGCAGGTGACTGTACTTAGGTGAAGGACCAATTGAGTCTAATTCTATTTAGATAGATACAGCTGTTACCTGATATCATGTGATTGGAGCCATAGGTGAAGTAAACCAATTACTGTTTTATTTCAGTAAAGGATTAGTTATTGTATTCTGTTTCTTAAATGGGAAGAGGTCAGGTTGCACAAGTGTATAGATAGGGAATTTCAAAGCTGCTTAAATATTGGATTTATTTTGTTGCAGCAGATCCCCAGAAAACCGTGGAAGATGAAATTGAATCAGTTCTGCAGGAGCGGATAATGGTTTTGGACGGAGGCATGGGTACCATGATCCAGCAACATGCCCTGTCAGAAGAGGATTTCCGAGGGCATGAATTTAAAGATCATTCCAGGCCTTTGAAAGGCAATAATGACCTTCTCAGTATAACTCAACCTGATATAATCTGTGACATACACAAGGTAGGTGGTTCTGATTTCTGTCTCTTGACAAGAGAAGGAAGGAGGATTTGGCCTCTGTGCTCCCCTTTTCCGTGCCACAGGCTACTGGCTCTCCTGCGTCTTTTGGGGACAGGGAAGAGAGTGCTAGGTAGCCATGCGAAAAAGAATGAGCAGATTTGACTGTTCTGGTTGTGTGAGCACAGCATTCGTGTCTTGGTTCCTGATGTCACCCAGGCAGTGTTGTTTTTAAATCCCTTTTTGACTTATGTCCCTGATGCATTTCTGTTAGTTGTAGATTCTGATTTATTTCATTTTTCTTTCCTTTTCTCTTCCTCAACCAGCACTTGAAATGCATCTAAGTAGGACACATCTGAATTCTAGATGTGTGTTTCTATAATTGTGTATTAAAGAGCTGTTAAATGTGGCAGCCTGAAGCAGGCCTCTCTGTAGTTAATGAGTATATGGGCTTCTTAATGAGTATATGGGCTTCCATATTGTCGTTTTTTCTCTAGAATGTGTGGCCCAGAGAATAAAATAAAACAGTCTAGTGTTGATCATGAGGAATTTACAAACAGGTTTTATAATTTTCCTATCTTCAATTAGACTTTAAAAAACAACTTCCTATTTTATGCTTGCCAGCGGTTATTTCTTCTGAGAATTGGACAGAACTTGAAATCATAGATGAAAATATTTCTACAAAGTAACTATAATCCCACTATATGTATGGTTGTTGGGTTTTTTTTAATGGCCCAGTGAGTCAGATCTCACTGATATCAGTAACTTGAAGAGTAAACGTTAGCTGTACCTTGTCGGGCAAAGTAAGATTCAGTGGTAAGAGAGGGGATGTATTTTCAAAGGCAAAAATGATCTTCCTGCTTTGAGCATATTATTTCCTTCTATGGTGGTAGACAGTAAAGTTGAAGGGCTTTTGCTAAAACGACAGATCTGAACTAAACAGAAGCTCGTACAAAGCTGTACACATTTAACATCTTTCTTTAGATAATTTTCAGAAACTTTATTACTTGGTTATTAGTGAACATGTAAGGACTTGCAGATTTTCATACAGCTGTTTGTAGGTGTTTCCCTATGTATCCAGGAGGAGTTGAGAGAAAGCATATTAGTTTGCAACAAAACATGTTTTAAAGCAAATTTAATTCTTTTCTGCTGTCGTCTGGCTCAAGACTTTGTTTGCCCTGTTGAACCCACTGAACTCATCTGCTCCTTACAGGAAAATCTGAGTGGTTTATGTTTAATGGCCACATCAGTATTTTTGACTTAACTAGCACTTGAAATGTCTTAATTTCCTTGAATATGCAGGGGTCACCTAAGGGTTAACCTGATCAAAAAGAGGAGTTGGGGGAGAGGAGGGTGACTGATAGAGGTTATCAAAACACAGACTAGAATCTGCAAAAATATTCTGTTTGCATTGATTTCAGTTTACTTCAGTGGGAATTAGACGACCAAACTGGAGCAGAAGGCTTGTTTTGTGAATCTGGGCCATTAGTTAAACTTTAAATGTGAACTGCACAAAACTTAATTCTCCTAAACTTGTATTCTGTCCCAGTATGCTCTTGTGGTGTACAGCTCCCTTCAGAATGTTTAAATTTTCTAATCCTCTGTTGTTGTTTAACTGGTGCCTTTTCTGAGTCTGCCCACAGCAGCCCTCGCTTGCTGATGGCAATTGGACTATGTCCCACCATGTCCCTGGGCAAAAATCTAGAATGTGCTGCAGGTGCTGGACTCAGTGGCGGAGGTGACTATAAATGTCACCTGTTAACAGAAGGTGTGGCTGACGCTAGAACTCTGAAAATTTTTTGCATGGAACATTTCCGTTGCTTTGGCCCTGTGCCTTTGGGTAGGACCTTCAGAGTTTGATCTGCTTTGAATTAGGAGATGATCTGTGACTTTTTGTCAACTGAATGAGACAATATAGTTGGGTTGCTTTCATTCCAGATCTCAGTTCTGAAGGTCTTGGAGATTTTTTTCTTTCATGTCTTGCAGGAATACTTGCTGTCAGGCGCTGACATCATTGAAACTAACACTTTCAGCAGCACCCGAGTTGCACAAGCTGACTATGGCCTTGAGCATTTGGTAAGAATGCTAAACTATTTACACATTAAAATGTTAATCAAGATTTTTGTCTTAGCAGCCAAGATTAGCTTAGTCCCAGAGTCCATTGGTATTGTGTTTATTGACTGCATGCTGTCTCTAGAGCCGTGAGTTGTAGTTCATTTCCACTGCTGTAGACAATTGTACTTGCTGTGGGTGGCAGTCATAGTGTGCCTCTTGTTGATGAAGGCACAGGCAATAATAATTTATCCTAGATTTTGTTTGAGTATTCCTAGAATGTCTCAGTTCTGTGAACAGGGATGTTTTGCTTCAGTCCTTATCAGATGCCACAATGGAACTGCTTTTTTCCTGGATGTTACTTGTGTGTTGTTTGTGCTGGTGTATGTAGAAGTCCTTTCAAACTTGCATTTGTCACACCTCTTCTGTGTTATGTGTTGTTTTGAGAATTTGAGAAATACGTGAAAGAAAATACTTGGAAATATGCTACTTGAATAAAAAGTGAATTTTAAAAGTAGGTTAATTTTGTCCTCAAAGTCCTGTTCTTCAGCTTCTGTTGACTTCAGTAGGATTTAATTAGTACCTTACAGAATGAAATTTTATGATTAGCAGCTGTAGGCTGAGGCGTATGTGGGATGAGACCTGCCATGTAACTCCATTGCTGAGATGTATAGAGCTGTTCCTTTTGAAGTGTTGTAATAGTGCTCATGTGTATTTGTATGGCTTAGGGAGCCTTCAGAGCATACTGCGAGCTACTGAATGGAAGTGGTGTGTTTCTTTGAGGATGAGTTATGCTGTACTGAACTAAAGGTTACTCAGTAATTTTCTGTAATTGTTCTAGGCATATCGGTTAAACAGAGTCTCTGCACAGGTGGCCAGAAAAGCAGCAGACAATGTAACTGCTCAGACAGGTATGCAATATTATTTTAATTTATTACTCATTTGTGGTTTTGACTGTCTTGCTACAATCTTTGAAATGTTGCTAATTAGAGGATAGCTTGATGGTTTACATCACAGGGACATAACTTGCAGACATGCATGCTCTTCAGTTTAGGCACAGTAGCAATTTCACATCTCTATTCATATTGCACTAATTTCAGCAAGTTTGCAGGATCTAGTCCTTAGTGTGTTCTGCAGGATGGCTGTCCTGTGCCTGCCTGTTTAAAACTGCAGGCAATACACATCTTCCAGATGTGTTTTAGAGAAAACAAATTCAGTAGGGACTGTTATACGTTACTTAGGTTTGTACAGCACAAGTCTTTGTACTACAGAATTAGGATAGCTCTTTGTAGGTAAATGCGGATTACCAGTTACTCCTAGTGTGATTCTCCTGGTTTAACTTTATTGAGCAGCTACTGGAACGTGCTTAGTATGTGACCATCATCTGTAAATGTGCAGTCTTTTACCTTCAGGGCTTTATGTGAGAGGGTTATAGCTCATTTCCACTGCTGTAGACAACGCTGTCTTTCAAAGACAAGTAATTTCCTCTTGTATTCTGGCATCAAACTGTGTTTCAAGTGCTGCTTGAAATGGTGCTGCTGCTGTCCAGATGACACCTTACTGATGTGATTCATAGTATGCAATAAAAATGTAAGATTTGAAATACGCTCTAAAAAAAGGTGGGTTTTTTATGAACGCGTGCCAGAATATTCAAAACAGATTATCCAGTGAAAAATGCCAGGACAGTTCTATGCTGTGCATTTAAACTAATTGAATGAAGCTTCCTGTGTCAGAGATAAATGATACTTAGAAGAAAAATTAATTGAGTCAATTGCCTTTTTCGTAGATGTTCTTCTGTCTCATGTGTATACACTGAACATCTTGTTGGATAGAATTAAAACAAAAAAGTCAGCTGTGCTGGATAATCTTGTGCTGATCAAACTCTTGATTTGAGACAGGAGTTTCCTGTTTTATGGTTCTTCATTCATGAATGATATGTGTGTCTTGGTGTCCTTGGAGGTTTTTTACATTGATGTGGCTGTCATTGTAAAACCAGAGGTAAATTGTTTTGTGTTTTTTTTTTATTTTTTGTTTGGTTTTTTTTTCCTGTGTCTTGGTTTAGGAATTAGGAAATATGTTGCTGGAGCCATGGGTCCAACAAACAGGACACTCTCTGTGTCACCGTCTGTGGAGAGACCAGATTACAGGAACATAAGTAAGTATTTATAACCATGAAGTTACTTAGGTGATGGTCTTGAAAGAGATACCTCCAGCTGAAATTAACATAATTCCTGTTTTGCAGCTTTTGATGAACTGGTTGAAGCCTATAAGGAGCAAGCCAAAGGACTCTTGGATGGAGGAGTTGATATCTTGTTAGTGGAAACCATATTTGATACAGCCAATGCCAAGGTGAGACTCCTGGAAAAAAAACCCCTCAGTAATGTATTTGGTGTACTACCTAAGGAAATTCAACATGATACTTCTAAGAGCTATCAGCTACTGCTTACTAAATACATGAAAAGACTCTTCAGCTGACAGCAAACAGGTAGAATGTGAGGAGATTGTTTTTAATGATAAAAGAGCGTTTTCCAGAGTTTTTCCTTTGCCTTTTAGTATGTGCTGTTAGTATCTTTCTGGCTGTCTGTGCCAGCTGTCCTTTTATTTCCAGAAGCTCTGCTGTACTGCAAAACATCTCCAGATGCATCTGATGTTTGTATTTTTCAACGTAAGCATGTCTGTCCAAAGGATGCTTGTGATGCACACTGGAGAGGGAATGTCCAGTGTATCTGATTGCAGGCATTGGAAGGCTTGAGGCAGTCCTGTTAAAATGTGGGGTTTTTGGGAAGTCTGACATTCTGCCATCAGCTTTAAAAAAGAAAAATTGGGAGTAGAGGATTAGAAGGGTAAAATAGGAGGAACAAAATGTTGAAATATGCCACAATTCATGTGATTTTGACACCTCCTTCTTTTATAACTGCTCAGTGCAGGTGGTGGAGTTGTTAGGGTACTTAAAACTGTCTTGCAATTTTACATGGAAAAGTCTGGCTGGGTATGCACACAGCGTTTCTTAGGCTTTTGCCACAGGCCGATTAACGTGTGCAGTGGCATGACTTGTCCTTTGCAGATTTGACCAGTCATGGGGGTTTGCTTAGGATCCTGTAGGCTTAACATTGTGCTGAGCTCATGGTCACGTGCAACTTTCTTACCCTAAGGAGGCAGGAAATTTTCAGGACAAACATCCGAAACGAGGACAGGGTAAAACCTCTTGAGTGTAGTAAGTTATTACAGGCAATATGAGGTAGCAAGTTGCATAACCAGCCATAAAAAATATAAAAAAAAAAAAGGCAAACCCACACAAACAAAAAAACCAACAGACTGAAGAACTCTCGAAATGTCCATTAATATTTTGCAACTTATTTTTCTATAGGCAGCTATTTTTGCACTCCAGATGTTGTTTGAGGAAGGGTATACTCCCCGACCCATATTTGTAAGTATATATTATTTAATATTTTATATATACACTTAAGCTTGATTTGTGAACTAGCTGAGGTGGCAGTTGATGAAAGCGTTCTGAAATGAAGGAAATAGGTGTCTTGGAAATGTACTTTTTTCACATGTTTGTGAAAGGAAAAACTCTCACATGAAGAGCTTTATGAAATCGGCCTTGGGTAGATCTGTCCAGCTTATCAACCTGAAGACTAAGGGATCGCTTCATTCCAGTGTGTATTCATTCTGTGTATTTCCACAGGTAAAGATCTGATCATGATTTTTTTTCAGGCTTGCTGTCTTAAGGGTAATAAGAACCAGTGCTTCAAGAATGAAATTAAGCAAATTCTGCCATATTTTCAGGTAGAATATGAGTGGCCATTTGAAGTCAGAAAAGGTCTGTCTAACTCCATATTCTCTCTGACATGTATTTTTCTGACAGCTCGCAGTCATGAATGCGTAGGAATGAATATAGAAAAAGAATAAGCTTGTTTTGAAAGTTCTGATGTATTCTTCCAGTTTTCTGCAGTTTGCAGCCAGGCTTTCTGATCTGCAGTTTCTATCTGTTCGTACCCTTTTGTTGAATGTGTTTACTCCTTCCTTGAATCTATGTTCAAACCTGTGTGGGACCCAGACATCCACAAAATAATCTGTCAGTAACTTTCACAGCTTATGAATGCACTGGTTTGAAGTTTTGCTTACTTTTGGACATTCTACCTGGTAACTTCTTTTGTGTCTTGCTGTTTGTCTCTGGAAAGTGACAGCTGCTGTTCCATGTTTCCTTTGCTGCATAGCCATGGCATTTGTAGTCTGCTGTGAGAGCCTCCTTTAGTCATCTTTTTTCATCCTGAAGAGTCCTTGTCTAGTTATCTGCTCCATACCATTCATTCATTATTCTTGTCGCCTTTTTGTTTTCCACTTCCTCAACTCAGAGGGGAATTAGAATAGCATACAGCAGTCAAAGTGCAGACATCAGGGATTTGTATGATAGCCTAGTGATGTTCTCTGCCTTATCCATTTCTTTCTTTGTAGTTCCTGATGTTTTACTTCACTGCTAGTGAGCTTTGAAATTGCATTCATAAAACTTCCTTTTGTTACTCAGGTTAATTTCTCATATAGTAAAGACTAGTTTGGAGGTGTCATTATGTAGAATTTTTGCCGCGTTCACAACTTCGTACTTTATCAGCAATGAGTTTCCATTTTTTTGTCATTCAGGTCAGTTAGCATTGAGAGTTCTCTGATTACATAGAGCTTTTGTCTTCATTGTCCTGAAAAGAGTGGTCAGTGAGCTTGGTTGCCTCATTCTCTGCTCCCTTTCCAGTTACATTGAGAAGTACAACCCTTAGCACAGCTCTCTCTAGGATTCCACTGGTCACCTCCAGTACCATCAATATTAAAGCATGTTTTGGAGTAAATAATGGATTTACCTTTGCATGGAGTCTTCTAAACTCATTCCATCTTCTGGAAAAAAGATTTGTAGGCTTGGCAAGGCTTTCCCAGCTCATTGAAACGTCTCCTGAATTCTCAGCTTTGTAGTTGTTAGTTGGGGTCGACATTATTTGCACCTCTCTGTATAGTACTTAGGAGGTATGATTGTACAGGTTGAGACTTCTATCTCCACTATGAAGTTGCAACATCTGATGTTCCCTTGTGGCAAAAGGAGTATCTTGTTTTTAAAGCCAGCCTCCCCTCTTCCGCCCCCCCACCAACCACCACCAAACAACCTAATAGCAGTCCTGAGATCTGAAATAACATAAAGGGGGAGGTAGGGAGGATGAGGAGGATAGGAGAGGAGCTGTGACTGCTGATAGCTGCCTAAGTAGGTAACCACTGCAGATTGGTTCAGAGACCATCATCAGAATGATACCGTGGTACTAATGCTACCTTGCTGCTGAATGGTTCATGGTCTTTTTCTCTCTTGGCTTTTTTTTTTGCCTTATTTTTTACTTTTTCTCCCCCCGAGGGGAGGGGAGAGAGAGAAAGAAGACTGGTCAAAGGTTTGCCTTTCCCCTAGCTAAAATATTTAAACATTTGTAGGGAGAAAAGGGCTTAATTTTTCTGTTTGGGTTGTGCCTCATCACTTTGAGTGGAGCACAGGTCCCTCTGCTTTGACTTTTAGCAGTTCAGCCATTTAAATTCTTGTTTTTATTGTTAATTTAATTCTTATCCTTTCTCTGTGTTCAACTGATATTTAGGTTTCTGGAACCATTGTGGATAAGAGCGGGCGTACCCTCTCAGGCCAGACAGGAGAGGCATTTGTCATCAGTGTTTCCCACAGTAAGCCTCTTTGGTAAGGAAATGTATCTTTCTCTTAGTAAGTTATCTGTAGATTGTGATTCTTTTCTATTTTAACCCCTTGCTTGCAGCTAAATGGAAGCTGTCCTAACTGTGATCATATTTAGTCACATGTATTGCTAATGTGTTCTGCTATCGTTCCCTCAGCAGAAATTATGTTTCCAAAGAATGCTGAATTTTTAAAACATTGCTCTAAATAATCTGGGGTTTTGTGTTTGCAACAGCCACTGAAATCACAATTAGGTCAAAGCATTAAAAAAAAAATTCTGAAACTGTAGTTTGCCATCTCCTACCGTCTCAGACTGTGCAAGGAGCTAATTCCTGGTATGGGCAGGGCTTACATCTCTTTCTTAGAGGGAAGTAGTGCCAGCTCAGCATGTTTCAGGGTGGCTTGAAAGAGCAAATCGTAAGATTTCATTCCAGTGTTCTTTTTACTGAGCACTTACAAAAACAGATGTATTCCCTGAGTGTTTTTTCTCAAGGATGTGCATTGCTGTTTTGAGAGCTCCTGATGCCTCCATTTACTTGCATTCTTTTCTGTTCAGGCAGAAAACTTGAAATAAGTATGAGATTAAGATCTGTGAAAATGCATAATATAGCAGATTTTGGTCATTGTGGAAGGTTTTGCATGTTAATTTGAATACCGTTCCCTGTTTCTCTATTCTTCTGTGTTTTTATGCCCTATTCTACCTCCTCCTTGCCTCCTCTTCCCTCTTTACCATTTCTTCTCTCAGGTTGGTTCTTCACACAAAAACTTACACCGGAAATAGATTCTCAGCCCCCCCACCCCCACCCCCCCGAATATTCTAACTTAAAACATTTAATTCACTGTTAGCAGTGCATGCCATGCACATTGTGATGAGCCCCCCCACCCCCCCCCCCCCGAATATTCTAACTTAAAACATTTAATTCACTGTTAGCAGTGCATGCCATGCACATTGTGATGAGCCATTGTTTGTTTTTACAACAAAATTCCAGCTAAAACGCGCAATCTGTCATCCCAGTGATACAAAAGCAGAAGACTGCATTCACAGCTTTCCTGACTGCCCTTGAGGCTCCACTTTCCCAGACCAGACGGTGCTCCAGAAGTAACATATGGAGCCTCTTGGAACAGGGTGGTAGTTGACTCCATCTCTCAGCATCACAGCCTAGTGATCCATATTTGGCTTGAGTCTGTCTCAGATAATCTTGCTCATAACTCTCTTGCCTCTGAAGAGGAGAGAAGGGCACTGGAGCAGAAATCAAGAATTTATTAAACCATATTTCATAAAAGCTGTCTTATGGGTCTGAATGCTTAGGGCCTGTTTCCCATTTATGTGAAGGCTACTATACAGCACTGTGACAGAAGGGTTTTAGTTGTGGGAGCAGATTGCATTGAATGTTTTTTCTGTTGCCAGATTGGTACAGAGTGGCTTTAGGGTTGCGAAAAAGCTGATCAGTAGTAGTATCCTAGGGATCATGTTATATGTGTTCTCATGTTTCCACTTGTGCTTTTTATGTCCTTTTTAGGGTGATGTGTTGTCCTTAAGTCAGTTTGGTTGGGAGACCCCCTAAAAAGTGTGTGCTTTGTGTCCAGTTGATATAGATAATAGCTGAGAAATGCATGAACTGTGCTTAGTAACTGCTGAAAGATGGTGTGGCAAGCTGCTTGCTATGAAAGGTGCTCAGATGTGGTATAAGTTGCCTTCATGTTATTTTGGCTCCTGTGATTGTTTCTACTGTGGTAGTGTTAAGATGACGTACGCTGAGTTTAGGGCCCTCGTGTGGTGTTTGTTCTGGTCCCAAGGGCGCTCTGCAGCCTGAGCTTTCACAGGAGCTGATGCGTGACTGCTGTGAAGAAATGAGCAGGGGAGGGAGGTGATGTTTAAGATGAGGGTGTGATGGTTATTACACTAGGGTAACAGTGACAGCATACCAGCAATCTGGTTCAAGGCTGCTGGCTTTTAAAGCATGGTTAACGGTTTGCTTTTCTCAAATGTTTTCTTTCATGACACTGTTGAGTGCCGTGGGGAGATGATACTGGCCATGGAAGCTACTTTTTGTTTCTGAATGAATGTGCGTGTCTGTGCTTAGTTTGACTTGGCAGTTTTGAAACAGGTAGCTCTTGGATGGTGTCATGCTCATAGATATATTTGTCAGCAACCCCTGTAGTGGGTAATCATTCAGGCAGTCTGGAGGACCAGTACCCAGTAAGTCAAGTAAGAACATCAAGAAGTGCTTGTTTGGCGAGTATGCTGGCTGCTTGTACAGTATCTCTCTGGTAAGGTCAGGTAAAGAGAGTGACAGGTGAGTGTACTCGGAACCAGAGACAGATGGATATTAAATGTGGAAGGGAGAGATGAAGCTGCCTAATGCAGGAGAGAGCTTAAAAAGAGGGGATGAGGAGTATGAGCTGGAAGCTTGTAAATTGAATGACTTAACAGTAGAAAATACCTTGCGTTCATCTGCATTTGATAAGGACAGTTTTGTTAACAACTCTTACCTTGCTTTGCTTTGAAAATCCTGAGGGATAAGCCCCCGCTTTGAAATAAATTCCAGAACCTCATTGCTGTAATTGTGCATTTGTATCCAGGGAATCTGTATGAAGAATTTAAATGTGTGTAAACACTGAATAGGGAAATGAGAATAAAAGGGTTCTTTTAAAGCTTTCCTGTTTAAATAGAATGGCCCGTATGAGATGCATTAGAAAAAGCACTTTGAAGGTAGAGCTGTCTGTTTGAAAAAACAAACATATATGCCCCCCCTTCACCCCCCAAAAAAGAAAAAACCTCAAACAATCCAAAAAAACAAACCTAAGCTATTGGAAGAAGGGGTTTGTGTATTGTTTGGTCTGGGTATGTGACCCTGTGATATTCAAGGCCCCAGTTTTGAATGTTGCTGTGAGCCCCTCGGATCTCAAGGATTTGTGATTCTGTCCAACAAGTGAATTGGGCTGCAAGCATTCACTGCTACTACCTGTGCAGTTACCAAGCCCTCGCCTACTCCTTGGACACAGGAGAAAAGTCAAAAACCATTTTGTGCTCCCAGTCCTGTGCAGGACTTTATTGCTCTTGACCTCTGGGAAACTAAATGGGCAGATGTGCACTTTATTAACTTAGCTACCTTCGAGGCAGCCTGTGTGGCTCAGTTAGTTGGGAGATGTGGCTGTTATCCATTCCTGTTTCAGTGGGTTGGCTTGCATCCTCTCTGAGACTGTTATTCCAGGAAAGGAGAAAGCTTTTTTACATCTTCCTCTTAGAGCAGCACTGTGAACACCTTTTGAGTTTTGCAGTGCTTATAAGGTGGTTTCTAGAGTGGTGCAGAGAGATCAGGAAACTTCTGTCATATACTTTCTGAAAGAGAAATTCCCATTTTTAATATTGATGTAGACATTTTGAGTGCAAGTCACATTTATGTATCTGTCACTGAATGAAGGAAAACATGATTGTTCCTCATATTGGTAAAATTGTCTGAGAAGCTTATTCATGCAAAAATACTTCTGCTGTAGTGCTGTCTAGGTTACTAAGATGTAGTGGATTCAGTTGCCCAAGCTTAGTGCTGCCGTGAGGCATCTCGGGCGAGGCACTTGGTTTCTTCTGAGGCTGACATAATTTATGTATAATTTTAAAAGAAAATTATGGGTTAGAGGCTTGAAGGAGGTCTTACTCTTTCAACCTTTTTCATTCTTCTTCCTGTAGCACAAGGCTCCTTTCCAGTCTGTCATTCTCATTCCACTTGTTTTCTCTCTCACCTAGACAATACAGAGCCGTTGTGTTGCTGCAGTTGCTGTCAAAATGCTGCCACTTTCCTCCTGGATTTTGAAATGAAATCTTGATTTACTGTTCCCAGTTCAATTCAGTCCAGTCCCCCTCCCCCTTGCACTTTTCTTCCACCTGAGGGCTCTCCTTTTGCACAGTCTTGCTGTATTGATGATGATGATCAAAGAAATTGGAGATCAGGTTGGTTTTGTTGTAGGTGGTTGTGGGAGTTAGCACTTGCCAGCGCTAACATTCATCTGTTTTGTGTGTAAAAGGTGTTTTTACCTCAAAATAATTTTTGAAAATTTATTTTCCAGTATTGGCTTAAATTGTGCTTTAGGGGCAGTCGAAATGCGACCATTCATTGAAACAATTGGAAAATGTACAACAGCCTACGTCATCTGTTACCCCAACGCAGGTGTGTTGGTGCCCATTTTCCTATTCTTACAGGCAGACAAAATGTAACTAAACTGTTCCATCTCATTAGCAGTAATAGAGTTGAATTAGCTTGAAAAGATGATTGGTTTTACTATTAAAAAGAGATTAAGAATATTTTAAAATGCTGAAAGTAACTGTTAGTACAGTGACAGTGAACCCAGAATGCTCTCTTGCGTGATTAATAATCTATTGAGTAATGATTGCAAGGGTGATGAGGCATTTTAGTCCTCATACAAGCGTAGCTACTTTAAATATATCTTCTGTGCAATTTAATTCTGTTCTTGTGGGCTTCAAACAAATTGTAACGCTAGAAAAATTATGTTTCGAGGTCTTCCCAATACTTTTGGTGGTTATGATGAAACTCCAGAAGTGACTGCCAAGCATATAAAGGTATGAAGTATTTCTCGTAAATGTGTCATATCTGACATGCTAGTAGACAAGAATTCTTTGCTTGTATTTAATGTGTATTTGTTACAGTACTGTGGTGTGTGGTGTTTTTTTTTTTTTTTTTCCTCAGATGGCTCTGTATGTCATTTGGATTGTTTATAAACAATTTGCTGAATGATAGTGCTTTTGAGATACAAGGTTAGGAAACTACTACTTAGGAACTTTTGAAAACCTCAATTACCTTCATGTCCTATGCTAAGTAGCTTTCCTGCAGCTTGATCTGTGGATGTTACTCATTTGCACTCCTGTGTTCTTACTTTTACATTTGGGAACTGTTGAAAAAGCTGAGTGGTTTTTTTATGAATTGGCAGAATCTTAGAGAGTTGTGTGTATAGAAACTGCAGCTGATGTTGGTGTTGCAGTGCAGGGTGTCCTTCCACATGCCACTTGATCTGTGCAAGACAGAACTATGTGGCTGGAGCTGCAGTGTGTCAGTGAGAACACAATATCTGCTGCATGTTAATTCCCTTTTATAATACAGTATGACTAGTCTCTGACATGACGAAAAATTTCTTTACTGAAAGAGTGGTTAAACGTTGGAACAGGCTGCCCGGGGAAGTGGTTGAGTCACCATCCCTGGAGGTATTTAAAAGATGTGTAGATGAGGCGCTTAGGGACATGGTTTAGTGGGCATGGTGGTGTTGGGTTGACAATTGGACTCGATGATCTTAGAAGTCTTTTCCAACCTTAATGATTCTGTGATACTCATCTAAGTTTTCATCTGGGGCTTCAGTATAAATAGGCCAGTTTCAAATGTAGTTTCCTAAAATTAGGTGTGAAATTGCTGGTTAGCCTTGGAAATCCACATCTCAAAACAAATCCTAAAGAGAAGAACTAGTACTAATGTTTTTTAATTTTTTTCTTGTGATCCCCCTGAATTGCTTAACATATGGAGAAAAAAAAAATCTAAAAAATACATATATATATAAAATACCTTTATTAATTTGAAACAACATTCTCTTTCC
>NW_008825216.1:2243592-2246457 GCF_000699105.1 Pygoscelis adeliae | reverse complement strand
TTGGATGGTTTGGTCAACATAGTTGGAGGTTGCTGTGGTACTACACCAGCACATATCAGGTACCTCATAAGCTGCAATTTTAGGTTCACTGGGAAGTAAACTAAGTGCTGCTTCTGTGGAGCAATATTCCATGGCTTGGCTTAGAGTTTCCTGAAAAGATGGATCACTTGAATGCCAATAGCAGTGATATATGGAGTAGAAATAACCTGGCTTTCACAGTCATGTGTATCGTGAAGAATGAGTTAGAGGCATGCTTCAAACAAGGATTATACCTCTGCTGTTTTGTCATCTAAAATTGTTTTGGAATTACTCTTCCCTCTTTACTGTTGGATAGAATAGACTTCCCATCTCTGCTCCCTTATGCTGTACGTTCTTTCTCTTTCTGGCCCTCTTAGCCACAAGGTGAAACTTAAGGTTTCCTTTGATGGTAGAAGGAAGGAGAGCGTGTGGGTGTGTGTGGGAAATGTCTGAACGGGAGATCTGGGAACGTTGTACAGCTGGTGCAGGTCCTGGCCAGTCAGAAGGAGTTTCATATCTTTCTCACCAGAAGTAGGTCAGTGGGAAAACCTCCCTTTTTCACCTGGGCTTGAAAGAGAAGGGGCCCTTGTGATTCATTTTTACCGTGATACAAACTGGGAAGAGGTGGTATGTGAACGTGTAGAGGGCACCATGTGTCGCTCCTGACTGGAGTGAAGAGAAGGTGAACGTGAACACCATGAGTCATTCCAGCATCTGAGAAATGCGTCTCAGCATGGAACAATGTTTGTCCCTTGTTTTTTTGCTGCAATCAGCAATTGCTCAGCTCAGCAAATCATAAATACGGTAAGAGTTGGTGTGGTTGAGGACTGGTTCTGATACCCATCAAGTATCCCTTTGGCATAGTATCTCACATTCTTTATTTGATAAATCTTGAGCTTTGTACATTCCCTGCAAATAGCTATGATAGGATCTTCTGGGAGTATGTTTTTTCCTTTGGCCACACAAAATGAAACAAGCTAATTAGTATTGTCTGCAACAGGGCTAAACTGGAGATGTAGGTATATGTCTAGTATGTTCTGTTTAAGTCTTGTCTGGAATGGTTTAATTTTCATCGAAAACTTTACTCTTTACTTTACTCCTTCTGTAACTCAGGAAAATTGCCGAAGCTGTGAAATTCTGTAAGCCTCGTGTTCCACCTTCTCTCTCTCAAGGATACATGCTGCTGTCAGGTAAAATGCAGTCCAACAGTTTGAGCTTTATAACCCATGCAACCTTCCTTCATAAACTTATTTGCCGTTTTCTGCTGATCAGAACAGCACTGAGTTTCTGGTTCTACCTGAATCCAGCAAGCTTATGGATGTGTAACCAGATCTAAATCTTACTGCTTTGGCCAAAGGATTAATGGAACATTTAATTACAGTCTTGTATAATATAACCAAGCTAGTATATTTTACTCTGCAAGTCTCAGACAGTTTGTAATGGTGAGTGAGTATCTTTATCCTCACTTTGCAACAGGAGAGGGTTAAGCACAGAGAGATCAGGTAATTTGACTCTGGTTGATGGGAGATCCTTGTTCACCTGCTGTGACACAGCTACACTATGTTGCCTCAGATGTTGATCCAGTTGTACTGGGACAGTGTTCCAGCAATACATCCAGGTCTAGAATGTCTTTTGTCTTAGCAAAGTCTAGATCTGTATGTTCCTCAGCCAGGCCTTCTTTTAAGCCTTTGGGACATGTATCCAAGTAAAACAGTACCTTCTTTTTGGGCTGGTATTTTAATCTCAAAGTCAAATCAGTTTAGCATAAATTAAATAAATCATGGTTGGCCTGTAGTTTCATGCATTAGCTTATTCTGTCCTGCTGTAAGGTTTGTTTGCCTCTGAGTTGCCTGCTACCCAAGGGTCCCCCTTGGCTTGTTTTTTTTAACTAGGGTGTGTGGTTAAGAGCTGACCTTGTTTGTCAGTCAGTTCAGTGGGCTCCTTCTCTGGTGGTGGTAGAGTCGTGAGGTAACATAGTTGGAAGTTGAGAGAAGGTGTGTATGTGCATACACATAGATGCCCAAAGAATCGTAGTTTCACGTCATTTTATATTGAACAAATTGGCTGTTATTTTTTGTGGGTCGGGTAAATTATTGACTGTCATTGAGGAAGGATAAAAACCTTTGGCATATGTGTTGGAAGTTCTTTCATTGCATTTCTTTGCTAGTTACTCATTAGATTTGTGCACTTCCTGATGTGCTGAGAAATCACTATTCTTAAAGAGAGAGACACCTCTATTTCACAGTTTTTAGAAAAGGGCTTTTGTCTTACACAGTCTTTTCTTTTCTGTTTTTACAAATATGTTCAAAAATATCTTTTTAAGGTCTGGAGCCATTCAGGATTGGGCCATACACGAACTTCGTTAATATTGGTGAACGCTGCAATGTTGCAGGATCACGGAAGTTTGCTAAACTCATCATGGCAGGCAACTATGAAGTATACGTTTTAACAATAATCTTTATAGCTAATGCTCTGATTTTTTTCATTGCTCCATTGCACTGTGTTATTAATTGTTTGTTTTGCTGGCACAAAGCACTATTCTACACCAGTTACAAGAGTAAGAAAACAAGGAGAATTTACTTTCTCACTGTCCCTTGTTTCTGTGCTTAACAGCTCCTAATAAATTTGTGAGGAGGGTTTTACAAGGACTTTTTTTTTTTTTTGACAAGTGTTACAGGAAGCTTGACTTTCCATTTTGAATTAAGTTACACAGCTGATGATGGTTTAGAAAATGTCCTGGTCTGTGCTGTATCTAGGGGTGGATTTACAGAGGAGGGAGGAAGGAAAGAGGGTGTGATCCCGCCTTCCAATGTGTGGGGTACGTCTGACTTGGGATAGATTGTGCCA
>NW_008825216.1:2196235-2243572 GCF_000699105.1 Pygoscelis adeliae | reverse complement strand
ATCCTGGTCAGCATTACGGTTGCATCTAATCTTTATATACTTTGATCACTGGCTCCAGCATGCTACATGAGAGCTGCTACAGAAAAAGTTGCTTAGAAGGTAATTGCTTTCTTGAAACAGCTGCAGGGCAGAAATGAGAAGGCTGGAGTGCTCATTCTTTACTGGTGTAAATTGTTTCTGTCACATTCAAACAAATGGTAAAGTGACATTTCAGTGTCACTGTCTGAGACTCTGCCCCAGAGTGTGCTCTGCTGTTCTAGTTGATGCAGTCAAAATTAAAGCTTTAGTTTGTTTTTTAGGAAGTCTGACTCTTAAGCTCTTAGAAGTCATGACGCAGGTTAGACCTATTAAATAAAAAGAGCTTTAAACATAAGTTGTTAGGGACTGTGAGCGACTAAAAACCTTTTCCTTTTTTGTCTCCTCAGTCTGCAGAGTGACACAAAAGAGAAAGTAAATGGACATGGTTGTTCAGATAATTATGTGGGCTGGAGAGAAAACTTTAGTTTTCCTTCTTAGCACTTGGTGATTATTCTGCAGCTGGAAAAAATGCTGAACCTCCAAAAACTAAGTACTCTGTGTTATAAAACAGCAGAGCTTGTGATCCAAGACCCTTATTTCATACCATCACAGAGACTGTGTTCCTGTAATCTTGTGTAGTCAGAAGTCCTTGTTACCATGCAAATCTTAAATAATTCAATTAAGCATACGGCCAACAGTCTAAAATCAATGTCACTACCAGCACGTTAGGTCCCTGGTGTCATGTTTTTGTGAACAGATTAGTATCAGTTGTGCCATACTAACAACTTCTGTATGTTGTTGTACATCACAGACCATTTTCTTATGGAATGTCTTACAAATTTTTAAATTTTTGACTTCTCCAAAATAAGCATGCAGCCAAATGTTATCCTGAGAATGACTAGGCTTTTTTCTGCTGACTGTTGTTTTGGTTTTTGACTTTCTTCTTTAGGAAGCCCTGAGTGTAGCCAAATTGCAAGTTGAGATGGGGGCCCAGGTTCTTGACATCAACATGGATGATGGGATGCTGGATGGCCCTGCTGCAATGACCAGATTTTGTAACTTGATTTCTTCAGAACCTGATATTGCAAAGGTTGTAATTGAGTCACTCCAAAGCACAACAAAGAACACTTTATTGAGTTGGAAATTGCCTTTCAGAAAATTTTGGTATTGATTTGTTTAGTAATGACTTTAGGTGCTTAATAAGCAGGTGTAGGTGTCCCCCAAGAGGAAAAGGTACTGTAATAGGGAAGGCCTTTGGGGGAAACAGAGGTTTTAACATTCTCTATCTGATTTCAGCTAAATATATGCCAGTCCTTTTCATTGCTTAGAAAAGCTGAATGCAGGTTCCTTTTGCAGCAGTTATGAGCCATAATCTATATATTGGCAGTGCATAATGGTATTGCTTTCCGCAAAACTTAAGATTGCTATGGATATAGGATGGTTTTAAAAGATACTTCTGCGAAGTGCATTCTCTAAAAATGGGTATCTAATTCAGAAACACAAGACAATACAGGGAGAAGTAGAGGTCTCTACATGATATCTGATGGAGTTGCCATAGAAGCTTTTGAGTTAAATTTGCTCTGAGTTTTGCATTTAAAGCGAAGTGAATCTACAAATACCATCTGGAAACTTCTTATTCATAAATGCTGATTAATGTTGTGTGCGTTTTTATGTCCAAATGGGCAAAAAGCATGTAGAACTCTAATTCATAACTTGTATGTATTCTCCTGGCTTACTTCTCTGTTATTTACAGGTGCCGTTATGCATTGACTCCTCAAATTTTTCAGTGATTGAAGCCGGTTTGAAATGTTGCCAAGGGAAGTGCATTGTAAACAGCATCAGTCTGAAGGAAGGTGAGGAAGACTTTCTGGAGAAAGCAAGGAAAATTAAGTTGTATGGAGCAGCTGTGGTTGTCATGGCTTTTGATGAAATGGGGCAGGTGAGTGTCGCTTTAAAGGAGAGGTATTTTTCTTTTGGAGTGCAAGACTTTCTTTCTCTTGTGCAAGACAAAGTTGTTTTGTTTCATTGACACAGGTGATTCAAAGAGGTCTATACAGTCTTAGCAATAGTTTTGACACTGATATGTAAGCATTTCTTACAGCGCCCACATGTTCGAGGAATCCAAGTACTGCTGTAAGTGTAGCTCTGCTAGCACAAGAGCATGTCTCTTGCTATTCAGCCATGCTGAACTCTTCCTTCCTTCGTAGAAGATGTTTTTTAGTTCAGAAACTGAGTTTTGCATGAGAGTGGAATCTTTGTGAATTAATTTACACATATTAAACTTTGCAGAGGATGATGAAATGTTGGGGAACAGAATTGTTTTTAATGAGTTGAGTCAAAACTCCAGGTACAGGTGTGGTGATATTTTTTAATACAAAATTCTTATATATAATCCTCTTCTAATATTTGTGATGTTCACATTCTCAGTCTTGAGTCACTGTAAATGATTTCTGAGGGGTTTATTTTTTGTGTTTGTAAGTTTCATGTCAGAATTCTTTTTCTCCACTAGGCAACAGAAACAGAAACCAAGATTGCAGTCTGTTCCAGAGCTTATCACCTCCTTGTGGAAAAAGTGCACTTCAATCCAAATGATATAATATTCGACCCTAATATTTTGACCATAGGAACTGGAATGGAAGAACATAACCTGTATGCCATGAATTTTATCAATGCTACTAAAACCATAAAAGTGAGTTGTAAGCTTGTTTTAACTTGAAGTGTTTTGCTGAGATTACTTAAAAACCCAAACCACCACAAAATGGAAAAACACACCCCACCCCCAAACAACAACAACAAAACACTGCTGCAAAATGATACACGTTTTAAATTAGCAAGGGGGACTATTCCTCTGAAGTGCAGCCATTCCCCAATATTGCTGTATTTCCGGTAGAAGAACTTCAAATAGTTCTACAAATACATTTTCAATCCATTATCACTGCTGTAAATATAATATATTAATTAAATGAGGTAACAATCACATTCATGTTCTAGCTAAAAGGACCTCTTGGAAGGTATGTGAAAGCTACCTTTTTAAATTAATAAAATTTCTGTTACTGTGGAAGGGATTTGTGCAGTAACCTGATGTTTTATTTAGCCAAAATGTGTGTAAGGAAGTACAGCAGTGAAGAGCATCACCTGAACACAGCCAAGGCAGCTGCACTCTGTTGTGTTTCACAAGGCAACTTGATTGGTCTGGAGATGCTCTGTCAGTAGCAGTCTGGGGCTTGAACACCCCACAGGCTATTTTGTCACTACAGGGCTTCTGGAAGGGAGGGTGCACCCTTGAGGCTAGCTGCTCAGCTACAGCATGTTCCTGAGACATGCAAACAGGCAGGTTGGCTGCTCCTGTTTGCAGGAGTGGGGGATGGAAGAGCCGTAAGTAGGTCTGCGTGGGGAAAATCTGGAATGCTGCTGTGGGAGGACTGATATGTTTAGAATAGCACCTATGACTATGGAAACCATGGTAGTTGCTTACATATAACTAGGCTGGATCTTTCCTTTTACTTGTATCTTTTTCTACAGAGATTTTAATTGCTTTTTATGAATTTGAGTAAATAAAAGGATCTGGAACAGGGAAGAGAGAAAGGGTGCATAGCCAATGCACCACAGCTCAGGGGCCAACTGTTGTATGGGCTGAATGCTCTGCTTAGGTTTCCTTTTTGGAAAGCACTTATCTAAAAATCTATGTGCAATTCCTATAGGAAACACTGCCGGGAGCCAGGATAAGTGGAGGTCTTTCCAACCTGTCTTTCTCCTTTCGAGGAATGGATGCCATTCGAGAAGCAATGCATGGGGTGTTCCTTTACCACGCAATTAAGGTATGATGTGCTTTTGGCTTCTGTATGTTTGCACTTGGCAGATGTGCAGTGCTATGTCTGACAGCCCTGGTTGGGGGATTCTGTATTGTTTTTTCCAGTATGGCATGGACATGGGAATTGTGAATGCTGGGAATCTGCCAGTGTATGATGATATCCACAAGGAATTGCTACAGCTGTGTGAGAATCTAATCTGGAACAAAGATCCTGATGCAACAGAGAAACTTTTACATTATGCTCAGGTAACTTCCAATTTTAAGCTTTGAATAGTAGTTAGCTTAGCACCTGGGCTTTAACACCTCCCTGCTGATGATAGGTAGAACAGCCTATAAACTGCACGTGTCAGTCTAACAGTAGGTGACAGAAGTTATTAATGATACTACAAGTGGTTCAGTTATTAATATAGAATAAAATGTGAACTCTGTGAAAGATTGAGCCTCTCCAGTTTCATAGGTACCTTGAAAGATCCTGCACCAGAGTTCTTCATATGCTTCAGGAGACCAAGCTGCATAGGTGTTCTTTTTAAAAAAACAAACAAAAAAACCCTAAAACAATAAGTAGCAAAAAAACCCCAACCAAACTCCCCCGCAAACCAAAAAAACCCTCACAAAGAAACAAAAACTAGAAAAGGCCAACCCACAACCAAAGCAAATCTTGGTGCTGGAGTTTAATTGACAAGTGCACTGTGGGAGACAGAGTAAACCTGTGTCTGTGGTGGTAATGGTTTGCTTGGAGTATATGTAAAAGGTGAAGTAGTTGCTTGTGGTTCCTGGCTGTGCCATAGAGACTTCCAGTTCATGTAACTCATGTCAAGAGTGAGGATCAGCTATTCAGTGTTTTTGAGATACTGTAATGACGGTGGTGATAAAAGACAAAGATTACCCACCTGAAGGTTTCCAGATTATCAGCCATAAGTCGACTGGTGAAATCCTGTTCTGAACAGAACATACAGCAAAAATCTCTCTGGGTTAGGTAGCTCTTAGATTTAAGTGTAGAAGAAGGTTTGCATGCCTGTTTTGTAGCTCCTGGAGGTATTATTTCTGTGCACAGCTTCATGTGGTTTGTAGTTTGCACTATGGTGGTGCGTGCTTTTTAGGAACAATGGCAACACGTTGAAAACCAGTACAGGAAGACTCTCCCTATCCCTTGTGCTTAGGCTATTTTAGATGGTGCTGTTAATGTCTAAGCAATTCACCGGGGAGTGATCTTGTCTGTATAAGCAGAGTTTTACCATTAGGGTATTCAGGGTTGCATAAAGAGGAAGAAAAAAAGAAGGGGAATTAGAAAGGGATTGCTTAAGCAGTGTTTCTGCAGAAGGCAGAATGTGTATTTAAATGGAGCATGAAAAGTAGAAATGGAAGTGGATGATGACTCCTTCTAGGTCTAGAAGTTTGGGAAGCCATGGTTGGAATCTCTGCTCTTATTCATGGTGGTAGTTTCATTGTGGGAGTAAAAGAGCCTCCAGTTGCAAAAAGAGAGACACTCTTGATTCAAAACATCTTTAAAAGCTCTATTAAAATTTAACATAAAATATTACAACTTTCAGGTTTTCACTGGAGGTAAGCATCCTGATTTGGATTTCATCTTGGCTCTGGACAAATGTGAGAGTCCAAATGGATAGTCACTTACAGCCAATGACAAGGATTATAACATAAGATTTTGGAGTTTGAGGCATATTTCAAAATGTTTATTCAGACCTTCCTCTGATATAGTGGAATTGAATGGCTCTAAGTTCTTTTGTCTAAAGTTTTTGGGTTTTTTTTAATACAGAGGTGTATTCATTAGTCAATAAGTGCATATGTTCTTTTTATTTCCAATTACTGCAGTTTATTCTGCACAAAGAACATAGAATGTGCAGTCCCATTTCAAGTATCGCACCTCTAATAGAGCGCCAGTGAAGTTTCTTCCTAGTTCCTTCAGGTAATAGTAATGTACCTTGCCAGTTGTTTGAATGCTAGACCTGTGGGGAAAAATGAGGAACTTAATCCTTGCAGATTTAGGAGATCAGTCTTCCTCTGAAGTTTGAGATTAAAAAAACATTTTCTGTAACGTGTATAGCTGCCCACATGCTCAAACTGAAACTTTGTCCCATTTGTGGCAATGGGAGTTGTGCTTCCAAAGGCAGGTTTTTTCATCCTCAGCATGTAGTATAATCATCCTGTTTTTAAAGATCTGCATGTAGTGCTTGCCACTGTGGTCCCTGTGTGCTCACCCTACAGCTTCATAGGTTATTTTTAGGTTGGAATGGTTCCCTTGTTAAAGTGTCTGGCCAGAGGTTGAGGAGCACTTCGTACCTTTTCAGTGAATGACAGAAGGGCTGAGGTGGGAAGGGACCTGTGGAGATCATCTAGTACAACCCCCTCCCGCTCAGAGCAGGGTCAGCAAGAGCAGGTTGCTCCGCGCTGTGTCCAGCTGGGTTTTTAATATAACTAAGGACGGAGACTCTACGACCTCTGTGGGTGACGTTTTCCTCCTCCTTTCATTCCCTTTGGACAAACTAGACCTATGAGTGGAATAAGGTTTGGCAGTGAGAAGCTGTGAAGTTAGCTAACATTCATATAAACACGAATGAAAACTAGTTCTGGTTTCTGCTCTCATGAGTGAGATCTTGTTTCCATGACTTTTCCCATGGCTCTATCTTTAAAAACTTGCTGATGAGCACTCAAGAGTATAGGAGGTTTGTAAGGACCGAAAGATGTCAGATTACGTGGAGTAACCGACGGAGGAAAAGAAATGACTTGCTTGAAGTGTGGTGGTTGAAGTAACGGATAGCATGCTCTTCCATGAGCCCTCCTGGCTCGGGTGCTTACGAGCTTTCTTGCATCGTGAAGCCCTTTTGGCCTTTGTGTTTATAGCAAAGGGGAGTGTGAGTGTGAGGCAGAGAGAGTGTGCGAGGGTTTGGGACAGTCTTATGTGCATGAGAAACAGTAGTTCTGTAGACTGCCTGATTGAAAACACATCTGTGATATGGAATAACATAACCTATTCCAGCAGAAACTGAATTAGTGCCAAATTAATTAGAATTTTAAAATGAAGTGTAGTCTGTCGGCCAGGAATCAGTTTAAATTATGTTCCCAGAAGTAAAACCCTTAGGATTAGTCATTTCATAATTTTTAAGAGAGTGAAAATTATTAAACTGCTCCCTTTTTTTTTTTTTTTTTTTTCCTTTCACTTTCTCTGTGTTTTATTCACAGCTTCATTGAGGTATATACTCTTTGGGATGTAGACCCCCTAAGTGTCTGTAGTACATAACAGGTGCTTGCAATGACTTGCATGTATATAAAAAACCTTTTGAATAATCTTATTTTATGGATCAGTACTTGAAAATAATTCTCACTTTTCTGAAGGTAAAGTCTGTAGTTGTACTTTTTATGCTTGCAAGCTCCTATGGATGTCTTTCCTCTTCAGAATCATGCCCAAGGAGGAAGAAAAGTTATACAGACCGATGAGTGGCGGAAAAGCTCTGTGGAGGAAAGGCTGGAATATGCTCTCATAAAGGTGAATCTGTGCAGAAAATTGTCCTACCCATCAGGTCTCAGAGATGTGATCTCAGCTCAGACTTTAAGGGACACCTTTGGCTTCAAAAATTCTTCAACTGCCATTCTTTGAAAAGCTATTAATTAGTAATGAATAATATATTAATTAATATATTTAATTAACTTTAACAGACAAAATTGTGGTGATTTGTCTTTAAACTTCACAAGTTGAAGTCTTTGACCCTTAATATTTTATTCCGCTAGTATTGGTAGTAACATACTGCTTTTACTTTCTAACATATTGCTTTTACTTTCTAGGGGGTTTTTTGGCCCTTTAACAGTACTGCACTGAGTGGCACTTGTGCTGAGGAAGCAATCTTTGAATGTTTGGTTTTTCTTATGACATGGTTAAGAAAAACAAATCTGTTAATACTGGGGACTCTTGCTTTGAATAACTTTATATGCCTAAGAACTAGTGTTTTGTTTCCTAAGAAAACCTATTTTAAATACACATTTGAGGTATTCTTAAAGACTAGCAGTATCTAAAGTGTCTGTTTGTACTTCCGTTGTGATTTTTTTGGGGGAGAAGGCAACTAAAAAGCTGTATTTCTAGCAAGATAAAAGCTTCTCAGTTTTTTTTCCCAGGGCATTGAGAAGTATGTCACTGCAGATACAGAAGAAGCAAGATTGAATCAGGAAAAATATCCTAGACCTCTAAATGTAATTGAAGGGCCTTTGATGAATGGCATGAAAATCGTTGGTGATCTTTTTGGTGCTGGAAAGATGTTTCTGCCTCAGGTAATGAGAAAATGATTTCATATATTTTCCTATTTTGCAAAAACTAGCATTGTAAACTGTAGCCAAAACATTCTCTGCTGGCTGTTTTTTCAGATACAGCATGTGAATTGTGAAAACTTGGGTGCTGCTAAGAAGCAGACTTTTTTTTTTCCTTTACTTTGGAACTTGACTTTATGTGGTTTTACATGTTTGTTTCCTTTCTTCCTGAGTGTTTTTGCTTTATTTTAAATGCAGTTTTAAGTCTGGGCCTGTGAAAAAGAGCAAGAGAGAAAAAAGATCCAAATAAAAATTGCTGTGTTTAGCACCTTCCAAGTCTGGGCCTGTTTGTAGCTTCCAATTCTGTTGTGAGTGGTCCAAGAGGTTGCACTGTGAAAGCCAGTGTCACGTGTAGACCCTTAGTCCAGTAGGGCCAGCAGCCTGCTATCACTGAATGCTCTGCAAAGCTGGAATCTGGGTTTGCAAATGAAGTTTTGTTTATTGTTTGAAAGGATATAAAAGAAAGCTATGAGAAATCTGAGGCTATTCTTCTACCTGATCTTTATTGTTTATTTCCCCCCCCTCTATTTATCTATGCAGGTGATAAAGTCTGCTCGAGTTATGAAGAAAGCAGTTAGCCACCTTATTCCCTATATGGAAAAAGAAAGAGAGGAGAGGAGAGCAGAACGAGGCAGCATAGAGGAAGAGGCAAGACACAGACCTTTGTGCTGTAACTCTTTTGTAGCATGCCATGACAAAAATTGAAATTATTTTTTGCTAATGACATTTATTCAGCTTTTATGCTGGAGAGTTGATGCGGTCATGTGGAAACTGACAATCTTGGCATAATTTGAAGTAGGACTGAAATTCATAAAGTGCAGATTTTGTGGAACTCTGCTTGGTGTGTGCCTAAGCAGTTGTCACAAGTTTCCTGAAGGATGCCATAAGCCCTTGTAAGCCCTTTATACCAGTGTTACTTATTTCTTGTATTTTTGTAGGCATTTAATTCTAGTGTTGTTTATTTATGCTACTTCTAACTTAATGGCAAATTTTGCCATTTGCTTCTACTACTCCTGCCCTCAGTGAACTATGGAACTCCCTTTTGCCATGTTCAAAGCCTGTTACCATGTTTCTCTTCATTCAACTCTTCCCTTCCCCCTAGCCCTGACTATTCTCCCAGCTAAACAAACGAAATTCTTCCATCCTTTTTCTTCATAGATCGTGACTTCAAGACCTTGTGTTATGATAGAATACACGTGCTCGTTGCATGTGTAGCCATGACCAAGTTGCAGGGGACAAGTGTTTATGAAAACAGGATCTGAATATAGTTGTCTTTTCATATGTGTTTTTCCACCGGTTTCTGAAGACTACTTTTTATGTAATATATAAAATTGAAAATATCCAATGATTTTCAGATCCTTGTGGGCCTTTCCTTGATAGCATTTCCTGTTTCACAGCCAATAGTTGGTGATGCCTGAGAATAGTTTTATCAACTACTGTGCATATACTTGAAGTAATTTCTTCCAAATTTGGTTAATGGTATATGTGATAAGAGCATTCGAAGATGAAGATATAGAATGGATGTCCCTTGTTTCTCCATACTGACAAGATTCTATTCAGTAGAAAAGAGAGTTCAGATGAATCGGACAAAATCCCCTTTTAAATACTCATGTGTGCTGTTTCCTACTATATTTATAATGTGATAGGTGCTTACAGTTTTGGTTGTTAAATATTTTTTTCTTCTATTGTCTTTGTCTGACTATCAAATTTAGGTTTGATGTACATTTACTTTTCTTTAGTCCTGTGGAACCTTACCTTGTCTTCATGAGTTCTCAGAAACAATAGCTAAGATCAGAATCTGGTATTTAACACACACACAAAAAGGAAGAATAGCAGAATTTCTCTAAACTGTGGTATTTGGGTATTTCCTTTGGTTTACCTTCTGTGGATTTTTGAACGGTTTCTAATTCTTCCCTTGAAATCTTCTTGCACTGTATCTCTCCATTTGCTGTGGATCTGTTGTGTGATTGTCCAGCATAAATGTAATGAATATAGCAAATAATCTAGAAAGAAAAATGACCTGATAATCAAACCTGACTAATCTTAATGGAAGAAGGAGAATGCCTAGTCTCTTTTCCCATGCTCTTTCTGGATGTGAAGAAGGTGTCTTCTCTCTACTATCTCAAGTGGATCTGTTCTCTGGCAGATCCACATGAGTCACCTTTCTATGTGTCATCTCTCTCCTGCTCACGTTGTTCTTTTTTATTTTAATTCAGATGACAGTGCCGGTATTTGGCACCTTCTGGTTTGTTCTGATGCTATTTGAGGTCAGTGAAAATCATTACCCTATTGCTTCCATGAGCACTGGATCAGGATCTGCTGTGAACCCTCTGGCACTTAATTCTCTGGCTAAAAAGGAGTGAAGTGGAATTTGAGAGGTTGTTAAAAAATATAGCAAGCACACTGAAGAGATTGTGAGATACTCTGTGTGGCTGAGGAGAGCAGGAGGAAAAAAGTAGGGCTTCTGTCCTCCTGCTTCCTCTACCTTCTGCTGGGGAAGGGATGTAGTGCCTTCCTCTTATTTTTTTTTTTTTTTTTTTTTTTTTTTTTTAAATGTTGTCACTCTATAGAGAATTGGTGAGAGAGGAAAAAACAGCTGCATCTGCCTTCAGAGTTAGATGTTGACTTGAAGGAAAATGATTTGCAGATTCTGGTAGCTGATCCGTCTGATGTTACCCAGGCTACTGTAACCTCCAGAACAGTTTTAGTCACAGACTGCCAGGAAACGCAAAGCGTTGATAGTTACATTTGAGGATAAATCGCTGTGGCTGTGGATCTCTATCAAGATTAAAAAAAAGAAGCCGCCCTTTGGATGTGTGCCCAGAACTTGAGGACCTCCTTGCTTGAGACAATTGAAATCACAGTGTGCCCTAAATAGGGTTTATTTAAAATAGCGTGTGCTCTGGCCCATGTTGTTTGCTTGCCCAGCACAGAGTTTCCTTCTTCTCATGTGCAAATCCAATTTTTTTTCTTCTTGGATATCAATCACTAGTTAAATCACCAGTAGCTATTGGGTATGATACGTGTGGGCAGCACTTTCTGTTCTTCCCCCCGTCCTTGATTAATCTCTTTCCCCAGTTTTCTCTCACGTTCCAGCAGTATATTTTCAGCTGCAAATTTTCTTATTGATGTACTGAGATGGCTGACTTACAGACCTCCATTTTGCCTTCTCTGTTCCTCGGTCTTCTGTAAAGCAGGAGCACTGGGGAGATAATGGATCTTAGTAAACAGCAGCACTGGTGGGGATCCAAGGGTTTTATTCAGCAGATGTGTTATAGGACCGTGCGAAATGCTAGTATCACTTTTGGTAATATGTAAAGATTTTTTTCCCCAGAAAATTGCAACTACAGAAGGCAATGTAGGTTCATGAAGTAGAGAGCTACTTGATACTGTTCAGAAATACAACAAGCTTCATAGAAGGATCTAATCCTTCAGTTCTGCCATCTGCAAAGGAGATGAAATACTGTCTGGAAAAATATTTTGTAGTTTCACATAGAATATACTCAGGTTTCTACTTTATTTAAATTCTATGCAATTTAAGTAGTCTGTTACTGGCATCTGATCCTGCACCAACTTAAACATGGCACTGTGGTAGCCTGGAGCTGCTCCAAATGACAACACTGATTATACAACTAAAAATGTATTCCAAAGGCCTGTGTCCTGGTGGAGAATTGCTATAGGAAGTTCCACTGTTGTGCTGCTGGTAGGATCCCCTTGTCAGGGCTGAATGCCATCTAACCTAGGACCAGTTTGTGACAGTACAGCTTCCTTTCTTCAAGGAGATCCTTTTTCCAGCCTGTTTGTTCAGCTTGGGTAGTTTGAAGTAGCCTGACCACTGCACTAAAATGTCTCCCTTGCTATTCGTGTTGCATAAAAAATTAGTCTCTTCTGCTTTTGCTAATTCCTCTCATCCTTCTCAGCATTGCATTGTTCTTGATGCACAAACAGGCATGTAATTATGAGTGTTCATACCCTTTTGTTCTAAATATTTAATCTATTTAAACTCTTTATTGTTGAGGTTTATATTTGGAACAGAGGTACCTTAGGAGTTCAGTTATTGCACTGCACAAAATGCTATCCAGATCTGAAATTTTTTATCTGCTATTTTCTTTTTTTTAAAGACAGGTTTGTGAATAACACGCACACAATTTGCAAGAATAATTCTTGTGCAAGTTTTTATTACGTGGCTCTTTTAAAATAGTTTTTAACATTGACTATATTACCTCTACTACGCTTTGCAATTGCTTGTACTACAACAGGCGTCTCAGTCATGGATTAGGATTGCACTGTTGAAGGATCTCTGCAAACATACCGAGGCTTCCGAGTAATTTAACTCTTGTGTTATTTGTTCAACTTTCAGGATCCTTATCATGGTACAATAGTACTAGCAACTGTGAAAGGAGATGTACATGATATCGGCAAGAACATTGTGGGAGTCGTTCTGGGCTGCAACAACTTTAGGTAAAGAGACTAACATTAGGTAGCTGGGAACACAACTGCATAAGGGTAGCTAATTAATATATTAGGCTAGCTGCAGCTGTGGTGATAACAGAGGTGGGCATTTCCTGGGAACTGTCCTCTGTTCCCCAAGTTGTGGCTGGGAACACAGATCATACCAGCTATTACTAATGGAGAGGCAAGAGGGAGTATAGACTCTTCCTTTAATACTTTTTTTCCTAGTAAATTGGCATCTGAGGTGAATACAGTTGAACATCAACTGCAATGTAGATGAGAGCATCAATTTTGTATTTGTTTTATATTAGCTAAATATAATAAGTATAATGTCTTAAACATACAAGTATAATGTCTGAAGAAATCAGATACAACAATTGTAGTAGGCAAGACTACTTGTAGGTTTTGTGTTGTGTGGGGAAAAAGGAAGTCTTGTAAGATTCGAGTGAACCTTTTAGTATATTTTTCAAGGTGCTTGTTAACTATGAGGTTTTAAAAACTCACTGGGGTATGTTTTTGTTAAAAGATGAGATTCTCGTCCTGTTTCTGAGCTTCAAAAGATAGAACTTCAAGAAGAGTCAGTTCTTTCAAGACCTGTGTACATGCAGCAGGGTTGGCAACAGTGCTGGAATGAATGGCCACGTTTCCATCAGAGCCCTTTGTCAAGTGTCTGTCAAATGTTGCGCAAAGCTGAATCTGCTTTGGAACTCTTGTCTTACCGTTCATTCCTTTAGTTTTGTTTTTGACTTGGGGCTGTTATTTGCTCTAAAAAGAGCCAAAATGATCTCCTTATTTTAAAACACAAAGGGTTGAAGCCAGTAGGAGTGCTGTGTATATGCAGTGTATTCCGTATCATTATCTCTTGAAATTCTGTTGATTGGTTTCAGGCCTTCTTGAGCTTTATTTAGACTTACTGAACTGAAGCCATAGTGTTTTCTGTCACCATGAGTATGAGTGAGGCTGAATGAAGCTAACAGGCTGGGGTGGCTTACTTGAAAAAAACAAAAACCTTGGCAATGGCTAGTGATAATAGGAATAAAATGCTAGCGAGGGAAGTACAGTGTCTCATTTCATAAAATGTATGCTTTAAGACAAAAAAACCCTTGATGTGAATCATCTTATGTTCCTGACATACGATGTCCACAAAACCTTTTCATATTGTCCAAATAACTTCAGAAATGCCACTGCTGTTGGTTAACCGTGGTAGGCAGCTAAGCACCACACAGCCCTTCACTCACTTCCACCCAGCCAATCTCAGTGGGATGGGGAAAGAGGAAAGGAAGAATAAAAGCACGAAAAATTGTGGGTGGAGATAAAAAATGTTTAAAAAGTGAAGGAGAAGTGGAAGAAGAGAGAAAGAAAAAACAGAACAAGTGATGCAAAGGCAATCACTTGCCACTTCCCACGGGTAGATTGATGCCTAGCCAGTTCCTGAGCAAAAGATGGCTAACCCCCGCTGAACCCCTTCCTCTCACTTTTTATTGCTGAGCATGACATCATATGCCATGGAATATTTCTTTGGTTAGTTTGGGTCATCTGCCTGGTTGTGTCTACTCCCAACCTCTTGTGCAGCCCCCAGTCTGTTCCCTGGGGGGGTTAAAATGAGAAACAGAGAAGGCCTTGATGGTGGACAAGCGCTGTTCATCAGTAGTTTGTTATTGTGTGTTATTTTTTTCCTAATAAACTGGCATCTGAGGTGAGTACAGTTTAACATCAACTGCAATGTAGATGAGAGCATCAATTTTGTATTTGTTTTATATTAGCTAAATATAATAAGTATAATGTCTTAAACATGTAAGTATAATGTCTGAAGAAATCAGATACAGCAATTGTAGTAGGCAAGACTACGTGTAGGTTGTGTGTTGTGTCGGGAAAAAGGAAGTCTTGTAAGATTCGAGTGAACCTTTTAGTATATTTTTCAAGGTGTTTGTTAACTATGAGGTTTTAAAAACTCGCTGGAGTAAACACACATTAGTGTGTTATCAGCATTGTTTTGGTCACAAATCTAAAACACAGCACCATACCAGGTGCTATGAAGAAAATTAACTCCATCTCAGCCAGACTCAGTACAACCACAAAAAAATTATTAAAAAAAAAAGCCTCTTACACTTGAATTTTCTTATCTACTGTATCAACTCAGTTTATTTCAAAATATTGAAAATTTTACCAGACCCACAGGTATTTCCTTCATTAAAATTCCCAACAGAGGTCTTCAGAGAAACAAACAAATAAAAATCTCAATTTTAACTTCAATTTTAGGTCAGTCACTTACAGTAAGAGCAATGTATTTGCCCTTTAGCAGAAATTTGACCTGTTTTTTAAAGAATCTTGTGTCATCTCACTTCTTTTCACAGAGTTATTGATTTAGGAGTCATGACTCCATGTGATAAGATATTGAGAGCTGCTGTTGAGAACAAAGCAGGTATAGAGAGATTTCATTAGTACTCCTGAATTGTTTGATTTTAAACCCCACTCGCATTTTTTATTGCTGCTCATTGCATTCCTATGCTGTCTATGATTTGGTCAGACTATCTTCAGATAAATCAGAACTTTTGCATTAACAATAGTAGTTACTTAGTATTTGGCACTTCGTGAAACTTAGCCCGAGGAGTTGTCCTTTTGATACAGGTTTTCAGTTCCAAGAGAGATGTTTTAGTATTTGATTTACAGATGGATAAATGGAGACTTGGAAAGGTTAAATAACTTCGTGTTGGGTCTTAAATCAGTAAAAGAACTTGGCATTCAGCCTGCCAGATCAGCGAGTGTGAAATCAGGAATGAGTTGTTCTAATAAGTAATGAACTTTCTGAAACAAGTTACAGTTGCTTTGAAACAGTCTGTTGCATCTTGGAGAAGATAAATTGTGTGGGACATAGGTGGTGAAGTTTGAAAGCGTTTGCTGTTTCTAAGAGCAGGGCTTATAATTATTTTGTCTTATTCCCCCCTCAGTGCTGAACTTCTGAGGTCTGAAGCTTGCTAATCAGAAGTACTGTATATTTATTGCTGAAACTAGAGCAGTATGTGTTCAGCAGCTGTGAAGACTGTTTGAGAAATATTCTAAACCGGGGATTTGGAATCACTTTCATTTTTGGAAAGCTTTCACTTTCTAATTAGGTCAAACCTCGCTTCTAGACTAGCAACTATCCTGCTTTTTATCTCACTATTTTCTATCTGATGTGTGAAGCTATCTGATGTATGAATTATTACGCTTTCTGTAATAATAATTTCTGTGTCTTTCTAGAGTGGATTCGCTAAACCTTTTGTGTATGTTTGTTTGTAAATTTGCAATAGATATAATTGGCCTATCTGGTCTCATCACCCCTTCTTTGGATGAAATGATTTTTGTCGCCAAGGAAATGGAGAGATTGGCAATAAAGATTCCTTTGCTGATTGGAGGAGCAACTACTTCTAAGTAAGATATCTCAGTTGGGAAGATGGGGGATGGGTGTGAAAATAGTGTTAACCAGCGAAAATTTATCACCATTTGTCTCTCCCTTTCCCTCATTTTCCCCCAACATACATACTGGTATGTATATACTTAAGACTGAATGTTGCTTCTTATATCAGAAGTCCTAGAATATAGAGGTAAAACGTAATTGGGACAAAACAAACAATGGACATATTAAACATTTCATTTTTGCGAGTGTTATGTATTTTGCAGGTGTATATTGTATGTGGAAGTATTATATTTCCTTCTAAAAGTTCACGCACATATGCATGTGAATACAGTTCTGCTCTTGGTTGAATGATCTGTTTCGATTCACCAAAGCATTCTGAAAATGCAGGCTTCTGAGACTACAAATGGTCATGTTGACATAAGGGAGCTATTATCTTTAAGAAAGTTCATGTATTTTCCTGGATCACTGTTCAGCACTGTGCTGACTGGGTTGAGACCCCAGTCCTGTTCAAGCAGGCTGATAGGAGATAAATTCTAGCTGCTTGCCTTGGAGTGGTTACCATTTTGCTTTTGATAGACTGAGCTTTTCTGTTGAGATCTTGTTCTCTCGGATCCGTTCAAATGAAATAATACAGCTGCTATGATGTCCTGAAGACCAGTGTTGACAGCTCACTGACACCTAGTATTAACGTTACCACAAATGTGTTTTAGGCATGTGTAATGGCCTTGGGTCATGCTTTGCTAACTGGTTTATGCACAATATGCTTGAGTAGGTGACAGCTGAGAAGACTGCAGTGGTCATTTCTTGCATAACTAGAAGCTGTTAGCAGTGTTGCTTTCTTTATCAGAGCAGCACATCAATTAGCTCCGTGTATTCTGTATTTTTGGCCTTAGCAAATCATCCCATAATTTGACAGACAGTGAAGAGTAGGATCGCTACCTGTCTTTATTGGTCCTGTAGTTATAACGCAAGGTTAAGTGTATCATTTTTCTCCTCCTCCATACGAGTCTCTGTTCCTATGGCTTTGATACTGAGAACAAACGTGGAGGGTTTTTTCTTAAAAAAAAAAAAAAAAAAAAAAGGGGGGGGGGAAGGCTTTAAGTGGAAGTCTTAGGAGAGCCCTTTCTTCAGATCTTTTCAGTGTTTGTACACAGGGCATTGTGGCCTAGTAACTGATGTCAAATAACCAGCATCAAACAATTTTGTAGAATTTATCCACAGAGATGAATGTAGCCAACAGCAAGGCAGCACTAGTTTTATCCTTGAATATGGAAATTATTGAAGAATAGATGCATAATTTTGTATACATAAATAATAATTTTATTCATGTGAACTGTATATAAATACATACTTATGCATATGCCCAGACACATACAATTTCTATAAAATATATGTCAAGTAAACGTATTCTTTATGGAAAAGTGCATCAGTAATATATATTTAATTTTACTTCCACAGTCTTAAGTTTAACCTCATGTGTACATTTGGGAAGGTTGTGTACATGTCAGAGGTTGCTAATGAAGAACCATCTGCACTTTTTCTCTGTAATAAGTAAGACATTGTTATCTGAAATAAGGAGACCGTAAGTACTTGGAAGGGTGGAAAGTGAGGTTAGTTTGAAAGAGAGAGAGGCTGGATTTTGCCTACAGAATCTACATAATAGAGTTTCTTCATAACTTACAATAACGATGACGTTTGCATTCTTACTATACTGCTTTGGTAAATTCAGATGCTGACAAATAACGGTGACAGTTTTGTTGTGGTAATGTTTATTTAAAAAAAATAAAATTAGTATGTAGTAGTTGATACAGTGCCATTGTAGGACTGTGCCCTGTTTGTTTCCTTTGTTCCTATCAAAATAGAAGATACAATATGTTTTTCTAAAAAAATAGAGTTGCCAAGACCAAAAGTGCATCACCTAGAAGCAAATTAGGAAGATCCTGAACAGTTGGTTACACAGCTGCGTTGCACAGTCATCAGTAACCTCCATGGCCAAGTGCTTTAAATATTTGACAGAACCTGCAGAAAAAGGAGATCTTATCTTTGCTGTGGAAGATTGCCTCCTGGGTTCTGATTTAAATTAATTTTAAAACTGGTGTTTGACCTTAGCATTCAAGAAAGCAAATTGAGCTTTGGCCTGCAAGGTCTTTGTTCCTGCACTTGTTCGCATAGTTTGCCAGGACTCTGAGCAATAGCGGTAGCCAGCTGCATTTCACGTGAGAGCTTAGGCCTCAGTTTAGGATTCCAAACTTTAATTTGATCAACAAAGTACTATAATATGGAAGTGGTTCTTCATTATATGCTGAAGTATTTCCATGAGGACTGGAATATGAGTAAATGCTAAATAATTGGATGAATTGGGAGGTTTTTATGTGAATGACTTCACTGACCAAGCAGGTGCAAGTTTTTAATACTTACTGACCACTGGCAGAATTCCTTCTTCAGGTGAGTAGAGAGCTTGTGTCTCCAGCTTTGAAGTAGAGCATCATAGAAATGGAATAATCATCACTGAAATATGTTAATGCTAATCCATAGACCCAGAAACTAGCATGTGGGAGGGGAAAAATATAAGATGAGCAAAAAAGATTAAGAAAAAATTGTTAGTTTTTGGTAGGCTTAGTTTGGAACATTCTCACTGGAATTTTTTGAGACTCAAACTAATGAGTTGCTGATTTTCAGTCAGCTGGTAAGACAGTGAGGGAATGTGAGTTGGCACGGTATTTATGAAGCATTCTGATGAAGAAAAGTGCTTATGTACCTATTATTAAAATATGTGTTTAATCATCCATGCGTAGCAGATGGATGAATTGCTTTCTTCTTTTGAAGTTCTGGTCTATGCATTAAGTCAGGATTTACTTCACTGGGGGTTTTGTCTGGTGGTTGTGTTTTTGGTTGGGTTTTTTTGTTTGTTTCAGTTGTGAAATGCTCACTCTTTTTCTTTTTCGTTTAAGAACACACACAGCTGTTAAAATTGCCCCACGATATAGCGCACCTGTAATTCATGTCCTGGATGCATCCAAGAGTGTTGTGGTTGTAAGTTCTAAATTATAGTTTCTCATCCATGAAAAAATATATGCCCTGTTTTTTCTGTTGTGCCTCTCATCCTTTCCTCTAAGGCTTAACGTTATGGCAGAAAATTGAAGAGCCACAACAGAGACCAGTTTCTAAACTACTGTTGCTTCAGTTATTTTTTGCTGCCACGTGGTTATCTCATCTGACGCGTGTCAATTATTGTCACTGGATACCTTTATTTAAATGCCCATTTCTCTAGTGAGGGTGACATGATTCATTCTGAGTCCTTGACTGTGGTTTTGAGATGTCTTATGGTGAAGAGCGATGGGGTTAGATGTGATCTACTGTTCTCTCTATTCTGGATATATTTCTGAAGTTAGTGATATGGCAACATTACTACTGTGAAATGTCTGGCTGAAGTTTTCTGGGATGGATGCTCTCTCTATCAGACAAATGGGTAGTCTTAGCTGGCAAATACCTGCTGGAAAGAAGCAGGCCAAGCTGTGTGGTGTTTCTATGACTACTCAGTCTCTAAAGTCTTGGAGTATTCTTCTCTCAGGTCTTTCCAGAGCCAGACTTGGCTCTGTTAATACTACTTGCGTAGTAGGGCAGTACTCTCAGTAATAGTCATATTCTTAAATATGTTTTGAACCTAGCTTGCAAATTAGTTGTAAGGCTTAGTTTAGTGTTGTCAAGTGTAATTGGAAATAAGAGTTTGAAAGACAGATAGCTTAGTCTGAAGTTCATACTCTGTCCTTCCTATGGTATGTTACAGTGTGTACTTAGCGCTTTCTCTTTATTTTTTTTCAGTGCTCCCAGCTCTTAGACGAAAGTGTAAAGGATGATTTCTTTGAAGAAATATTAGAGGAATATGAAGAAATTAGGCAAGAACACTACGAGTCTCTCAAGGTACAAATATAATTGCTTTAGCTTCTCTTCTTGTTTGAAGTGGTTAGTATTTGCCTCATTACTAACTCTCAGTTTCAACTCCTTATGAAGGCCTTCAGGTGTATTTGTGCTGATTTAAAACATGCAGTAGAATTGATGGAAAACTTCCAGAAGTGCTTATGAAATCAAATTTTCTAACCTATAAGGGAAAATTCTGCGTGAGTCTTAACACATGCTTGGCAGATTCTTGATTGTCCTCAATGGGCTATCAGCGGTATCTAGGACATCTCCATGGAGCTGGCAGTCATGTCAACTTAACCAACCTACAGGAGACCAGTGCTCTCCTGGAGCAGTAGCTGGAAACAGGGAGCTACACTGGAATAACTAAACTGGCACTGGTTGCTTTTCCTGGTACTAAGCCATACTCTGTTGAGTATTTTACAACACCATGCTTTCCTGATGTGTTCATATTGTTTAGGTTAGGGATCTGAGCAGTCTCAAAGAGGAGAGCTGAGGCTGCCATTTTAGGAAAGTGAAGAGAAGGAAGCAATGAAATGTGGAGATGGACTGTGCAAATTAACAATAGGAAACAAGTAACATAGGACTCCTGAGGCCGTCTTTGTGAATAGACACAGAAGCAAGCTGAAAGTCATCTGGCTCTTACCTGGTCTCTTGATAAAGATAAAGCTTGAGGCCTCCTGCTGAGAACATTTGGCTTGACCAAGTTTAAGACTGTCTTCACACAGGGAACCAGTCCACTAAGCTGAGATCAGGGAGTGCAGCACTCTCCTTTAAGCAGAGGTCAGCAGTGAATTCATGGGCCTTACTGAAGTTGCTGTAAATTTCCTGTGCCTTTCAGAAGAGCCAGTAATTTGCCCGGAGGCATGCTGCAGTCACTGGTGGTGGTGTCACTGCAGTCCTAAGCTTTTTGCAGGCAGTAGGAGAATATCTTGCTGTACCTGTATTTTAATGTAATTTCAAGTAATAAAGGAACTGCTGGTGTCATTCAGAGGAACTAGAAGTCTTGTAGGCCAGTTTCATTAGAAGTATACAGGAAAAAATAATGGCATGGTTGTGATGTAATCTTACTTTACACTTGTGAACTGGGAGTTGTTGGAACTGAAATTGTGTGTTCTCAGATTTGTCCCGAAGACCATTTTGAGTAAAACTCTACCACCAAGTCAACAGTTACAGTTTATCTGTCTGAAGGATGGCTGGCTTTGTGAAACTAACCTTTATGTCCATACAGGAAAGAAGATACTTGTCTCTGCAGCAAGCTAGAAGAAAAGGTTTCCATAATGACTGGTTATCAGGCCATAAACCAGGTCAGTTTAAATGTTGTTGTTTGCTGTTTCTGTGCCTTTCCTTTATTTTATTTTATGTATTTATTTTATATATGTTTTTAACTAGATTATACTTCATTAAACTTCAGGATATAGTAGTGTAACGACTTGAGTAAATAGGTGTCTGTCTGAGCAGAGATTTTTTTTTTTTGCATAAATTTGAGTGTCCTGTTTCTGCTATATATTTTTCACGGTATTTGAAAAATAAATAAATAGTTAATAAAAAAATTGGAAAAAAATCCTAAAACAAGGAGTTATTCATAACACCATACAATCAAAGATAAGTCTAATGCCTGTTTTGCAAAACAATGTTGGACTGTCTCATATTGCAAAGCTTACTGTACCATACTTAGGAAACACACGTTGTGACATGGCATTTATATCAAATTCCTTTTTACACTTTTTCCTACCCTTCCTCCATCAGTTTCTGTACCAGTTTATTTTGATTTTTTTTAAACTAGAGACTAGAAGTATAAACAGCATTCCAGAAGAAGTTGCATCTTGCAGTGACATTGACACTTCACTGCTTTCTGTCGTTTCATTTACAAGACTCAAAAAGATGCTAATTTTCAATAGCTCATCTTAATAAAGTTTGTATTATAAAGTATTGAACAGCACAGACAAAACAAGCGCAAAGCTTGTGGCTACATCATAACATAGTTCCATCTCGCTTTTTCACTTGTGCATGTGCATCTGAACAAGTGTGTGGCGGTTGCAAAAGTTCTTCTAAATTACATGTTAATTTACAGAACTATTCTGCAGTACCATAGCACGTAATATGTGCTACATATAGTGTATGCATGCAATATGTGTATAGAAGGCGGGATTTGTAAATATGAAAGATACATGCCCAAAAAGTGTTAGGTATTGATAAGTTGTGTAGGTTTTTTTGGTCTTCTGTTTTAGCCGATATTTTGGCCAACGAAGTAAGTTCAGAAGTCCAATATCTAATAAGTCTTGATTTATATGGAAGTACAAAAGGCCTTAAATTTTCTATTTCAACTTTATATGCTTTTTATGCCTTTTTTTTTTTTTAATCACATTGTAACTGTAGAGTATGGTATGACTTGGGAACGATATGACAGTGAGAATTCTAAGACAATTACTTTGGAAGAAGTCATCTGCAGTGGTGGAGGCTGGTGAGCATCAGTTATGCTGCACGTATAAGAGCAATATTAAATTATTTTCATCATGTCAGATTGTACTTCTGATTCTTACAGTTAAACCAAAATTCATCGGCACAAAAGTCTTTGAAGATTATGACCTGAAGAGGCTGGTAGAATACATTGACTGGAAGCCTTTCTTTGATGTCTGGCAACTTAGGGGAAAGTATCCCAACCGGGGTTTCCCTAAAGTCTTTAATGATAAAACTGTAGGTGAGTATTGAAATTGCATTTACTTCATGTAAATAATCCTAACAGACCTGCTGTGCTGCATTAGGATTCTGAATGTTTTGAAATGATGAAAATACATGGAAAGCTAGTGTCACTGAAATAATTTGTTTAAAGCAACACTTGTTGAACCAAGCGTTGGCATGTGAGGCTGAAAAATAAATGGGGAAAAATGCTCAATCATCTTATTTAGAATTCACCTGCCAAAACACAGGGAGGTATATTAATGACAGAAAATGGCAGCAGAGCACTTAATGTATCTGTGTCCCCGTTGTGGGTGAAGATGGCAAGAGGGCTCTGTCTCCTTTTGAAGCTATTCAGCAGGCCTTGAAATACATGATGAAACTGCAAGGGTGACACCAAAATCAATGTTCTGGATCTGCTGCACTGTGGAAATGTAGGTGCACACACGTGTTCTCTGCTCATTTTATTCTGTGTCCTCTGCCTCTACTAGAATGGTGCTGGCTGAAATGTTTGGTGTTTTTTTTTTTTTCTTCAAGATATATGTTGTTACAACTGTATTGACATAATCACACTGCTATCTCTCTTGTTTGCTGTAGCTGACAGATTGTTGCAGTCATCGGAGAATTATGTGGAAAATGAACCAATCTTCAGCAATTCTTAAACCCATTTAGCCAGTTGTGAAAACATGCCTTTTCTAAAGGGTTCTCTTTTTTTTTTTTTTAAATAGGTGAAGAAGCAAAGAGAGTTTATAACGATGCTCAAAGACTACTGAAAATGTTAATTAATCAAAAGAAATTACAAGCCAGAGGTGTGGTTGGGTTCTGGCCAGCTCAAAGTGTTCAAGATGATATCCATTTATATGCTGTAGAAGAGGCAGTGGGATCCTCAGAACCAATAGCAAAATTTTATGGCTTGAGGCAACAGGTACAATGACAGAATATCTGTTAAATAAAGTGACTTTTTCATTTTTCCTGAATCGCAAGAATGTTAACAGAAGCGCCCTATTAAAATCTGTGCAGAAAATGGTTGTTGTAATATGTCTGCAGCCGTTGTCTTGCCATTTCTTTCAGTAATAACAAGATCTTGTTAGTGATGACCCAGGTATTTGTATTGTACTATTTGTTGTATTTTGCATTGTTGTAGTTGTACAAAATGCTTTATAGATTTGACATCTTCAGATACGACGTGCATTTTCTGTCTTCATTTTAATATTTAAGATGTCCTAAGGCACTGTGCTGCATAAATTCATCACATGGATCCTGTGTGCTAAGTTAGAACCTAATGGACCGTAATTCTCTAATATCCCTGGATTCTGCCTTAGATGAGAAATTCTGCTTGAATGTGTTAAAGGTTTAAAACGCTTATAAATAAAATACTTAGAAAATAAAGCTCAATGGAGAGAAATTTTTTTGATAGTCTTAATTTTTGTGTAAAATTCCTCTTGTGAAGAGGCAGTTTAGTTAGTTGGCTGCTAATTCTGATTGAGAGAATCATTATTTTAAGTATTCATGCTTGAATCATACTTACCTAGATTTGCATTTATTTTGATAGATTGAACATTTTCAAAATACTCTGCCTTTCCTTCTTCCCTACCTTCTGACTTGGCTTCTTCATAGTTCACATATTCAGAGTCATTTCTATGAGGACAGTCCTGTGCCAATATTGCAGAACTGTACTAAAAAATAGATGACTTGAAGTTTACCTGTTCAGCTCCCTGGAACAGATTATCTGTTGCATGGAGATGGATCTAGTGTACCTTGACAATCCATGGCAGATGTTTATATAAACCGTTCTCACAAGCATTCGGGCAGGGCTGTTCCAGGGCCTGACTACCTAGTTAAACATTTTGATCTCCCATGTAAATCAAGTTTACTACAGTTTCTTTTCCTGGCTTTTCCCAGGGTTCTCCCGAGGAGAATATCTGATTTGACGTTCTTTTTGTAATGGTTTTTACTATTGGAATACTGTTGTTTTCCTTAGTCTTTTTATCTTGTATATTCCCAATTTACTCGGGTTTTTCTCAAAAGTTAAGGCCGTGAAACACTGTGCTATTGTGGATACTGTTCTTCTGGACTCTACGTATTTTAGCTGCATGTCTTTCAATCTGGTGTACGTAGTAATTCAGCAGAGGCTTCACCAGAGCAAAATAGAAGAGAATTATTGTCTCTTGTTTCTTACATAAAATGTTCCTTTCAGTACACAGAGTTCTTTCCATGACACTGACACTATTAAGGATGTGATGTAAATCTAAAAGTTGGAGATGGCATTTAGTATTTTCCTTAACTGTAATCATTACAAAAGAACCTTAAAATTAATATAGATTTCACCTGTGTGGAAAAAGGATATTTCTTCAGTTTTATGGTACTTTCTGTAACCTGGTAGGTTATAGAAACTAGGGAAACAGTTGACCATTTTTCTTTGTTTTTCGGTGGTGGTGGTGGTGTTGTTTTTATTCATTTTTTTAAACTGCAGTTGGGAGTGGGTGGAAAGCATTGTTAAAATATTGTTATAGAATAAGAAAACTTGGAGAGGAATCTTCAGCGAAGTGATAGCCACGAACTAACTTTTCTCTCTCTGTAAGTTGGATAGATTTACAAGAGCTATGCCACTTTTTAAATAGCAGTCATGTTGCCACAATGAATACGCGGATATGATCCTCAACTGTAAAACTTATTAGGTGCTATGGCCAGCATTCAGTCACCTCTTTCTGTTCCCTTTTTTCCATTTTGGGAAAGGATCCAGTGAGCGGGATATTTCCTCTTTCCATAAACCCACTTGAACTTTGCTTGGGATTCAACTTTTCAGTAGCGATAGATGCATTTTGTTTGTATTTGCATGTGGCTAGTGTAAACCTACATCCTGGGGCGCTGTTTTGTCTGGATTACTGGGCACATAGTTTGTAGCATAAGAAACTAGGAGCATTTATACGCTCTCACAGCCATTCTAAATTGGGAGTTGCTGAAGAACTCTGCAGTTCGCATAACTGGGATGCAAACTATCGACCGTCGGTTTTGCTAACAAACGTATGAGTGCTAGAGATGGAAAATTCCTCCTCTTACCCAGTGGTTGGCACAAGAGCGTTCCTTATTTCGTAATAATTTGTCTGCAGAATAAGATGTTAAATCTTACTAGCTGTAAATAGAAGCAAACATCTCTATATGTGTGTTCAGCACAGCATCTCTCTTCTTCGACATTTTGTTCTTCAGTCATCCAAACACCCTCAGAGTAAGAGAGGTGTTTTTCTTCGAATTCAAGTACAAGAAAGCCATCATGGCTGAAAGACTAGTTGGGTGTTTGTCAGAAATGCCTTAAGCCCTTTAGTCTTAAAAATTCTGGTCTTTAGATTAATAGCGCACTAATACTTAATATATTTTTAACATGTTCTGATTTCTTGCATTGTTTTTGTTACTTTAGGCTGAAAAGGACTCTGCCTGCACGGATCCATATTACTGCCTCTCTGACTTCATAGCACCACTGGATTCTGGCATTTGTGACTACTTAGGCCTGTTTGCTGTGGCCTGCTTTGGTGTAGATGAGTTATGCAATGAATTTAGGAAACAGGATGATGAATACAACATCATAATGGTAAAGGCTCTTGGCGATCGGTTAGCAGAGGTATGAGGTTTTATCATGCGTTTCCTTGCAAATTTTCTGACTGTACTAGATTTGCTTGATGGGTTGCTGTTTCAAGTTTTAGCATAAACTTAGACCGTTGCCTGTAATGCATGCTCTGCATTAAATATGAAAGTGAACTGGTTCTACTGAAATTGTCTTGAGAGGAGAGTCCTCTTCTGAGCCAGAGTGGACTCTGCTGTCCATCTCTTCCAGCTGCAAAAGCATCTCCGAGTTCTTTATGAGGGTTTTGATGATGGATAGAATTTAGTAGATTTTAAAGCATGACTGTTTAAAAAGAACTATCTTCAAATCTTGTTTTATCTACATAAGAATGTGTTTGGACCCAGGTGTGACCCACCAATTATATTCTCCAATTGCAGACATGCCTTCTGCTTTTAACGGTGACCGTGCAGATGTATCCAGGGTACAAGTCTTTTGACTTAACATGCCTTAGGCTTAGACAGACATGCTCTTAAAGCTCTAACTGAAGTGGTTTAGAAAATGCTGTCCCTTCCCTCCTACCCGTCTATCCCCATCTGCCTGCCTGCATGCTTACACCTAAGTAACCATGTTAAAACTTACAGCAACTTCGGTGCAACGCAAATGGGGGGGTTAGCTCTAGTTGTGTATTTCAAGCTATTACACAGTTTCAGAAATTATTATTAGATGCCATCTAAAGATATTTAGTGAAGTGGAAATTTCTCCTGAAGGCAACCATTGCTGGCAAAATAGCGTAAGCTGTAAGAGCAGTTAAGAAAAGCTGTTGCCCGCTTTCAGCTAGAGGAAAGGTCCTCTGCTAAAAAGAGCAGCGGTACGCACTTACATCTGATACTAGCATGGATGCAAGAATGATGAGGTCTTCCATAGCTAGACCTGGACGAGATACCCAGATAGTCAAGACCTAATGACTTCAGTGCTCTAATGATGTATCGCTACTGTAGGCTAATGAACTTCATCGTGTTTTCTGGTTACTTGTCCACGTCTTTACCTCTTCGAGTACGTAGGATTTGAAAGCAGGACAGCCAAAAAAACACTGTCTACCAATAAGAGAAAAACCTGATATACTTGCATTAGCAAAATAAGTATTGTATGTGAATTTTAATGCTATCGAATTTCTCACCTATGATAAGAGCTCCCTTAAGAATCAAAATGGGAATGGGGCGAAAGTCTCTTATTATTGTTTGTCTTCATCAGATAGCTATTGCATCAGTCTGCACAAATTAAAAAAAAACAAAAAACCTTTGCACTCTATTCCAAGGCATTTGCTGAGGAGCTCCATGAAAAGGTTCGAAGGGAGTTCTGGGCTTACTGTAGTACTGAGCAGCTAGATCTCTCTGACCTACGCAGAATTAAATATGAGGGAATTCGCCCTGCCCCTGGATATCCAAGCCAGCCTGACCATACAGAAAAGCTCACCATGTGGAAACTTGCAAACATTGAGGAAACAACAGGTACCTCTGTCTGCTTTACTACGATTCTTAAACTGTTCTTATGCGAACGAAAGATTGAAATGCCAACAAAACAGCGAATTGGGTGGTACAGAGCTACATAAAAAAAAACAAACTGAAGCGGTTCTGGGAGTTGCTGTCTTCCTCTTTTCATTGCCATTTTTATTTTGCCTCATTCAAAGAAGAATTTGCAAAATACTACCAGTGCTTTTGGTAAAGGAGTTACGTCCCTAATTATCAGATTGCATGCAAACAGGGTTCTGCTGCACAGAGAAAAACTCTAGCATCCTTATGGTTGCAAGAAGACATTCCAGATATAAACAGGAAAAAAGCCAATTCAGCAGTGTATTTCCTGGTCCACAGAAAGCTTGAGATGGTAACTCTTAAAAAAAGAATGAATTCCATTTGTTTTCGTCTGATATTTTACGTGCCAGTCATTTCACTGCTACTTCTACAATTCCAAAAATACCTTCCTGTGTTTCAAAACCTCTAGTTACCCATTTCATTTGCTAAAATGTCTTTTTCCTTCAAACTGTACAGTTACTCTGCAGTAATACTGTAATGAAAGCCTGCAATATATTTAAAGCTATGTGTATTTTTTTAATACTTAACAAGTGGCAAATGGTTTTGTTTATACTTCATCTGAAAGCTTCTTGGTTTTTGAGCTTGCTTGAAGCTGCCCACAAAAAAAGGTTCTGAATTTATGCTTATTATCAATTCAGAGAATAAGAAAATTCTCATTCTCTTTTCCAGGAATTGGTTTAACTGAGTCACTAGCAATGATACCTGCTTCTGCAGTTTCTGGCCTCTACTTTTCCAGTCCCAAATCCAAATATTTCGCTGTTGGCAAGATATGTAAAGACCAGGTAATTTGCACTGTTCATTGTGGTAGTGTTACAGCATTCAAAAACACCTTGTGAGCAGATGTTCCAAAAAATTCTGTAAACAGTAAAAGCTGGGGTTTCCAAATCTTCATCGTGTTTTGTGGTCCCTTTGCAGGTTGAAGATTATGCACTGAGGAAAAATTTGTCTGTGGCAGAGGTGGAGAAATGGCTGGGACCCATTTTGGGATATGATACTGAATAACTCTGACACTTGTGGGCGAACGTTTTCTTTTGATGGTCTATTCGCCAGAAGGAATGAGAAAATCCTTCCCACTGAAAACAGCTTTCTTCCATCCATTCCAGTAGCTTGTCTGATTATTTTTAACTTTTGATCAAGGAGCTTAATATTTCAAATCTGCCCTGTGCTCTTGGCTTGGGACCATGGATGCGTTGCAGATCTCTTAGTCATAGCAATATACTTTTATTTATTGTTATTTCTCGCACAAATACTCTAGCTGAGCAGCTGGATGTAGAGTGAGATGTGGAAGCTGCAAAGCTCTCCTGTCCTCAGGAAGGCTTTGAAATCAGGGGCAAGAATTTCTATCCCGTTGGCTGTGGATATACATACAACAGAATTTGCCTTCTGTTATTTTAATGTGTTTTGGCAAGTCCAGGTACAGAACCAGCTCCAGGTATGATGTGATCTTTCTGTCAAGTCAGCAAAGGTTTTATACTGAGTGATCAAGAACAACTGCAGTACAACAGATCTCCTTTTTCAAAATCTGTCTGCTTAGCGTTTAGGTCTTGTAATTGGGAACATATGTTGTTCTCTCTGAATAATACCAGGATTTTAAATTACTTTGTGATTATGATTGTAGTTAGAACTATCAAAATAATACAATGTGCTGGAGCAATATCGGAGATGCTGTATTATGACAGAACGTGAAATGGGATGCCTGAGCCCATGGAGATGTCCACCTCGTGCTTCCTCTTCCTTTCAGCAAGCCACAATCTGTTTCTACTCTGTATAAAGGGTAATGGCACTTTCCTACCTTCCAGTTACGTTGTGAGGCGTAATTCATATTTAAACAATCTTTTGTATGTGAAAAATACGAGAGAAGCAGAATTGTTCCTATAGACAGACAGAAGGCTTGGAGCTGACTTCAGTGTTTTACAACCTCTTTAAGCTTCCGGGTACCTGGATTTTAAAAGCAAATAGCAGCAATACTATCATAAGTAACAGTTAATACCGTAGGCTTATTCTTCAGATTTAACTCTGAGTGAGCTAATTGTTCGCAGCTTTTAATATTCTCTGGAAAGTCCCTCAGGTATTATTTAAATGCTAATTTAGTAAAATATTATGACAGAAAACCCTCATTTTTCTGGTCTCTAATTGTAAAGAAAAGACCAATATTGTAAAGAGAATGTTCTTTTAAATAGTTTTATCTGTAATCTATTAATAGCTACATAATTTTTGTAATGTCTTCATCTGACTTTATGCTAAAAGAATCATCTTGTATTAACAGTTTAATAAAGGTTAAGCTGTCAATGGTGTTATCCTATTAGAATCCTTTAAATGGCAACAATAAAATATGTGCGACAGTCTGAACAGATAATGTTAAAATTAATATGCATATTGTACCATGAATCTGAAATGCTAAAGGCTGCTATGGGGTTTTTAAAGTAGTCGAGTAAGTGTGTTCTTAACTGAACGTTTTAGAATGGCTCATCCTTTAATGACTCACAAAAATAATTTCTAAATGGATCTCTCCCCATCTCCCCTCCATCCGTATCAAGGGACTTGAGACATATCCTCGTTGATCAGCTGATTCTTGTTGCTGGAACAGTTCCTCGGTAGAAGGCTCTTTTAGATTGCCAAAAATACAGTAAAGAATTCTTAATATAAAGGAAAATTTGTTTCCGAAACATGTAGCCTGTAAAAATGGAAATCCTCTGCTTTCTTTTTGGTACTTGCGCTTTTGCAAATCAATTTAATGCTTGGAGTATCTCCTCTCCACCACTCTTCCATATTCTTATACTTGGAAGCATTGCGCCTTACTAGTCTGAAATTTTGGTCGTGTGAATGAGGTCAAAGTTTGACTTGTGCAGCTTGGCTTATTTATGTATGTATTTATTTATTTTCCTGAAATCCGTAGCACATAGTTCAGTGAGCACAGCTTTAGCAGAATCAGACTGACCAGAGCCGTAGGTGCGCTGCCGTGTAACGGTGCTGGTGTTACCTCGTGTACAAGCAAAGGGTTTCAAAGGGTGTGCAATTACTTTTATCCCTTCACACGTGACATCGTAGACTGAGAAAAATCTGTGTCTTTGCCTGCAAAACTTGTCATTGTGAGAACCTGTTTGGAAGAACTACTCATTGTTGTTATGCAGGTGTTTACCAAGGACAATTTCTTTAAAAGTTCGTTACTTTAAATTGTCAGTTGACACTTTGAATAAGACGAATCTTCATTCTTCTCTCCAGAACCAAGGTAAATTGTGAAGGAAAAGGGTCTCATAGTTCTACCAGGTAAGACTATTTTACTTTCATGAAACTATATTGAAAAGCCACGGTAAGAATATACCTCTTTGAAGTCATGAAACGGAGTGGTTACTTCCCAGGAAAGACCGTCAATTTTAGAATGCATAAAAGATTTTTTGTGGTGCTTTTCTAAGTACTACTAACAAAAGTACAAGATGTAAGAGATGATGAAAAATTAAGAACGCTTTGTAAACAATTCTGTTTTAATTGTTGTGAATAATTTCCTTTGGATACTGATTCTTTTTTTTTTATTTTATTTTTTTTTTTCTTCTGTAAGTCAGGCCAGCAACCCGGAGATTACATTTTGAGGCACGCATCTTAATTTATGAGTGTCAGGAGGGAATACTACCCCTAAACCTGCCCCTTCATTATGAGGTCTGTTTCAGTGCTGCTGTTACTCCTGGGAAGACTGTAGTGCAGTTTATTGTGGGGGTGAGGGTACTACCGTAGGTCAGGCCGTTCCTCAGAACCCCCCCCCATAAAACTCACTTTTTCTTTTTTGTGCAAGTATTTGAGCATTTTTTTGAGAATCTTCTGCTTCCTTGTTCAACAACATGAAGCTCAGTACACCCTTTCAGTTAACTTCTGCTTCTTAAAACACAAGTGATACCCAGAAACTGAGGGGAATAGAGAGAGGCCTTTGAGGGCCTTGCTTTTTAGAAAGGGGCTAGTTTACCAGTAACTGCACTGATTTCATAAAATGCTCTTTGGAATCTTTGGCTGATTTACCTGAGCATGCCAGGAAAGCTGGATTCAGTGTCTTAAAAGAGTTTGAAGAGCAAGAAAAGAAATAACTTTATTAATTAGTTCAGGAGGGTGGTTCCGTACAGAAACAGCAGCACGTGTTCTCAGTCACTGGAGAAATAATCCCCGTGCCCTCAATTATCATAGCCTCGTCATGGCAAAGCCTGTTCAGCCCCTCTGCAAAGTCATGTCGTTTGGTTTGTCGGGCTTCTGTAGGTGCCAGTTTTCAAATGAAGATACACTGTGAACAGAATAGAAACATGTTTATCCTGCTTTCACACATCATTTGTATACTGTCCAGCTAAAGGCAGAACCGAAAAACCAATGCAGTAAGCCTCCATGTATGTTTGTTCTATTAATACCACTATGGCTGGATATCCTGAGATTTTTGACCATGCCACATGCCTGATATAAATAGCTGTGCAAAGTAGAACTCGGCTGAGATTACCAAACTTGGCGTTTTGGATTTGTGATTCAACTTGAACCAGGATGGCGAAAGCGAGCTGGTAGTTATCCCTGCTGGCCTGAAGCTGCCGTGACGACAGAAATGAAAGGCCCTGTTTTCTGCCTCGCTGCCAGAGCGCCAGCGTGGCCTGTGCCTAAAGCTCCCGATCAGGCTAACGGGGTGTTCCCACGCCAGGGTGGTCTCTGCCATGCCTTCCTACAGAAGGAGCATGAAGTAAGCGGAGGGAGTGTGGAAAGTCAGGCTTACCCCATCTTAGTTCCTAGCTCATGGTCTTTTCTACCCCGTCTCCTTGTCGAATCAGCTGCCTCTTCCTCCTCTTCCCTCCAGCAATTCCCCTTAGCTGCATGGCAGGGTCCTCTGTAGGTTCTGCCAAAAGGGAATTGTAGAAGGTTTTAAATAAGTCTCTTTTAAAGTCTGAACCAGTTAGCTGTTCCAGGAAAAGGAATTTTTGCCTGGCAAGTGTTTGACAACATTAATAACAAATGGTGCTAATAGCTCTGCCTATAGGAGCCTTACACTATATATGTTAGTCATTCATAACAGCTAAGGAGGCAGCCACGAGATGTGTAAACAATTCCCTACGTCTTAACTGCATCTCTAGTTATGTGGTTGTTTTCGTCTAGGTAGCAAAACCAAAATGTGTATTGCAACCTTTGTCAGTGTACTGTTCTAAGCCTGCAATTAATAATAAGCTAATAATAATAAAACTATATAAAACTAATCCCACTTTCAACTGAAGTATTTTAATGGTATAAATTGTTAAGATGAAGTAGAGAATTTATCCGTGCCTTGCTGTTAACAACAAATGCTTTTAAAATTCTTTAGGTAGTTGATGACTTAATTATTTTATGATGAAAAATTCATCTTGAGTACAAACTCAGGTTACAAAGCCCTAATCGTTTGATTTAAAAGGCTTTACCACTGCTGTCTAGAAATAGCTGATAAAATGATTTGGTTGGGAGACTGGCAAGTTTGCTGCACTACTTGGAGAAATTTCTATGCATGTAGGATTGATTACCTACACGTAACAAAAGAAGCTAGAGTGGCGTGGGATTCATAGAGGGTAACTTAACTGCAGAAGAACAGACAGTTCTTTAGAGAGCAGCTGGAAGATAAAGTAAGAGTTACGGCAAACGTATGTCTTAAAAAAAACCAGGTATTCTCAATATTAGTCTTGCAGTAAATGAAAATAAAGGCTGTGGTCTCTACCTTATGTATACCATCAGAGTGTAAGAAATGTGATTTGAGAACAATTTTTAAGGAGCTTTCGTTAATCTAATGCATGCTGGGGATTAATGAGTTATATTTGCATGTTTATGAGTGAGAGGAGGAGGAGGAAATAATAATTAGGTTGTGAACTTGTTCTAGGGCTGAGTAACAAGCTGTTAAAAAAAGCGGGGGGGGGGGGGAGCGAAAAAAAAAGGGGGGGGGGGGGGGGAAGACCAAACCCTCCTCTTGGGAGTTGTTGGAATCATTGCTTAGATGAAAGTTTTTGGCAGAATTTTCAGTTGACGCTGGCGTTCCCTGACTCTGGCAGAATATTGTGATACATGAAAATAAAACATCCTGCTTTTTCCAGGACTTTCAAAGATGTTAAAACTCTGCATCAGCTCTGTATCTGCACGTAGACGTTAGTGCAATTTTGACCCAAGAATTACTTCAGTCTAGTAGATAAAATAGCACTGGGTGTGTAGATGTAATGGATTTTTTTTTCCTTACTCAAGGTGTTTAAAAGATCAATTTTTTCTGTATGTGGGAGTGCAACTTCCATTGGATGTTTTGTTCTCACTTTACTCTTTCATATACTTGGTCTGTACTCTTTTCCCCCTCTTCCTGCTCCACAGTACAGGTGTGGAGATGTAACTTGAGTTCTCTAATGGCCTGTGAGTGCTGCATGTTGATTGTTTAGTTTTTTTAATTTAAAAAAAAAATTGTTTTTTGTTGTATTTCGGGAAGGTTCTTGCCAAGTGTCCTCTTCCCCAGAGATGGACAACTTTATTCCTTTTAATCTGGCCATCAGTTGGAAAGCTAGGTTGAGGTTCGGAACTGGAGTGCAAATACTAAAGGTCTAAAAAGGTGTCCGTTTTCTGTGGTTGGGGGACTCCTTCCACGCATCTGTTCCTGTTACGACCTTGCGAGAACAAATACATACGTATCTTTCTGTAGATCAGGGCAGCAGTGGTACAGGAAGTAAGAGAGAGAAAAAGCTGCACTGTACGGCCAAAAAACTTATTTAGCAAACCGTTCTTTAGAGCTGCGTTGGTACGACGTGCACTTTAGCTGCTGTCCTTGATCAGGGTGCGTTTTCAGCTGCTGTCTCAATCTTGGCTGTACTCAGCTGCTTTTATTTCAGGAAATGGCTACTTGTGAGGTAGCCATTACTACTGTACAAGGTCCATTTTGCTTAACCAGGCATTTATAACGAACGACTTCGCAGTAACTATCTGCTGTTATATTTTTGGCTTTCATAAACCTTTCTGTAACCAAATAGGTGGCTTTCTTCCGAATACTATTATAGAGCAAATAAATACATTGTTTCTCTAAGGCCCACAAGATCAGATTTTATTATCAACGCCTGAGCTAACAAGTTTACTCACCTGGTCAAGGGTTTGCAGACCAATCTCCTTCGTCAAAAAGTGTGCTACTTACAAAAACATGACCGTGTTTTATTTAGGAAATAAATGTTAGCACTTACTTTTTTTACTTTCACTTTCTTCCAGTTATTGTTCCTTGCCTCTCGGGGCCCCTAGAGGAATAAAAGTTTTGATTCAATTCTTACAATACCATCTATACACGTATGGTGAGAAGCACTAAAGCAAGAGATTCAAAACTTAATGTGGTGTAAAAGTGTACCAGGTACTTACTGAATATCATCTTGTCTCTTCAGATAAACACTAGGTGAAGATGCTGTAAGACAGGAATCAGCAGTCAGCTAAGGCTAAGTGAAGATTTTAGACTTTCAGATGTTGGATCAGCAGCATTTCATGTCATTTTAGGCATTACACTGCAGGCTTTACATCCTCCTTTTGTGTCAGTTTCTCCCGCAACTGAATCCTCCTGCTGCATCCAAATTCCTGGTTATTCCACAAGAAGTGTGAGACATGGATTTTGTTGACGATTTTGATGTGCGTTTCCAGGATTATTTTTCCATGAGAGTTTAAAGCACCACACTGTAAATGAACATTTCGAGTTCTTGAACTGTAAAATACTTGTTTTTTCTCAAAAAGTCTCCAGGTACTGATGCATTTTTTTTTTACCACTGCGTGCACTGAAGCAAATAGCCTGCATTTCCTCACAGCTCCAAGTATGCTGGAGGAGGGAGTGAAGAGTGAAAGGAGTTTTTATGGTACTCCTTTATTCTCGGCTCTTGATTAGCATATCTGTCTGCTGTCATATTCATTGCTTGGGAGCTGAAGTGAGCTAGAACACCTCTTAGCAGGTGTTCTAGTCTCTGATCCAGCTGCTATTAAAGTCTATGGAAAAATTACTACTTACCCGAAACACAACTTCGATCAGTCCTAAGCAATAGTCTGGAAAGAAAATTCAGTGTTCAAGTCCTGTCAAAACCACTTGAGGACTAACAGGATGTGCTGTTAAACCTCCTCCAGTGGCTCAGCTTCATTGAAATAGATGGCTGGGACTATGAAAGTAATTTTTACTCTTGTTCTGAAACACTTACCTGACAGAAAGTGATGTCCTATCAAGCCAGGAACAGATGAACTTTCCAGCTGTGGGTCCGGTGTGATCAATTGTAACCATCCATCTCAGGGGTGTTTGAGAGAGACTGCCGAACAGAACTAGCAGCGTGGGCACTGATTTTGTTTCACAGTCTGAACGATGGAAGGTGTAAAGGTGCCTTGATTCAGCAGATGAGGATTGGCAAATGCTCCGAAAACATTTTCATGACTTCAGGCCTCTTGTGATTTTAAAACAAATACTGTTCAATGAGATTTTGAGCTTTATAGTCCTTGATGGTCACGTATTCTGCTAACTTTCTATATACTGTTGGAGTTTCGTTTGGCTGTTTTTAAAGAGCAGCTGCCTTTTAGTTAAATTTCCTCCTTAAATATATGTTTCATGTCAAGTAATTCTACTAATATCAGCAAAATCGCAGTACTGTCACATCTTTCATGCTGTTTGTGCGCACAAAGTGCTGAGCAATGGCAAGGCAGCTGCTGCAGTATGGCTGTTGCTAATCAATCCAAATAAATTTGAGAATTGCGTTATGGTTTCTCTCCAGAAGCGTCAGCATGAAGTACACAAAAATCTCTTGCTTTTGTAGCTCAAATAAGGTCTGTAATGCTGTGAAATTCTTGATGTTATGTAAAACATCATGTGGTCTCTTGATCTGTCAGTAAACTACGCCTTGATCAGAAGTAAACTGATAATTTTTTCATTTTCTCATGGTACTTCTAATGGCTGTGTACTTACTTACTTTGGAACCGCAGGTTCATTCATCACTTTTTGCTGCTGCTGCTTCCATTCTTGCCGCTGGAGTTTTTACTTAGCTTCCAGACTGTTACAATTCTCTTCCACCCATGCTTATTTGCCAAGTAGCTTGGAAGTCAGACTTACTGTTTTGATATCTTCCGTTGGAAATGCCACCAGTTGTGAAGAGACCGTGCTTTGCACTCAGCTTTATTGTTGGTGGGAATCTTTCTAAGCCATCTGCCCACGGTATGTCTTGGCCTTCATTGACAGCTGCTTTTCTTCATGAAGTGTGAAGGTAAAGGAGAGTAAAATGAATTCCTGTCTCTGGGCTACAGGTTGGTTTCACAGTTCAAATTTGTAGATTTGGGAATCTACAAATAATAAGAAACAACAATGCATTCCCTGCCCCTGCCAGCAGCCATGGCACTTAACGCTTCATCTCTGTAGCCTTTGGAGTGGTGGTACGAAAAGCAGCAGTGCCCGCGGAGCTTTTGCTGGAGCAGCTGGAAAAGTGACCTCTTGCACAGAGCTGGTATCCTGCCCTCCCCCGGCTGAGGAGGTGAGGGCGCTGGAAAATGAAGGAGACCAAGTAAGCGTGTGAGGGATGTAAATGTTTATCTCTATTTGGCTGGGTTACAGAGGTCTCTTTTTCCAAAAGGAGTCTTAATATTCCAAAGCTTGTAACAGTGCATTCGCTGACTGCTAAAAATGCATGGACCGTTTTTTTTCTGTCCCTTTCCCAGGTAAGAATTACTTTATTTACTACAAAGCTAATAACGATTACAGGATTGGAGGAAATCAAACATGAGACTGCTGCTAAACTTAAATGTAGCTCTTCACATTAATAAGTCTGAAAAGCCAGAAGAAAGCTTAAGAAACATGTGTTTTTGTTTTTGTCACTGCAGTAAGTTTTCCATGGGATGGTTTGTGGGTGCAGCAGCATGGCTATTTCCTCTGAAGCAGAAACTGAAGCACTTCATACGTCTATGTCGCAACCATCACAAGCTTTTTAATATTTGTGATGGCAAATTTTTTTCCTTGCTGTAAAGTGTATGCCTGTTGCATTGATGGGTATTGGGCAAGAGCCATTATTGAATGTTTGATATTTCTATGTAAATATTACAATTACAGCTGTTAGGGGAACGCTGCCTACTCACCGCGTTCGGCCTCACTCCCTCCCCTTGGCGGCAAGCAGCACGCCTTTGCTGGAGGTTTGCTTGGAGGTCGGTCTGAGCTGAGGAGAGAGAATTTTCCCTACCCCCCTCCCCCGCCTTTGGTATAAGCAAAATGGAAAGGCACGTGCCTTGCGGTAGCCCCAGGCAGCACTGACATTAACTCCTGCCGTTTGGGAAGAGGCGTGCGGCTTTTCAGGATTCTTTCCCAGCTGTGACTGAAGGATAGTAGGTACCTGCCCACAGATTGCTGTTCAAGGGCTGAAAGTCCCACATTGTTGAAAGTGAGATTTGTCCAAAACCGGTATTGAACTTTGAGGCACTTCATTCAAGTATGCTCATCTTGGTCATCTGCTAGTCCTCCCCAGTACGGCGGACTGGTCCTCCAGTCATAATCTGCTTTGTCGGTCCCTGGAAACAGCCGCATAAGTAGGGAAATGTTTCAGATTAAGAACAGTAATCTGCCACTGGATTCATGACTGGCAGATATGTTTCCATCTTTCAAAGGCTGAATTCTCATAGCCACAATGGCCACTTTCTGGGTCCAGTTCTGGCACAACGCGGTGGAGAGTTCTGGTATTTTTTTCTTTTGCATTAGGGCCTCTACTTCTACATATTTACATGGTTGCAAGTCTTGGATTTAAAAAAAAACCCAACAAAACCCAAAAAAACTCCCAACAGCAAACAACCCTAACTTTAAATATTAATTTCCAGACTAGTCTGCGATAGTTGAGTCCAGTTAGTGTTTCCATGAACTGTTACACACTTCACCCGCAGCTATGTAATACACATGAAACTGTAACAGTTGTCTTTGCATGGGAATATTTTAAAGAAATTATTCCTAGTCTGCTACTTGTAACAATGAGCCAGTTTCTATATATATAAAGCACCTACCACCATATTGATAAACATTCTTTGGAACCACTCCGATGGCAGAGGTAGGAATGGGAGTCGGCCTGTTAGTACCTCAGCACTTCCGCTTCCAACCAATTTAAAAGAAAAAAAAAAAAGCCCCAAGACTTTGCTGCCAGCCTGCCCGGCTGGTGTTTAATACTGGTACTCCGTCAGGGTTGGAGGGAGAACTACTGTGAATGGCAACAGATTGCACCGCGACTTCTCCCAGCTGTGCTGCAGAACAGCGCAGGTGTCGCAGAGGGGCAGTGGGAGGTGAAGGCTCAGACCTGTTACAAGTCACGGTAACGGTGTTTAAAGTGCGCCCACACCCGAGCTGCAGAACTTGGCTGTTTCAATAGCATAATGTTAGGTGCAGGTCAAGAGGTAGGTAAAAGCCTGTGGTACCTGCCGAGCAAGGGCCACGTTGCTAGCTGCAGCACGTGTGATGCCCGTGTGGCCATGCTGCAGAGCCAGCTGCAGCCCAGGCCGTTGTGACTGAATTGGTGAGTGTTTGCCATGCAATACTGCTGCAATGGGAAACGGGCTGAATGTTGACTGCAGGATGCACAGAGTTTCTGGTCCACTCAGCTTCGGCACGGCTGTATGCCCGAGCATGGGGCATATGCCATACATACTTGGCATACATAAAGCCAAGTTTGCGCTTGGAGTACGATGGAGGCTTATCCTGTCTGATGGCTAGAGATCAGTGAAATCCAGTTCCCGTATGACCCCCTTTTGATTTACTGTGAAGCTACCATGCAAAATTGTCAGCACAAAAAGCAGATTGCTTTCTTCTAATAGCTTGTGTGAATTTGATTCTTGGGATTTCTGACCAGCTGCTGCCACGGAGTAAGCTGCAACAATCGTGAAAGTTTTGCCTGCAGAAGCAACTAGTATAGCACAGTGTGGAGAGACACCGCTACTTAAAGGGCTGGGGAATCAGCAGCTGGATAACCACGTGCCAGAGCACTTGAGATACGCCTTACCAGCCTGCAATTTGTGTTCCGATTTGAGCCCCAAAAAGGGCCTTTTAAAACCAATGAATATGACTTGTTAATGAAATACTTACAGATAATGTAGTCTCTGTAATATTTTGATCCTTTAATCAAAACTCAAACACTGGCTGAAGTCCAATTTGTAATATAAACCTCATCCATCTTAGAACGCAGTTGGCCTGGCTTTAAAATATATTCTGTTGATAGAGAGTAACCACGCTGCCTTTCAACAGTAAGATGAAACGTTGCTTAGTACAGGTACCCAGTTACTCTGCAGAAGCCAGAAATACTGCACTGTAGGTTGCGTTTCATTAGCCAGAGAAATTCCTACCGATCCCAAAACTGGAAATCTGCTACATACTTTTTTTTAATTCCAGAATGCATGAACAGTGGATGTTAGATTACTAGACACAAAGCATAGCTGAGTGTGTTATATTTCCAAAGGCACAATAATTTTAAGTAACTTCTTGATGGAAAAACTGATGTGTAAGCATAAAATATTTCCTGCTTTCAGAAAGATAACTGGACAGTATTTATGTGAGCAGATGAGGTAAGTACTGTGTATGCACAGATTGGATTTTGTTCCATAAATATGTATTTAGCAGGTGTGCCGTTCTACAAGCACAGCCTTATGCTCCATAAAGAAGGGCTAGAGGAGCACAGTGTAGTTAATCACCAATGATCAGCATGAATATTCTTTAGAAAGAGTGAGAATTCTATATTCAGCTTGAGAGCTTACAGCTTTTATACGCTATGCCTTGAGAGTATAGCTAAGCACAGTTTGTAAGTCTTCACATGCTTTGTGGAGGATTGTGTTCTTTGTTGCTTGTGAAATAGAGAATACCAGCCTCTCCTGCAACAGAAATGTTAATTAGGATGATTTATTTTTCTACTGGAGTGTGAACTTAGTCTTACCACATTTCATTATGTAAAGGATCCAAGTGCCACATAAGGAATGGATAATTAACACGAGATGTCATTCATATGGGAAGAACAACATAGCTTTGTCAACACTTTAATTATCGAGGTCCTTACTGAGGGATTCTTATCATCCGTCAACCAAAAAGATTTGGTGTCCACTGACACTTGGTTTCCTTCACCGTCCTTGATGTTGCAATAAGTACCGCAATTTACAGGATGCGCTACAGTTGTCAGGTACACATTTGAGAAACTGCTTAGCATCAGCGCGTAAGCAGATAAATGCAGGTACCATGCGTGTGGAAGTTGGATAAACAGTTTGAATCTTCTTCTAGCTGACTAGAAATAAAGGTTTTGAGATATCCATAGACAAACTGTGAAAAGAGGCATGTTTTTAACACACTTCCACAGATATCCTCTGAACGGTGTTATCTGCACCCCTTTACTTTTAGATTATTTTAGTAGTTATTTCAGAAAAATGCAATTTGAGTTCCTTTTGTTTCCAAACCTTCTCTTTTTGAGATTGCATATTTTAATTTCCGCATGTGTTATTATTGTAATAGCTTAGTTGGTTCCTGCATACAGTTTAAAATCGCTTATATTTTCTGTGTTTCTTAAAACTGGGCATATACATGTCTACTGCAACACCATGGCTTATAATGGAATTATGTGAAAGATTGCCCTGCAGTTTTATTGTTCAGTAATGAAGACAAACTCCTAGGAGTTTCAAGATGACTTGATTTACTTCTAATACCTAATACGGTACTGAGTTGGATCAGATCATGTTCAGATTTATATTCTTTTTTGACTACTTCTAATCCCATTTTTCTGATTTTCTCCACATTGTGGTTCTCCTATTGAAAGCATTGGAATGTTATGGCAAGGTCTATCCACTGGAAGCACAACTCTTGAGGCTCCTCTGCACCGCTGCCTCCCAGATTTTGCCTTTCTTTATTGTTTCCTACTTGAACTGAGATGCGTTTAGTACAGAATCAGTGATGACATTAAGGAGGGAGATGCTCTAGTATGAGGTGATGCGAGGCTTGCCAAATGCCTATTCAGACTGCACTGATGCACTGCAGGTTGTTCAAAGTGGAAGCCTGCCAGTGACCTACCGGTGGTGTTCGTGCCTGAAAGCTGCTGCTGTCGTTGCCTGGCCCTCTCCCCAGCCTCGGCGCTCATCCCTGCTGGCACCAGTGCTTGTGGCTGCGGGGAGGTGCCTCAGCGAGCTAACGTGGCTGCAGAACTAACCCTCTCCCCACCCTGCCTGGGAAGCCAAAGCAGCTGAAAAGTAACACCATCTTGTTTACTATCCAGCTGCTTACTGTATATTAAGAATGTCCAAGAGACATGCAGAGAGAAAGGCGGGCAAGGTGTGAGGACTACTTTTCTTTGGTAGGAGTGAGTGTCAGCTTAAATACATGCTAAAGCGTAGCTCAAGTAGTTTGCTAAATGGCAGTCCTGACTCCACAGTAGTTAAGGTTATGAATGTGGGAGATAGGGCAAAAGAAGCGGTCATCTTTTAAGCTGGACGGTATAATGCTAGTGATAGGACACCTAACTTACCCTGCAAACGTTCCCATTCCTGGTTTGCTGGTGATGTTTCAACTCTTTAGAAATGCTTGCTTGAAAGGTGTAGTAATGAGATCTGGCTGAAAAGTCCACAGTTCAGATGTACGCTTTTCTTTGACTAAAAGGGTAATTGACTTAAACTGATTCTTATTGCTTGAGTTTGTTTATTCAGGATTGAATCACTGGCATCTAAGAACTGTGTTTCAAGTTATGGCATTGCAGTGAATTAAGAAGCACAGTAAAAATACCTGTGGGAGATATAAAGAATAACGGCAAGAAGTACTGTGTAAACAAATATTTTAGGCTCTCAAAGCTTTGTCGCATTCCGCTTATTCTAAGCACTGAAAATTAAAGGTTTCAGAATCGCTGAACTGTTTGAAGGAGTAAATGCAGAAGGAAAAGTCTTGACAGTTTTGCAAGATCTTTTCTTGTGGGAAGCAAGACTTCTTAATAAGATCTAAAATGAAGCTGTGCCCAAACGTGGTCACGGAAGAGTGGGTGAGCATAGTGATTTTCACAAGAGCAGAAATGTTAACAGCAGCCGTGTTTCAATGAGGACAGCTACATCCGTCCCGTATTCAGCACGTTACTCCATAGCCCTTGTCTTAAATAGCTGCATCGTGGTTTTGTGAGCAGTCAAACACCTGCCACCCTGCTCAGCTGCGGAGGGGCTCTGCTTTACACAACAGTATCATAAAATTGCTCTGTACAGTACAGAGAAGCTATGCCAAGACCAGTGCTGCTTTCCTGGTGCAACTGTGGCTGCGCTCAGGGGTTTGTCTCCCAGGCTGTGTCAAGGAGGAACCCACCTCCTCCTGCCCATCTTACAGAACTAGGCCTGCAGGAGCCTGTAGATCAAATGGGAAATGAAAGACATACCTTTATTTTTTTTACAGTCAGGGTAACTACCTGATGAACAAATTACCAAGTGCTAAAATAGCAAGGATTTTCTAGCATATAACTAATTTACTGAAAGATACCAATCTTTTCATCTGCAATTACTGTGCAAGAATCACGCAGTGAAATCTCTGTTGTGCTATAGAGAAGTCAGATAATATGGTCAAAATCTGAAACTTGTAATTGGGATGGTACATTGCAGTGGTTCTGTCAATACTTTGCCTAATTTTAGGCAAGAACTTGTTCCCTTTTTTCCTTATTTTTATCTTAATAGTACTTATCTTTGGCCAGGCTAAAGGACTGCTACCCCAAAACATATCTCTGCTCACTTAACATAAGTGAACCAAAAGCTCCCTACCGTGGAGACAAATCTCATGAATTTAAGCTGCAGAATAACTTGCCAGAAACAATGAGAATGAGCCCTAAAGAGTGTACTTCAGAGCATAATACAAAGCCAGTCATTTCACACAGCTTCCCCCCACCCCCTCCCCCAGCAGCAGGAAAGGGAGACAGGCACAAATGGTAAAAAAAAAAAAAAAAAAAGTTGAAATAATTAAACCTCGTGCAGGTCACTGACATTTGAATTTGTTCATGCCAAAATGTTACTCTATTAGGGTCCTATCAGCATGTCAGAAAGAGCCCATCAATGTTACCTATGGTGTAGGAAGGACGGAAATTCTGAGGGAAGGGACAGAGGTTGAAAGGACAGGGAGGGCCAGCTGTAGTTTGATTTTGCACCTGGACAGTGGAGGAAATGTGGGGTGTTGCAAGGGGCCTCCTTCCCCAAGCCAGCATTTGCTGCCCTTCCTGATGCTGTCGAGGGCTAGAAGGATGGTTGTCAGTGGGTTTGTGTCCTTACTGCCTGGGTCTTGTGAGGAGCAAGGCTTCCTCCTCCTCCTCCTCCTCCTCCTCCTTCTCACACAGAGGACCGCATAGGGAATACTGAGGAGGTGAGACTGAAGGTAGGCTCAGGGGAAGAGGGAGGTTACAGAGGGGCTGTACCCAGACTGATCATCATGCCCTGCACCCCATCATCCTACTCTCCTCCTAGCCCATGGGGCTGGCTGGAGCATGGGGTATCTCCCTTTCAGTGGTTTCCCTGCCACAGAAACGCACCAAAGGAGGACTGTGGGGCTGAAGGTGGAATACAGACAGAGCCTGGACTGAAGCTCTATGACTGCTCCCAGGTCTTACTGCCTAAAATACAGCCCCACACAACAGACCTTTGGAGCCTCTTACACCCCTTGAAAAACATCAGTCCTCATTCTTGAATCCTACTATCCCTTTTCCTGTATTTTCACCTTCTTCATACCGCTCTCGGGTCTGAGCTCTTTCTTCCCCCAGCCTAAAGCTTCCCCTGGCTTCTCGTCACGTGCTGCTGGCAGAGCTGAGAGCTTGAGCAGCTGCTCTGGGAGAAGAGTGGTTTTACAGCACAGCAACGTTACCCCAGACATACTCTATTCTTCTAGAGCTCTGTGCATTAGCATAAATGGGTAAGTGCAGGCACCTTCCTTTGATGCTCCCCGACCCTACTGCAGCACCTGGACATTGTATTAGCACGATAGAGAGCACGATTGTTTTTGGCCTCCCAGCCGGCCATGTAAGGCAACAGCCATAGAGCGCTTTCTGGCAGATCCATGTTGTTCACACAGGTTTCAACTGAATGCAAACCACTGCCACTGCATGAAACAAGCCTGCCGGGGAGAGTGCACTCTGCTGTTTGCTGCAAATGGCAAAAAGGCTGCCTTGGTTGTGGGTGTAAGTGCGTGCTATTCTACGCACGAGAGTAGTCACGTTGCGTAAGTTCGGGCACCTAATTTAGGAACGTAGCTGTGCTAGGTTCCCTGTATGGGCTGTGGAAAGAAAAATCCTTCCTCAGAGAGAGATTCAGGGCAAGAGCTGAACTGCTCTTCCATTCAGCATAATAAAAATGACGCACTAAAAGCTCTAAGCAAATAATTGTTATAAAAGCTCTACACAACATTAACTGGTCTGGTAAATGCCTACATTTGCTTTCTTATACACACAGCTGTAAGGTCTGTGTTCCTTTACAGCTTCTTCAGTCTGTTTTGAATCTTCTAGTGGACTGTGGCATATGGAATGGAAAATTAAAACTTTTGATTTATGTGTTGCTGCTTTGCCACTTTTGGCCACAGTAGAATACTTACGAATGTGAGACGACAACAAATATTTAGTCGTACAAGTAACTGAGATGGTTGTATCTGGGAGCAGAGAGAATGGATAATTCATCATTCTAATAGTTTCTATGTGCTGGAAGAGACTCTGGTTTTGTAGCAGAGAAGTAAATAGAGAAGCACTCCCAGTCCCCCAAGCTGCAAAGACCAGATAAAAACCGAGCTGCTGCAAAAAAAGTTTACATGAGCACTGCCAGCGTGAGGGACGCACTAGGAGCTAGCAAAATAGCAAGTGCAGTAAGAACAGACAAACCTGTGTGCACGAAAAACCTTGGTAATACACACATCCCTTTCCCTAAACTTTGTGTGAGGCCAGATTTTCCAACATTTTCTTTTTTCAAAAGTTTTAGCAAATGTTCTAAGTTTTGAAAATCTGTGCAGTATCTATGTTAGCTTGGGGCTTGTCCAAAAATGTCAAAAGGCACTGCAGTCTTGACGATCAACTTTGGAAAAAAAGCAGAGCAAGGCTTTCATGGTTTTCAAGCTCAGAAGAGACTATTAAAATCATCACCTAATCCAATCTCTTCTACAGCCTGTAGAACCTTATCAGTTAATTCTGCGTAATACCTTTACCTCCTATTTAAATTACAACATCTTTCTTAGAAAGCCACATAGGCTTTAGGATCAAAATCTCTGTCTTTAGTTGGTGCTTGATTTTATTTCAGAAATACAGAGAGCTATACATAATATGGTTCCTCTTACGTGCTTGCAGACAACAACACAGCTGAAAAGCTCCAGCTAAACTTTTCCCCTCCCTGAATCTTGCAATTCAGCTCTGCGATTTATTCTTTGCGAGTTGTGCTCTGATAGTAAGGCAGGACGAGGGGAAAACACTAGGGGCATTTCTTGCTAGCTTTTCTCAGTCATCCGAACCTGCTCAGTGTCACTCTGCGACCTCTGAGTAATATTTATAAAGATGTAAGAGGAGAAAAAGCAGTTATAAGGAGACTTCACTTAAATAAGTTTACTGGGAGGGAAAACTTAGTATGCTTAAGTTAACTTTTGAGAACCAAAGTAATCAGATTTTTCTTTAAGAATTTAGATTTGCAGGGCCTTTCCACTATGCAATTATTCATCAGTAGTTGGAAAGGCAAAGATATGGTATAAAATCTGAGCAAATCTAAAGTTCTGTCTTGGTGAGTGCATTGCTGTAATTGTGTTGTCTTTAGCAAATTTTGAAGGCTAGGCATCTTTAGTGTTCAAGCCTGTTTCTATAGTACTATATATTTCAACTGGCTAACAGTAAATCAAACACAGAGCCCTCACTTTGGCCAGTTATTCACAAAAAAATAATCTTGTAAACATCACGAGTTTGTTTCTACCTGTACTGTCAGAACAGAATAAAGTTGTAATGTTCTGTCTGCAGCTTTATTATCTTAAAAATACATTATTCATCTGTTTTACTTACTTATCTATAGTACAGTAGGTCTTCTGGCTTCCAGTGGTGTTTCTAATTTTAGTGTTTGGTTGTTTGTTTTTTTTTTTAACGCAGAAAATGAGAGGCTAAAGTGCTGAATATTCTGCCTGGGAACTTTGGCATCCCCCTTCTCATATACCCCTTTGGAAGGCTTGTGGAATACGATTTTGCAATTGATCAAACTTCACTTTCTGTGGTATTCAAGTGGTTTAGGAAAATTACTCTGAAGGCTAACTAGAGGGGATTTAATCTCAAAGCTGGATATATAGCCAGGCACCTTCACAATTTTAGAGAAACATGGTTATTGGTTCAGTATGTGACAAGTTACTATTTCTAATCAAAATGGTATCTAGTATGATTTTGAAATGATGTCCTAGACTGAATTTATAGCTGTTATTGCTGTTTAGCTATTAATCGGCAGGCTTCTGTGCTTGCCATGGGGCTTGCTTGCCTTACTGTATATTAGAGTCTAGGGCTCGTTAGTGGCTGCTTTTTGCTTTTGCTGCTTGCTGTACTGCTGTGCTGCTTATCACCTTACTCTGCTGTGCCTGGGAACGTTTTGGTAACAGCAATGACCATGCGCCTGGGCTGGCAGATGGCCCGGGGATCGCTGCCGTTTC
>NW_008825216.1:2177547-2195370 GCF_000699105.1 Pygoscelis adeliae | reverse complement strand
ATATAAAGCTGGGGGAAGAAGAAGGAAGGGGGGGACGTTTGGAGTGATGGCGTTTGTCTTCCCAAGTAACCGTTACGTGTGATGGAGCCCTGCTTTCCTGGAGATGGCTGAACACCTGCCTGCCCATGGGAAGGAGTGAATGAATTCCCTGTTTTGCTTTGCTTGCCTGCGCGGCTTTTGCTTTGCCTATTAAACTGTCTTTATCTCAACCCACAAGTTTTCTCACTTTTACTCTTTCGATTCTCTCCCCCATCCCACTGGGGGGGAGTGAGTGAGTGGTTGTGTGGGGCTTAGTTGCCGGCTGGGCTTAAACCATGACACCAGTCACCAAAAATACCTGTTCAACTAGAAGCGACTCTTACTATAAGCAAAGTATAATAATGGATTTTTCAGCATGTAGAAATATATATGTGTACAGCTGACCATTCAGAAACAAAATTAAAGATGGTAAAAGCTAAAAATCAATAGGCTTTGCAGGTAGAATTTAAACTGGGGTAATGAATAAGTATTTATATTGAGTGGGAGAACAAAACAGGCAATCTGAAACAATAATTGGTATAAAAATACTAAAGATATGTAAGCAAAAATTTTATGCAGGTATATGAAATTTCAGAGTGACATCCCTAGAAGTGGGTGACATTTTGAAAGTGGAAAGGTACACTTTGAAAGTCCTATTATCTAGATAGAATCACTGAGATATGGGGCTATTAAAAAGTCCAAGAAGGAAAGAAACGGGACAGTCAAACATCTTAATCACAATAGTCATTTAAATAGGCTCAGACTTTAATTCCCTTTAGGCTGTTAATTGCATATCCACCTGATATCCAGTTCTGAAATTAGGCCTTTGTGTTCTTGATAAACTGGTTATTTAAATACTGAATAATATTACTGAACGAAGTAGGGCTACTTTGCATCCAAAGGTTTATTTTAACTGGATTAAATTTTCTTCCATTAAAGAGAAGAGTACATCTCCAATAGATGAAAATTTTCTCTTTATCAGTATTCATCCTTTCTCAGGCTAGAAACAAAAGACCAAAAAATGTCATTCACCTGATTCTGGGGAGCTCTTACAAAGAAAGGATCTTTTTATCTCCTGCAGCTTGTTCTCAGGGTGCTGCTCTGCCCTGGGTGGCTGCAGAGCTCCCTCTGAGCCCTGCGCTGGTGGGGTGGCAGGCACAGCCAGCGCTGTGAGGGGCGACGTAGCTTTAAGGTTGATTTTTTTTTTTTTTTTTTTTTTTAAACCTGGCTTAAATTTTATCCAAATTCAAGTGTTTGTGTAGGCATCACTGTTACACAGGATGTAGCTATCTGCATTCCAGCATCTTCATAAAGATTGCCAGAAGTCTGAACAGCATTAGTGTATTTATTGTGATTCTTTTAAATGTGTATTTCCATTGTTATAGGGTCGATATGAAATAATGTATTCTCTTTTAACAAGTTAGCAAATTGCATGTGAACATGACAAAAAGAAGAATGCTACTTGAGACAAACACAGAAGCAGTCATGGGCAAGGACATAATTTAGTGTATCCGTTTCCAAGACTGGATTTCTCAAAAATGTTTAAGAAACCTGTCGTCTGTCATCTTCTCTACAGTGGATTCTGTTCTCTGATAATTACCCAGGGGCAGTATTTGTATACTTGAAGATGTCTACTGAATTTCTTCCCTCTTGAAAGTTTTAGTTTAAAAACATAGATACAGCATGAGAGATTAATAGTTTCCGTATCTATATTGTTTAGAAAAATAGGGTCAAGTTACACTTGTTCATATCGCTGTCTGTCCTTAGCTTAACACTTTTTCAAGATAGTGTTGAAATTTTTGGACTAAAAATATCCACTAATGCCGACAACTAAATGGAATCAAACCTAGAAGATTTTTTTATGCAACACTGAAAGGGAAAGAAAAGCCAACAGACCCAGACCAAGAAGGAAACTTTCCATCAGTTAGCATAGCAGATATTTAGACTTCATCTCTTGAGTTTTATGTTTACTGCCACCCCTAAATACATGCGTGAGTGTCTGGAGAATATTACCAGTCAGGAGGCACGCAAATATACAAGCCTTCTGGTCACCTAAAGGAAATTTTACAGCTCTTTACCTAGCCAGAGCTCTCTCTGGGGGAGGGCCAGAGCACAGCTCAGAGCTGCATTTCAGCTGCAGTTTTTGGATCTGTGACCGGGCTATGTAAGCTCAAACATCTTAAAAATTCGTATTAAAGAAAAGTGGGATATTCATGGGGGGAGGAAAGAAACAGAACGTGTTTGTTGAGCAGAAGCCAGCATGTACAGTGTAATGGTCTTTATTTGGAGACAAAAAGTAGTAACCATCTGTACAATGAAACTCATTCTGCAAGCAAAATGTGTGTTCAGATCTAAGCTTCTGTGATTTCCTTGTCCATTGATATTATCTAACCTTCTTTTATGCATGTTTATTTCTCCTACCATTTTGGCGCCTCTCTAGCCCTGCTGTTCCTCACTGTTTTGGTATGTGGTGTAGGACTCAATGGTGTAGGTCAAACGTGACACAGTATCATGCTTTCCCATTGTCAAATACCTTTTGCTTCAAGGACTACTTAAGCATCAAGCTCTACCGTTGCTTCTTAGGATGCAAACTCTAAGAGCACAAGCATTTGTTGGGGCAAGGAACTTGCTCCTGGCTTGGCTCTTAAGCATTACACAATTTCATCGCCGATAGAAACTGTTTTTTCAAATCTGAAAATCCTACCTAACTCATACAAATGTTTTGTTCTTTGCAGTGGTTTTCCCTAGGATATCAGCGTAAGAGATTAGTGTTGCTTTCAAATGCTTTGATGTTCTGGGCTCACATCTGATCCTCCGAAATGAATTTTCCAGGAGGCGGGGACTGATATAAAAGAAACAATTTCTCACTCCAAGTGCACTCACTCCCTTAAATCAATGCTTGTATTTAAAAAATGTCAATCCCATTCAGAGCAATTGTATGTGCTATTCGTCCTACAGAGAGAGGAGGAGAGTTAATTCTCTCAAATAAACTGAATATGACAAACATTAGTTCAGAAGCTTATTGCTTATTTCAGAGATGCTTGGATACCAGTGTTGAGCGGAAATACTATGCAAAATAGGAGAGGTTACTCAGAACTTGCAAGGCAACATTGAAGTATCTGAACTAACTCTTCCACAGAACAGCATTTTCCTAGGATCAGGCCTCGGTGTATTACATTCTGTAACACACAAAGCTAAGGCATTTACTCCTGTGCCTACTGTTATTAAATATGACCACATGACTATTGATATGTTGCTTTCGATTGGCACTCATGCGTAAGAACGTAAGCACAAGGCACAAACACGAAGTGATTTCTTACAATGTTTTCTTATATGTGGTTTCTTACAATGATTTTCTTGTTTCTTTGGCAAGTCAAGGAATGAGAGAACATGACGGCTGACACCAAGAGGATTTACTGCTTATGTTCCAGCCCATGGAAATACTCTAGAAACTGGAAGTTTAACAGCAAATCATAACTCACAATGAAAACCGTGGTGCAAACCCATAGAACGCAAACCTCTTTTTTTGTGTGGTTTTCTTAAAAGTTTTTGTTTGTCTTTCTGCAAAACAGCGTAATAGGAAGTGTGATATTTTTTTCTGCGCTCTAAGGAAAATTGAAGATAGAATAAACAGCAAATGGGGGTAAGATGACAGTTCATTGGCCAAGATGAGCAGTTTGCTCCAGATGAAATAATGACCATAGTGGAACGTGTTGCTATCTTATTATAGGGAGCACATCTCACTGGGGCATCTCAGGAGACATTTATTATATCAGAATTATGCCATAATGGTATAACAGGGATGTGCCTGATCTTGCTTGGAGCTATCGCTCCCCACTGGAAATGCATGTGGTGCTGTACAAACCTAGGGATTGGTACTTTCCTGATATATGTTCCTGGATGTTGCGCTGATGTCCCTTTCCTATAAGAAGGAAAACAGTTCCCTCTCACTCCCCTACTTTAATTATATAACTTCCTTCCTCTAAAGCATTGTTAGATACATGAGAGACGCATAGCTGGCCAAGGTTGAATTGCTACCCATGGTGATATCAAGAAACATCAGATGTTTGGACAGGGAGTTTTCTACAACTGTTCAGGATCAAACTGAAAAAACCCCAGAGTTTGGATCAGAAAGGAAATCTTAACCTCCTCTCACCTTCCCAGGGCCTGACTGGCGAGGAGATGGGGATTTTAATTTTCTTACTGTTCTTGAAAGTCTGAGATGCATCTCACTTTCTTCAGTCCTGTGAGCATTTTCATTAATAAACTCCCTGCTTTTTTAAGGGAGTAATGCATCACTGATATCCTCTCGGGTCTCTTAGTCTTCCCCCCTGTCACAGTACAATGTCTGAAATTCTCATCTTGTACTGAAAGTCTTGTTTGTTATAATGGGCTTAAATACGTTTATGCAACAGTATTCTCATGGATGCTCCTGTACTAACTATTCCCCTTATGGCACTGGCTATCTTCAGTGACAATGGCTCTGTTACAGTCCTGTGTATCTATATACTTTCAACTTACACACGATGTGTAATTAAATTACCTGTAACGTAATTTTGCAGTCCAAGCATTGTATGTTTGGCATGGTATGCAAAAACAAATCCCAGGCATACTGGGTATTCAGGGCCAGTATCATTTTCCTTGTCACCATACATTTCTCTGTGAAAAGGACCTCGGTGAAAGCACTGTTGCAGGAACTTCTTGCTGCCACGCTGCACGCCCCAGGAGACGTGGACGTGGTGCTGCTGGCTGGTGTGGTTCCCTAAGTGGCTCAGAGCGGGCCCCATTGCTTCATTTCCCCACATAGCACACCGCTTCACCCCATAGATGTGACCTGCTGCTCCATACCTGCGGGTAGCTGTTGCATTGCCTTTTTGCTAGTTGCCTTGCTTTTCTTTTCCTGGTCGTGCACTAAGTTTTGTTTCATTTTAGAAAATGGGCAGCAAGCATATGAAGAGGTATTTTTTACTGCTAACGTCACCACAGATGGGAGCACAGTCTCCCTGAGAAATCTACTTTGGAGGTATTCCACTAAATGTAGGGAGAGAGGGCTTTTTCAGGAGTATGTAGTTTGTGTGATTCATACTCTGGTCAAAAAGATGGGCTCGTGTATTTATATAGTTTTTTAAAGCAAAATGACCTGTCTATTCTAGACACATGCTCAGTGAGGCCAGCCAGGTGCTCGGCCATGGTCTGCGCGCATGAATCGATCCTCGTATATTTTGCCAGTTGCATATGAGTCAAAAACTTGTCCACAAATCTTTTGATTTGTCACGTTACGAAAGTCCCACTTTTGCAGCCTTATCATAGGAAAGCCACCCAGAAGAGTAAGAGTTGTAGGAGCAGGCTCTTTGTATGAAAACAAAATTCTAATATGTATTCTGCATAATCTTTAGTAATAATATCCTGAATTATGCATGCTTAAAAGGAATTTTTTTTAGCATACTAAGAAGAACTAATAGCAAGAAATTAATAAAGCAAAATCATTTCAGCTTGATAACCAGTTTTAAAAATTTGCAAGACACACAGTTTCTATGTCATGAAGCAATATCCCAAAGGAAGCTGATAGATACAAATAAATCTCAGCAAAACAGTAAGGAAGCTGCAACTGGTAATAATACTGGGGTGACTGAAAATCTTTATCTCTAGATCTAATCTTTATTATGTCAAGATTCTGTGGGATCAAGAACACATCAAGGGTATATCCAAATGGACTTTAAACCAGTGACTTTTGTATGCTACAGGGCAAATCTGATAATCTAAGAAAACTGAGAAAAATAGGCTTTTTGTACTTTGAAAAATGCAGTTACTGACTGTTGTAAGGTTTAAGGAAATGACATGGTTATCTCTGCTTGTGTTGAAATCTTTCTTCTAGTACAATTCCAATGATCATCTTGCTTTTGCCGTGTCTGAGTAAAACTGACTTTTTTTTCTTTTTAATAATGAAGAAACAGAATATGTGAAATACTCCATTGTGTAAAAACAAATCAAAATACGTGACTGACTTTGATCTTTCTAAAATAATTAAATGCGGTGAGTCAATCCACTGTCTTTCCCCCTGCCATTGATTCTTTGGGCCTACAAATGTTGAAATGAAGGGAAGGCACTGATGAGGCTGATGGACAGTTATCATCTGATCCTGATAGATGTCCTGTCCAAGCTCCACTGAGGGGAAACTGAAGGGTGTTATCATTCCCAAGTTAAGGTAAATCCATGACACCAAATGGAATATATATAATGTACAACAGTTGGGTTTTACCATCACCTCCTATCTCATGTGTCCATTTTCTTCCCTACTCTCCTCTTAGAGGTCTTTTTCTGACCTTTGTGTGTGTGTGTGTTTTCCTAGGAGGTGTGACTTAGCTGATTAAGGCTGTGGCATGTCTTGTTTCACTGCTATGAACCCATGACTAAAAGGGCAGCTAAAAGCAGCATTGTAATCATCAGGCGCTGCTAGGAGTTTGCCAGGTTTTGGAGTGGTTGATAAGACCATGTGCTGTCTTTCTCAAGGTGCAAATGAGTTGAAAGTAAGAGATGCACCAGAATAGAAGCTCTTTTTCTTTCTAATTTCTGTTCTTTTGTCCACTCTGCCGTGTGGGCTTGGTTTGCTTTAAAGTAGTACTGATTTCAACTAACTATAGCTTTTCGTCCCAAAGGGACACTTATTGCCCTCTTTAACACAAAGTAGAAGGGGCCTTCCCTTATGAAAACTTTCTCTAAAGACTGTAGGTAAATTAAAATTGTTTACTGTTCTGCTTAATGTGTTTTATTTTTCCCCTTTTTCCCCAGTTATTTAAGAAAAGAGTCAAAGCATTTTAATTTTCACTGTGAAACCAAATGGACATTTTTAAAATTCTAACCCAGGTGTTATAAAATAAACACTTTTAACTCACTTTCTCTACCAAAATCAATACACTTCCCTGGTTATTTGACAGAAAAAATTCTCTTGAGTGTTTGGGGAATGACCCAACCACTTGGACCTCTGCCTGATTGGTGTCCTACCCTGGATTCTTCATAAAACTTACTATGAAGAGCAGCCGTTAACATTGTACCTCTGACTAGCAAGAACGATTTTCCTGAATACCAGTAAATGTTACATAATCTCAGACAGAAGTCAAACGTGCTTTTAACAACTTTCTCCTAGCCCTAATCAGAGACCAAGATGTCCTCCACCTGCAGGAAGCTCCTCTAATATGCATTTTTTAAGTGGAGCAGACATAAAGCATGATTGAGGACTTTGCTCTCCACTATTTGGATCATGGGCATAAGCATGCTACATAAATTTGAGGGATTCTGCTTTTAGTCTGGCAAAAATTAAAGCCGTGCATCATGCCATATGCGATGAAACAATTAAGTTCAGCTCTGTGGATAAGCTAGTTTTCTGTGCCACTTCAAGTGGACTAAATAGTACTTTTCAGCTGCACTTGCACTTAAAATGGGCAGAGCTCAGAGGGGGTGGTTATGCAAGCACTGCAAGGGAAAATAAATGCATGGAAATATCACTACAAATAGCTACCTCCTTGAAATTCAGTATATATTTAGTTCCTAGGTTGTTTCTTTCTTTCACCAGTAGTGAAAGATAATGAGCTTCAAGGACTGTGGGAACCTGCAATTGAAGCAGAACTGAGATATCTTGCAAAAACAACATTAAAAGGACAATGGGGGATCACGCTTGAAGGGAGAGGAAGTGCAGAACTACCAATGTGACTACTTGAATGACAAAGCTTTATGGTCAAGACTCATTAAATGCCCTCCTTTGTGCTTCTGTTCCTTGGCTAGGACTAATGTGTCATTTCAATGTTTTATCTTGCTTGTGAACAATTATATTTATGAATTCTGAGAGCAGATTCAAAGTGCAGGGGCCACTGCATGCAAAAGTCACAGTTGTTTCCCCTGTAGCCGAATGACATTGAAATACAGCCGACGATCCCGACAACCAACCATTGCTCATACAAGCTGGGGCGGGGGGAGGATAAGCAATAACAATATCACTGCAGAGAATAGTTATCCTAGAGCTAGTATTACCTGATGTGGGCAAAAATTGTTAAACAGTTCACTCCCTTAAGGTCTTGCTCGGCTCTAACTAAAAATAAACTCAGCTGTCAGTAGAAAAGATCTACTATGTGGATCTTTAGGATATCCTAAACAGGAGCTTGTCTTCTTGACCATTAATAAAAGCACATTTCTGCAACAGGAGAAAAGCAGTCTTAGTTCTGTCATTCTTAAAGTCTAATTTAGAGCGGATATTGCAGTTGGTGCTGCCATATTTTCACTGACAGTTCCATCCTCACTTAATGCTAGCGTATGTATGTATATGTATAGTCTTATCTATGTATATATGTATAGTCTCATTATACCTATTCTGTGCGGTAAGACAGGTGAAGAATGTTAACATTAAGCTTTAAGACCACTAGGCAGCGACTGAAATGGATTAGCAAATTATGTATTCTTGTTAGCAGGATAAGCAATGAATCACAAACAAATTGTTGCCTCCTGCTAAATCAGCACAAACCTGAATGTCCCACCGTTAATTGTTTATGAGCTTGTTTTAATAGTTAGCTGTAGCAGTCAGCTCAAAATCTAATACTGTTCCAAAACATAAAATCCTTATTCTCTGCTGCTTTGTAGTGATATACATCTGGGTAACGTGGGTGTAAAATGTTATCATTCTGTTGTGGGAGAGCTTTACACCCACTTTTTGCTGGCATCAATGACTACACATGCTAAGAGGCAAGCACGGAATCAACCCTTTAAAATAAAGTTCAATAAGCAGATTAGGCAGAATTGTTAGAGAAATCTGAGCTGCAGTGCTGCTGTTAATGCCAGAAATCATGATGTATTGTTAAAAAAACCAAATGTTAATTGGACAATTAAAATATCCATTTACGATAGGCAGAAAAGCCTGGGGGTTCTGCTTTAATGTAAAGCTGAGTGTTTCAACTGAAATCATGCCTGCCTTGAAATGATATGTGGAAATTTGCATATATATGGTTTGTAAATATACAGATATTTACAAACATCTGGTTTCTAAGTGGGTGACACTGCAGTGCAGTGTCCCTTCCTTGCTTAGGAATACGTTGGCCTGTTAGAAATGTTGAAGCTGGACAGTGCTTTAGTGTTCCCGTGGTTTGAGAGCAATTGCTCTACTCAGACTGAAACATCCTGCCCTGAGCTGGCCTTTTCACGCTGTGATTACTAGGAGGTTAGCCCTACTGAATTAGAGTAATAAGATCTCCAAAGCTATTGAAATGACCTCGGTAACCTCAAAGAGAAGATGGTCTTAAGTGGAGTAGGTGTGATTCTCTTGCTGTTAATGAAGTAAAACCATTCTGCTCAGAGTGACTCCCTGGCAACCCTTTTCAATAGTTACTTCATATGATATGGTTTTTATGTGATTATTTTGCTGTATCATAAGACATACAATGCAGTGTCATATAAACATAGTTAACAGGCTACACAATGTTTATGCATCAGAAAAAGAGCTGTGCACTAAAAGGAGTGAAAAGAAAGATACTGCAATATTATGATTGATTTTAAAGATCAAATAAAGAAAAGCAAAAATAAAGATGGGAAATACCTGACACATTAGCTGATATTCACTTACTGGTTCAGTGACTACGAAATTAGTCTCTGCTGTCAGATGAGCCTGGAAAGCAGAAGCACATTAGTTAAGAATCTTGGATGATGCAAAGAGAAAACGGTTCATCTTGCCTGCACTGATCACTCGGTGAAATGCCCCTGCATGTGAGAAGCATGGATCAGAATGTCAGAACTGTTTTTAAAAGTCCCATATTCTGGGAAATATAAAGGAATTTTGCCTATGGAATCAGTCTGAGCTACATTAACTAGAGCAGAATCCATGAACTGGGAGGGAGAACTGAACAGGAAGAATAAGATCTGGGGGGAACTAGTACTCCTGAAAATTATGTGAACAGTTCTACAAAATACTGAATAGACACATCTAAGGTCTTAGTGACGGTACAAAACAATCCAATTAAGAGGTGGAAAATTTTTTTGAAACAATGAATGATTAGTGTATTGTTGGACCTAATAAGAGTCATTTGGTTTTAAGCGAGTTTAAAATAGAATTTTGTACATAATAGGAATACCCATTGTTACTACAAATCAACTATAACAAAGATTTTGAAACAGATATTCAACCAAGATCAAACATTTATGGCTGGAAAGGAGGGGAGAATTAGATAGTTCCTGCTTGCATCTGTTCTTTGCTTGCCACGGAAGGTGACCAGAAACTGGACTTCGCAGATTTTAGGTCCAGTTTAGCATAGCAAACTGTATGTGTCTTTAAAACAACAACAGAAAACCCTGCTTTCTTTTCAGAATTCAGAGTATTATGCTCTTTAGATTTTGATTCAGATCATTTCAGTATTTCTCCTTATTTGGTTCAGCAAGCAGTCACAAAAAGATGCAGTTTCCAGTTTCTAGAGGTGAGGTGTTTTATTAGTGCTACGGGATGAGATACTAAGAGCCTAAACAAAATATTTATGTAATATAGTTTCCTCATAGAGCTTCAGAAAACTGTTTTCTTTTTAATTATAGAAGTAACTGAACCATAGTAAATATAAATCTTGTGCTCAAGCAAGAAAGTCTTAAGTACTGTTAATATCTTGCTTTATTCTTAGTGTGTGATACAAGACTCCAATTAAGGAATTCTGTTACTCCTTTACGATAACTATTGTTTTTCAATAAATGAATCTATTTGTTTCTGCTTTACAGTTGTGTTAATGAACATTTTCTTAAAATCATATTAGTGAAACCGACAATTGAATGTTGGTTATTTACTATATATCATTGTCTAGATACTGTATCTACAACAGTTAAGTGCTTGTTGTGACTGGAATGTAATCTCAGTGGTTTTGGTTCTGTTACCTCCATAGAGCTTTCACTTCTTAATGGCTACAGAGACTAATCCTGAGTTAAGAGCCAAACATATTTTCCTCTGCGTTACTGCAGTGGTGTTTAGATTTGTGGCTTTTAATGTCAGAAGGAAATTATTGCTCACGCATGCCTTTCCAGGCAGAGTAGCTCATGTAGAGGACATTAGAATGACTTAGAGGAAGTCTGGAATCACAATTACAAAGAAAAACAAATCCTTTACCCCGTGTAATTATCCTATATTTAAGAAATTAATAATTAACTGTGAAATCTGGGGGCCTGTGTTTTTGCTGGTCTGTGAAATAACGGTGGGAAAAAGTAGCCTCATTACAGATTTCTCCTATGAGTACGTAGGGAACATCTATTTTTTTCCCCCAGTTATCTGCACTGGCATGTCCACAAGGTTATTTGTGCTTACGTACAGTATTTAATGCTCATCCTTCTGACTTTGTCACCCAGTGAGGGAGCAGAAACAATACTCTGTCACTTACATGACACCACAGACATCACAAAAGCTAGTAATAAGTAATCTAAGGTAAAAACCAAGTGTATAACTCTCAAAACTATGGCCCGATTTTTTTTTTAACAATTATGAATAATAAATATATAAGTAAACCACTGTGCACACGATTTTTTACTCAAAAAAGCTAAATTAATCATTTGTTCACAGTGAACAGTTTGCCTAGTAACAGTTGTAATCTGGTACTTGTGTTGTCATAGTCACAATTCAAATGAGATGTTTGCATTATGACTAGCTATGGATCCAAGTTTTAAGTTTCAGTTCCCGGTGGTGTTTTGTGTCTTGCGTGAATATTCAAGTCTTGGACTTTACGTTATGATACACTTGAAAAAGTGTACTAGAAATGGCAGATGAAAGATAAAAATTAGGATATTAATCTAATGATATTGTGGTTCGCAGGCTTAATATTTACAATTGAAAGACCTTAAAAGTTTCTTCCTTCCCTTCCTCCACTTCCTCCTTTTTCTTTCCTTCTATTCTGGCAGCTGCTTCAGGCGACTACATCACCACCTCACATCATATTTATGAGAAAAATACATTTCAACTGCTGGCATAAAGGATATTCAATTGGAGAACGGTCAATCCAACTGAGTTTTGCGTTGATTACCAATTTCTTTTATCGCTAATTTATAATCATTTTAAGTAATGTAAATATTTCCCCATGGAAGTAATATTCTTTCCATTTTCCCTGAAGACACAAGAATTATTGATAACTTCTCCAGAACCTGCCAACAACTTTCACCTTTGGTAGCTAGTATCTGATTAATACCTTTAACGCAGAGTTCATTTTCTCCTAGCAGAAATTTCATGCTGTTGCCAGTGTTTGTGCTGTCTACCCTCGTCTTTCTTCCCCCTGTGTACAATTGGTTGTCTCAGCAGCCATGAAAAGAACTGTTCTTTATCTCCTGAGAACAAAATGCAAGTCTGCTGTATCACTGAAATTTCATTTTTTGAAAAAGAAAGTGTGAAAAAACTGCCTTCTCAAACAAGTTTCCTTTGAGATAGACAAATCTCTTTTAACAATTATTTGCATTCCTCAAGTTACAGAGTAGCACTATGGCTACTAAAATTTCTCCCAGAAAACTGCCTGTTTCTTTAGAAACATGGCTAGAGTTGTTAAATATCACACAACTGGAATTCATAGCAAAGATCGTCACTGTAGGGACAGAGGATGAAGTTTTCCTGGTTTTATACGTTATGTAGGTCTTTACTGGAAAACTATACAGCAGATTGCTGGATATTAATAATAAGAAGGAGGGGTCTCCCCTTTGTTGTTCCAGGGAGTTATTTAGGTCCTCAGATATTAACTCATTCGGAATAAATCAGCAACACTGAATATCTAGATGCTTACTTGAAAAGCTTTTGAAACACCTTGAAAACCTGATTATCTCCAACTATTTGCGACTGCATTGATTTTTGAGACTGACATATGGTTAACATTAGTTATTAATACAATTAGAATTACCTTCCTGTTGCTTCCTTATCATTGGCTAGACACAGACGGAATTTCAATCGCAAGGATGCAAGCTGAAGAAAGCACCAACACACCTCCATTTGTCAATAAAAGCGAGAGACGTGGATATATCTTATATACACATCATAACCATATAGTACTAGTATATAGTTACATAATGACATAACCTGTTACGAGACCTAGGAAACCAGGAAATTCTGTTTTGAAGAGGGTATTTCATGTGGTCTTTTAATGTATACCAACAATATTTAGAAACATAATATATTAATGCCCCCAAACAGACCAAAGGGGGGAAAAAAAAAAGCATTCAAAAAACTATTTCTTCTAGGTTTGTGCCTCCCAACAGCTTCCAGTGAATTTATCAGAAAGTACATTAGAAAAAGATTAAAAGAGCAATAAGAATTCCAAGGAGACAGGAACATGAAAACCCATGCAAACTATTATTCCCCAAAACCTAAACCACAAGATGCATAGCTCCTCGTTAATGTTAATAATCCCATACACAATAATGAAAAGAGAAATTAAAAGCTTTGAGCTTTGCCAGGAATGATGCTTCAGATAGTGACAGTTTCTTGGTCTAGGGTGAGAAGTGTAGATTTCCAGACTTTGCCACAGCCATGTTCCAGACTGCACTTAGGCATGAGCTCACTAGCTGCAGCTGACAACAGAAGGCAAGGTAACAGAAATGGTCTTAGAAAATGACTGTACATATCCAAATGCAAAATGCAATTTTTTTGAAGACTTTTCTTGTATAATTAAGCAAGATGTAAGGGGCTTGCCTTTGCTTTTGCTTAAAAACAAAGTCCTTATAAAAGAGGAAAAGCTTCACTGTCTGAATTTTATTGTAACACTGTATTCCTACGTAGGTTCTTGCATACATGCTATATATAAAGAACATATACTTAATGACAGACATGCAATTAACATTTATACTGTATTTTATGTGTTCAGAATAAGCACTAACTAAAGAAAATGCAGTATATTATTGGACTCTGGGGTGATCATGATAAGCATATAACTATGTGGTCTTAGGTATAATTATGCTTCCTTAAACTCTGCTAATCTGCAATAAAATCTCATTTTAAATTCAATGTGGAATTGGGTCTACTAATTATATTCTTGTTTCCAAGTCACAGCTGGGACCTAAACTGGCATAGATTTTACACTGCTTCCATTTCGTTGACCACAGTGGTGTTGCTTTATGACATGCGATAGGAGATGCAATCTCTCTAGTTTTACACCATTTGGAATAACATGTTTTCAAGATTGATATCTGGCTGAAAAGTCTGACATGCTGTAAGAAAGAACAGCGTGAGGAAGAAAGGATAGTATCTGCTCCATTTAATTCCTATTGGCATTATCTTACTCTGTGCTTCTAAGAAGAAAAAAATATTGTGGTAGTATATACTGCTAGATGAAAACAAAGAAACACCTGGGAGTTCCTTTCATGTTACTGAATACTGAATGTTCACAATACTTGTTATTATTATTATTATAGACAGCAAACATTGTTTGTTTTACATAGATTATTACTTTGAGTGTGTGCATACAAACATATCTATGCATCCTCTCCTAACATCATAATAAGTTTCCTAATTTAGGTGATTAAAATTTATGACATTAAAGTGCTAAAATTCTTACAATAGTGTCAATTTATGTTCAGTTCAGAATCCTGCTGGGTTACCTCAGAAGCACTGTCGCACTGGTGCTGCTGTACTGCCTCTGCAACACGCCAAGGAACCTGGTTTTGGTGAAAATTGGTAGGGGCATATTATGGATCCTCACAGCACTGCTGCCTTGATAAACTAGGGTTGCAGGAGCAAGAAGCCCTTGAGGTCCAAAGGCAAAAGGCACCAAGTAAAGTATCTGTCATAGCGACAATTACAAATGTGCATGGAGATGGGCAGATTTCAAATGGGATTTTAAGAACAACATAGCAAGAGCAAGGCAACAAAAGGAACAGTACACGGTAAGCAGCAGGTCACATAATGTGGGAGAACTTCCGGACTGAAAATTTGAAAGACTGCTTGTAGGTTAGATGAAGAAGGAGCAGACATACTACATGCATGTCATAGGACAACTAGTTAGCTAACAAAACATAAATTAGAGCTGCAAGGGAACGACAATTTGCTTACTAAAACTTTTGGTTAATCTTCAGAGGCTGCGTTAAAAACTTTAACTTCCCAAACCAGTATGGGATTATTTTGGCAGAAGTAGAAACTGTTTTTTCCTGCATTTTTCTGTGGAAAGCACAGTTGTCAGTCGGTGATAAAAATCTTCAGACTTGTGGAAAACAGTGGGCATAATCAGATGTAATGTTGATTGAAAATGAGGAAATAAGAGTGGGGAACACAAAGTTAACTGCTATGGGGTTGACTGGCATCTTGAACTTTGGGACTGGCAGCCCTGTAGCAAAGTGGCCTATTCTTCCACACCCACACAAAAAAATGCAATTCCACTGAATTCCACCTGCAAATACGAGCCACGGAGGATGTTTATTCTTTTAGTTTTCCCACTAGTGCATCTAAGAAACAATTCTGCGAACTTTACATTACTTCCTGTTATGATAGAAACTATTATGTTATTTCCACTTAAAAACCAATCAGTTGTTTTTAATTATTCAATGCAACTAAGCATAACTACTGATTAAAACCTCACATCAGCCAAAGTGCATTCCTTTTAAAACACAACACCAGCCCAATATCCTGAACATTTTGAAAACATTCCTGATCTTTTCACACGGGTTGAGTAAGCCTGTGTGCTTTGAGTGGAAAGGAAAGAGGCACATACATTGTAGCTGATTGGTGTGGGCAGGTAAGGTAGAGGAAATCGAAGCTATGTCCATCAGGAATTTACTTAGCTTGTTCAGGCATTTTTGTGCGTGTGCTGACTTTATATTCTATGTATATTTTATAACTATATTTAATATGCATTTTGCACATGTGTGCATATAATATTCTATGTGTATGGTGTATGCACATATGAATATTTGTCCTTGATGAATAATTTAACAAGAAGCTGTGCTTCCAACTACATTTGATCTTTATCACCCTGTTCAGAAAGTTTCCAGAAGAATTTTTCCCCTTTACTACTTTTAACTTTGCTTCCTAAGCAAATTAAATTATGTAGCCAGGCATGGTTTGTGTCTCTCTGTTATGCATAATATCTTTTGAACTAACTGGGAAATTCCAACGATTTAACAGAGGGCTAATAGTATCATACACACTCCCAGCCATTTCATGAAAATGGATGCATAGGTAAAGAAGACACCGAAGACTATTATCTGCTGCCTGAAAAACTGCAGCATACATTTCACTCATACTAGACATCAACAAATCTGCACGTTAGAGTAATATTACTGCCCTAGCATGGAGAAGCTTCAGCTGGAATTTACATCTTGCTAAACACCAAGGAGTCTAATCATGAGCTCCAAATCTGTAAGAAACCAGGTATCATCAGTTCCACAGTTCTTGAAACGACTTTCATTATGTCATAATGTTGTACTGAAAACTGTACAAAATGTTTCAGCCACTGATGTTATAGTGGACTATTTATAGGTTTTTTTCTTTCTTTATAATGTCCTTGCCTTACATGCAGCAAATAAAGCAGGCATCTACTCTACTACTCACCTTCAAAACACGATGGAAGTATCCTGGATGTTCTATGATCTAAGCAAGATCTTGGTCCTGTAAACCCATGTGAACTGAGCTTTACATCCATATGAAATACATTTGCAAATTGTGTTGGAACTGACTTGTTCTGTAAGTGGGATAAAGTGCAATTATATTTGTTCTGTGTATCTTCATGAAGCCTAATTTTTTAAAGTTATCCAAACTCATGACTTTTCTTCACAATAGGGGTCTGTTTCAAGAAATCTCTCTCAAATTAAATTATATGGAGGAAGGGATATTTAAGAGCTTTGAATATTGCAACAATATGAAAAAAAAAGTCTTTCACTATTTTATCATACTTAGAAAAAAATTATTGTCAGTCAGGAGTAAGTTTGAGCGGTAGAAATCTCCCAAAGTCAGCAGTAACTGAAAACTGAAAAAAAAAAGGAAATTATAAAGGAAATGTTTAAGCTGTCATAACTCTGGAGTTCATCTTAGAACCTCTGTATTAAATACTCATACATTATTTGCTCTAGGAGACCTTATGGGTCTTAGCTGCTCTTGCAATTTCCAGTCTGTCAGAAGGACAGGTTTTCTACTGCTGGAAGTAACGATAAAATCTCAGAAGTGTTTAATATTACTTTTTCACAATGTCCTTGAACAGTGTAAAGTTACAGATTATGGGTATGGCTTCTCAAGAAACACTTACCGTGTCTTCTGTTATGCTAGCCATACAGTCTGTTCACCAAACTTACTGCAATTTCATGTTTACTGGTTTTGGTCCTTCAAAAGCCTTCTGCAGTCACACAACCCTCACACATTTTACTCTGTCGATGATGCAATGTTCATTTTACTATTTTTTAAATATTCTACGGTCTAGAAGTCCTGCAGCTCTTGTGGGTTGCCAAACTTCTTTCTGTTGCAGGCCTAGCTTCCTCATTGCTAGAACTAACGTATCCTTCGTAAGGTACGGACTGCACGAACGCTCATGAAAGATGACCTATTCCATGGTAACCCTCTGCTTTACCCCACAGCAAACACGTGGTAGCTATCCTTCAAGTAAATTAAATTCTAAAGCCTTTCATTCACCCTGGATTAAGCTCACTCACAGGACGGTTAGAGGCCAACACCCGGTGAAGCCATGTTGCACTTTCCACCTCTTCTCCCCGAGAGTACTGTCGGCTGGCAAAAAACCTCCGGCAAAGCCGCTTAAATTCTCCCTCTCCTGAGGTATCTCTCAATGCAGCACATCACGCGTAACTCCGGAGGCACAGACTTGCCCAGGCAGACACGGCGCCGGCCTA
>NW_008825216.1:2175438-2176509 GCF_000699105.1 Pygoscelis adeliae | reverse complement strand
GGCGCCCCCGCCGCCTCCCCACAAGTACCTCTCCGCGCTGCCTTCCCACCCGCCGATGTGTTCGCGTACTGCAGATACTAACCAAGCAGCCCTCCCCAGCTTAAAAGCTGCAATCACACTCCTTTTGCAAAAATAGAATTGAAAAAAAATCACCTCTCCCACCCCGCCCCCTCCCCACCAAGGTTCCCGCTAACTTGCAGGCGTTCTCCTCGCTGAGCACAGACTAATACGGCTTTTTTTTGGTGTGAGCATCCTTTCTTTACTTCTGTTTTCTTCGGTCCGAAGCATGTTAAGGCGCTAGAGCATGTCTTCCCTCAGTTTAATTAATACATCAAGACTGCCGCATTTTATGCTTATCTGGATTATTTTTCTTCAAGCGATGCTTTTATTTACCTTCTGGGCCACCTCCCAAGTGCTGTTTATATGCACAATCCTAGCAAGTTTTGCAGATGGGCATATCTGAATGGTGGTGTACACAAACCCTGTCACAGTTTGAGGAAAAATTGCCGAGACATTTGCTAAGTAGAGCTAAAAACACTGAGACTGTAGGGTAAAGCTTAGTTTCCTTCTTATTTAGTACAGTCTGATTTAGAAAATGTTCATGATCAATGTCATGGAAGAAAATACATTAAAAAAGGAGGGGAAAGCAAGCCACATAATGTACGTGAAGCATATTGATATGCTGTTTGCAGCATTGTGAGTCCTGGATCTCAGTCATCTTATATTTATTTCAATCAGAAACCGTAAAATAGTAGATACACATCCTATTATTCTTTTTTTGCTTGTTTGAGAATTCTTAGAAAATCTGGTTTTACAGGGAATACAGCTGTTATGCAACACTGGCATGAAGACTGTCAACTTTTTTTCCTCTCAGTGTTATGTGACTTCTGTTGTAGTGTTGTCTAACACCTAAAGACAAAACAGAAAAACACTTCTTTGAAAGATAATTTGCCATCTCAATTTATGACATTTTTATTAGTAGTACTTCTCACTGGTAAACGTTTTTGGAAGACTTGTACAATGGCGGTCTTACTGCAGGTTTGAATGTTAAGCTTAGCTCATGGAAGGGCT
>NW_008825216.1:2162605-2175389 GCF_000699105.1 Pygoscelis adeliae | reverse complement strand
ATACTGCTCTGCACATATACAGTAATGTTAAACTACAGCACCTGACAGCAGCAGCATGTTACGTAAAACAGCACTCCTGATAATGTGCGGCAGGCTTAATACAGATTTGGCAAACCCAGCCTTAGACAGTACTTGAAAAATTGTTAGAATGTTGTACTAGTGGTAAAATGACCTTGGGTATGGTAAACTGAGGCATAGGGGAGGCTTTTTGTATAGTGAAATAAAAAAGGCCTGAGAAATATCCTTTTCATGTGAAGTTTTGAATCTCTAATCTGTAGTTGTATGTAAGTAGTGATTTTTACTCCTCTTTTCCTTCCACTTTGTAAAAGTTATGAACGTTACTTGGAAAAGTCAGTTGCTTTAAGACATGTTCTCGATGTAGTTTTTCTTCTATCTATTCTTAGAAAGTTTGGATAAGTATTCTCTAAAGCTATTAGATGTGCGTAACTTTCTGAATGGCATTGATAGAAGGCACTGGAAATTGGACATTACGTGGTAATTGCTGCAGTTTCTCTTTTTAGGCATTTATTTTTAAAACAGTAATTAGGGACAGCTGGATTCATAAATGGTTTGGTAGATAAAATAGAACTTTTCAAAGAACACCTTATGCGAGCAAAAAAGCTTTCTGTGCTTTGAATACCTTCATGATGACATCTGTAGGCCTACGACATGTACACAGTGCTTTTCATATTTTCTTCTTTTGATAGGACCAGATAAACTTTCTAAAATTGTGGGTTCTCTTTCTGATGTTTCAAAATTGCTGTAGTGTCTTTAGAGTTTACCCTGGAATGTAAATACAATATATTCTTTTTAATGTTTAAAGAGAAATATGAGATTTTATTCAACTAAAAAAATTCCTTTATTTGTATTAAGCTACTAAACTGACTTTGTATTTGCCATCTGCATGTTGATTTGTAATTTCTTCTTCCTTTCCTCTTCATGCATTCCTATTTGCCTAATGATTCCTAATGACTCTTTGTTTGCTGCTTTTATTTTATTCTTATTTTTTTATAAGGTGGCATCATGCATTTCCTCCTACAAATTTGTTGCTAAGGTGGATTTTTGTTTCTTTTGGGAACAATTTGAGTTTTATACGTCACTTCTGAGAAGTGAACATAACCTGTTAATGCCCTGGGTTTCTGGAAGCATCAGTCCTTACATTGTTTGAGATAACTTCGGACAGACTGGAATTCAGCTCTGTGCTGTTCAGTTCTCCTCAAGGAAGTCTTCATTAGTCCTGTGAATTACATGCTTCTCCACAGACGGGGGTCTCCTCATTACTTTGCTCAATACTCCAGGTGGAGATGACCTTGTATTATGTGTAGCCTTTTTTAGGCTTGGACGTACATTCTCCTGTCTTCTCCCACTGAATGCACACGTGCTGTGCAAGAGGAGTGAAGAGGAGCAAGTATCCTGCTCTTGCTTTTATTAGTTGAGTGTCTGGGGAGGACTTCTTCCCTGTAGAGGACTTTTTTTTTTTTTTAAATATTAGAAAGAAGAAAGATGTGTACAAAATAAACTGTCATTGTTTAGTCTTTACATTCAAGAATCTAAAATATTTATAGTTAATATGGAAATGACCTGTTTTTTTTTGTTTGTGGGTTTTTTTTTAATTTCTTTATTTTATTTCTAGGATGTGGAATTTGACCAGAGTGAAAATAATTCAGAGTTCAGGAGAGAACAGAAAATGTTTTTTGCCTAAAGGCATAGGCTCCTTCCATAATGCACACATGCAAAGACTGTTTTTTGTGGTGCAGAACGCCCATAAGGGAAGGCCTTCATGTGGTGTGGGGTGGTAAGCTGATGATAGGATTAAAACAATTGCAGTATTTCAACAAAATACTGCCTGTGAGTATCCCTTATATTGGTTAAAGGTGTCCTGAATTTTGGGAGCAATATGTACCTAGGAGTGATGAGAAATGTGTAATTTAACTATTTGATCTTGGGCTGCTCCTGATGCCAGTACATATGGTTTTCTGGAGTTGTGGAGTTTCTTAAATTAGAGACAGGTCTTCTTTTAGATGTTCATGGTAGGAGACACCACCAGGACACACTAAAGTAAGGCCGACAGGGTTATGGTCTTTCTCAATGTCCTCTGAGACAGTGAAGACTACCATGCCTGTCAGAAATCAGAAACATAATCAGTGTGAGCAGCACATTTTCCCCAGGTCCGTTGGAGTTGTCATCTCCTTTTCATCTTTTCCTTTTTTTTAAAGACTGGAATGCTGATGTTCCACTGTGTGCTCTCTTCTAATGCTTTTTTCATTTGTTTAATTAGCAATTTGCTGTAAAATGGCTTTAAACTCAAGGGGGTTAGATTTAGACTAGATATAAGGAAGAAATTTTTTACGCTGAGGGTGGTGAAACACTGGCACAGGTTGCCCAGAGAGGTGGTGGATGCCCCATCCCCGGAAACATTCAAGGTCAGGTTGGCCGGGGCTCTGAGCAACCTGCTCTAGTTGAAGATGTCCCTGCCCACGGCAGGGGGGGTTGGACTAGATGACCTTTAGAGGTCCCTTCCAACCCAAACTAATCTATGATTCTATGAAAATAAGATCTTTTGCTTGTGTGAACATATTCTGTGCTGCCTTATTTTCTACATGGACTTAATTTTTCTGACTGTGACTGTCAGAGAAAAGTGTAAGGGTACTTTCCAACACTGGAAAAGTATTTTTAAATGAAGTTAAACATTATTTAGGATTCATGTTTGACATGCAAAAGATTTTCTTCACTCAGTGCTGGGATTTAATACTTCAGATAATAAAAGAAGGGAGTTGATGGCAGAGAATTTTTCTTCATTCTGAAATGAAGAATGTAATGTGGTCACATTTCAAGGACAGGAATTCAGTGATTCCAGAGTCACTTCCAGATATTCCTCATTATGACAGCATTTAAACAACGAATGTCACTTTAAATCTGACTAAAAATCATGTGCTTAGATGCTGTCCTGAATGAAGATTCTGTGGAGTTAGAGGACACAAAAGGAACCTGGAAAAAAAAGATCTGAAGATTATTCTAAAATAAGTAACTAAGCATAAGAAGAATTGTTATGTGACTGTCTCAGGTGAAATAGAATAGATTTTTTTTTTTTTTTAAATCCCTTGATGCTTTTCCTATGCTGTTTATCTTCAAAGGGTTTTATCAAAATATGTTAGATTCTGGTAGTTGTAATCGTCAAACATACAAACACAGCTGCCAGAATGCACTGGAGAAAGTGCTCAAAAGCAATCGTGGATATTAGGAGCAATTTTAGAAGGAAAGAACACTGAAAAACACTTTGGCTAGCCTTTGTTTATTTTAAAAAGTATTTCTTGTACCTGTCAGTGTGTGACTTCTGAAGATTCACCGGGGACTGACAGAAGAGACTACTGTTAACAGCTCATGTGAGGGCTGGCATGGCTGAGATTGCAGCATTTGTACCTTCCTCTGTAAGGCACTGCACTGCAGTACAGATACTGAATATGATCTCAAATTCTATTTTGGAATTGAGGTGGACAGGCTGCTTGTAGTGAACAGGTTTTAGCCAGGACACGTAGTCCATTTCTTGTTTGGGAATTACGTGTGAACATTTTGTATATAAATTTTTTGATTCCAAAATTGTTTGCCAAACATTTTTTACCACCATTAAAATGATACTACCGGATAAAATCAGTTGTCTAGTCTGTGTACTATCTTGTCCAGTGTTCTGCATCTGGAAGTTGTCTTTATCAGATGTGTGATAAGGAGGCTGAGGAAGCTCTGTAGCAAATAGTTGGTCCACCAGGGGAGTTTCTTGCTGTCCCTGTGAGTTGGTTGACTAATGTTCTGAGAGACAGAGAGCTGCTCTTCTTTTCAGTGTCTGAAGATGTTTTGATGCATGGTGCTCTTTAGCATTGTGAAGGCCTGAGGAAAATCTATTGCAGCAACTTGAGCTGTGGACAGATTGTAGAGAGAGAATTCCAGTTAATTTCTGACCTAAGATTTAGCATGGTCTCAAGGGCTATGTCTGCCTTTGACTTCTCTATTTGAATGCTGTATTATTACAGGCATATTGTAATGTATGGAAAGTGCACAGGATGATTCTAATTCAGGAAAGTACACCAGTCTTTCTTGTGCAGGGATAAGGATGTGTTGAAGTATTTCTCTGAATCAAGGTAAAAGATTGGGAACTGATTGTGTGGGGAAACAGTGACAGTGGGCTGCATCCAGGAAGTACATGAACTAAACTGAGAATACAGAGATCTCTTTCTTCTGATTTTTATACTTACGGGTGCTTCATGTTAAAACTCTGAGTTAGTTTGGTTTTGTTTTCTGAATTACACCTAGGCTTTTGTTTTCTGAATTACACCTAGGCTTCTGTTTAAGTTTCCAGAATTGACTGAAAAAGTAGACTTGGCTTTGTGTAGATGACAAAAGAAAAGTCAGAAACTGTGTATGTATTCCTATACTTCCTAATAAAACTTAAGTGACAGAAATTTGTTTTGTTTGGTGTCATGGTACTAGTACATAAATAACCTTTGTTGAACTGTAAAATGAACGCATTTTATCAGGGTGAATGAAAGAATTTTAACTTTCTCTTACTGTGGTGGTTGTGATTTTAATTGTCATTGATGGAAGAAGTCAGCAATGTATTTTCTATATTGTGGCTCTTTAATCTTTTTTTTCTTAATTTGTGCACAAAAGGAGTAATATCTCTTTACTTACTAGCAAATACTTGCAAATGCTATACAGAAGTCTTATAGAATGGAGCTCTGCTTAATTGTCATAAACATGTACCATGCATTTACTGCTATATATTAAGTGTTGATAAGAATAGCTACAATAAATGTTAGTGAAATGAACAAAATATATTTTTTATAGCACCACTTTTAAAAAATACTTGTTTTTTGCATATGTCAATTTTAATGGGTCTCGTGGTCACTGCTGTGAAGTGCTGTTCAAGGTCTCAGGAGTGAAACTCTGATCCCTATGAAGGTAGAACTATTGCTTTCAGTGTAACCAGGATTTCATATCCAGACTTTGTTTGCAGGCAGAATGGCTAGAAATGTGCACATAATAGTTGTTCCTATGTAAGTGCAGGTTTGTTTCTGAAAACTGCTACAAAACTCTATGGGAAGATTCAGTCTTCTGGTTGGAATTGTTCCTAGCTATGACGCTGTTAGGAGATTTTCTTTACGGCTTATGTGGTGAATCCCTTAGTGCATCACTTCAGAAATTCTTAGAGCTTAATTTCCCAGGAGATGGCTGTCCCTTTCATGGTACTAACGTACAAATAAAATCACAGCAATTTTCTGTTTGTATTTTATATTGGTGAGGGGCTTGCTCTTTTATCCATCATCAACAAGAATTTTGCTATTGACTGGAAGTGGACAGTTCCTCAAAAGAATAAATTCTCAAGACAAGTAATTTCTAAGGTTGAATGGGTAATGTTTTCCTGTTAATACCATTCTAGATTTCATCTCTGAACAAAAGTGGTCTCCTTTTCTGTGAGGAAAGTTCTGTATCTCTTATGTAGGAACTTCTTATTGACATATAAAACAACCAGAAGCTGAGTTCTGACTTGATTGAGCTACGTGGTTTGAGTTTTCTGCTAGAGCATTGAACATAGGGGAATAGAGGCAGTAGCTAATCAAGTACATACTCTGAGCACCCTAATTTTCTTATATTTTGTCCAAATTCATGCATATGCATTATTCAGGTAGCTATTTCATTTGGTCTAACTTTTCCTTTGTTGATACGTACAGTGGTATTTTTTTGATCTCCTCATAACAAATAGAGCAACTTAAGGGCAACCACTGCCTGCAACATCATCACAGAAAAGGTCACCCCGGTTTCCTAACAAGGACTAGCAGTAACTCCCATGTGCTTTTACTGCAGTGTAGTTTTATTCTGTGCTCCCTTGTTAATAAGCATGAGATTCATTAACTAATTAATTGTGTATTCACTTATGAAAGAACTCTTGCTTTTCTTTGTCATTTTTTACATAGTAACGGTGGTGTAACTTGTCAGGTGAAGGGTTTAAACTCTTCAAATATGTTGCTCCTTCTAGAGCCCAATTATATGTTACTCAGATTTGAACAGATGTGTGTTTGAGGCATGTACTGTAATTTAGTAGAAGCTTTGCTTAGCTTCTCAGAATTGCTTAATAAAAACAAACTAGTATCTATGTGCCTACTGTTTGGAAAGTGAAAGATATGACAGGTAAGGTGTCATAACATGAGCTGTATTAACTTATTTGACAGTTGCAATTTCTGTTTAAATGTAATGCTATAAAGGTCAGTTTTACAGTAATAATGTGTTTACAGGAGCATTCACACTAGCAGCTACATGAAATTTTAAATAAAAAGGTGGGTTCACTCTTTTGGTGTTGTGGCATACTTTATCATAGTCAGGAATGACCTCCTTATAATTACCATGTGCTTGAAGAAAATTGGAGATGCAATAGATTACCTAGTAATGCAGTAGACTTCCCAGAGGGACTTTGGCAAAAGTTGACAAGATATCATTCCATAAGAGGTATGGATCGGTTAATTTTTAACATGCAAGACACTTTAGTGCAGGACAGCTTTTTTTGTTTGGTTTGGTTTTGTTCGTATTCTGAACACTGTAGGACCACAGAGAAGGAGTAACATTTTGTGAGGCAGCTTCCCAGAGGATTTCAGAGTAATTAGTGCTGTATAACAACATACTTCTATTATCTGATTGGTTTTTAGTTGACTGTGGGAAATAATATCTGATGGATATTAGCTGGCAGAACCAAATGCTGAACACTAGCATGTCCTGTCTCTCTACCCCTGTGAAAACTTCTCTGGAATCCCGCTGAGAAAACTGAATGCACTGAATTTGAAGAACGTCCCTGCTTAAATCCTTCTTTCAAAGGAATGATGGAAGGAAGCAACGCAAAATTTGCATTGGCTGTCTGTGAGTTTTCCTGGGCATTGCCAGAAAGTGGAGTTGTATTAGTGGAATCAAGCCAGAAATGACTGTCTCTTGCAGCTATATTTTTTTCTTCCAAACCAGGCAAAGCTGGAAAAAATGACTGCCTGGGCTTTGTGTGGGATGCATTCTTTGGTTTCATAAAAGGAAAAAGGGGAAAGAGGAAAGTATCTTCCTTTGCTGAATATGCCAGATAATTTCCCTTGGTGTGTGAGCATCTTCCCTTCCTGTGATGGCCAAATAGAATTCCTTATATAGGAATTTAGGTGGAGGAATGAAAGGAATTTGAAGAGTGTTCAAAGTAAGCCTAGGTAATTGGATAGGTCTGCTTAAGACTCAGTAAACTACTGGATAGATGGATTCATTCACTGGTAACTGATCCTCATTGTACATCAGGAATGTAGCCATGCTGATAAACATTTGAAAATCACCTATGTCGTATTTATTTTCTAGTTGCAAAGTGGAATAATTTCATTAGAACTAGCAGAGGCATGCTAAGCACAAGCTAGATGATTAAACCTCTCTGTATGGACACATGACCTTCATCCTGAAGCAGTCTTTGATAAAGCATTTGGTTCCAGTGGTGATAGCAGCCGCCTAAATACCTCTATAGATGGATAAGAATCCTTTAGCCCTACAACAGTCATGAGAATGCCGTGCGGTTCTAACACTCAGGGTTAGACTGAAAATAAGCATCAATAATGTGACTTCATTTTTTTTGAATATTTTCTGCATGTTTATGAAGTAGATTTTACAATGCTAATGCATAGACAGTTATGTGCATTTATGCAGTCTTGTTGTGAGTACCAGGGAGATGGAATGCATATCCCCTTTTCTATGCAACAGAAAAGTAAAAAAAATTACAATATGTGGTGCAGGGAAGTACTCAGTAAGAATGAAATTGGGATGGAGAACACCTTTCTCCTGGTGTTACAGGTAATTTAATAGTCCTTCATTGCTGAAGAGTTGGATTAATCTTCTTTTAGAAGCTTGTATTAAATAATTGTGGGGTTTGGGTTTTTTTCTGCCCCAGCTGACGCTTACGGAAAGCAAAGACTTGTCTCATGATTTGACATGTACTAGCCAGTCCAGCAGACACCTGAAGGAACCGCAGTATTGCATTCATGCAGATATGAAGTGATTCATTCATGAGAACTATCATAGCAAGTGTGGCTGAAGAGATCTAACTCTTCTAATGAAGGAACTGATAGAGATCAAAGTCTGTGCAAATAACACTGTATGAATTTTCAGGGCCAAAAATGTTAAGTAACATTGCTGAAGTGTAATTGTTGAGGCAAAGAGTCCATGAAGCAGTACCATAGCAGATCTAAACACGATGCTGGAATAGTAAGGATAACATGGATAAGAGTTGTATTTATTGGTGCGTACATAAGAAGTCCGCCTGATTTCTTGTAGTCATAGAATTATGTAGCAAGTCCTTTAGAAAAGCTTGTGAGCAAAAAAGCACTAGTCTAGTATTTAGTAATTGCAGGAGGGTGATCGTTACGTAGGTAAATCCAGAAAACTTCTCAAATGCCATAGGTGTTCCATCACTGTTGACTGAATTTCTGTAGGGTAAGCTTGCGAATTGATGATTCGCATACTAAGATGTTTTTGAATAGGTCTTAGGATGATAGTCTGACTGCTTGGTCAGGTATGTCAGCCATTATTTACTCTTCAATCGCTTTTAATACGTCTAATGTAGTGAATATGCATTTTAAAAGTTACTACCTTTGATACTGGTATTTTGATGGAAGAAGAGTCTTAAAGCTTACAAAAAGAAAGGATTGCAAAGCAAATCATCAACGAAGACCTAATCTCCATTTTGAGCTGACCGGGGTTCTTGTAGAAACATCCTGTAAATTTTGTTTTGATATGAGAAAGTTCTTGAAATCCTGTAGAAGAAATGCTGTTGCATGTTGGAGAGTTTCAGAATATCACTTGCAATGTTATGCCTCCAAGTCAGTTTCTGAAATCTGTTAGCAGTATCTCGTACAAGAAGGGTACTGTATTTGTTCTGTATGCTATCTGCTGGTTCATTTGAAGTAGCTTTTCTTTGGTCTTTCAACCTCTGAGTCCAAAACATTTGTTTAATCTCTCTCAGTCTTCCTTTTTATTGTCACAGCCATTGAGATTTCTGTCTTTTGGTATTGGGTTTGATTGCTTTTCCTGATTGAAAGTTTGACACAGCCTCAACCTAAGCCCATGGCAGAACTTGCTGTTGTCTTTAGTTATGAATTTAAACATTCATTCAGATTGGTAGAAGGATATTTTCCTGAAGGGGGCTCTTAAATTTGGAATTTCTCTCTCTCTTCCCTTCCCTTCCCTTCCCTTCCCTTCCCTTCCCTTCCCTTCCCTTCCCTTCCCTTCCCTTCCCTTCCCTTTCTTTTTGATTGCTCTCTTGATCTGACAAAGGGCAAGGTCAAGGTCTTTTTATTTTTTCCTCTCACAGAACAAGAAAATAAGTGTATTAAAAACGTCACATCAAGTTTACTGAGTAGGAGAGAGGTTATCATGAGAACTTCAGTAATACGTGTTTCTCCACATCGTTTGTATTGATGTATGATTAGTCAGTGTTTTCTTTCTCCTTTTCGTTGCATGCTTGACCTCTGGAAAGCTTCAGCTCATTGAGCTGAAGGACTCAAAAATGCTTAATTTCAGATGAACAGAATTTGTCTAGAAGGGGAGAGGGATGGAATGTAGGAGGGAGGGATGTCAAATCTCATAGGTGAGCTTAGTCATTCTCTTGAGAGGCATAGCGTGTTGCCTGGCTTTTCTCTGAAATAAAATAGATGCTTTTGCAGAGAAAGTGTAATATAACTCTGAGTTTAGGCACAAAAAGAAACACTTTCATTTTCCATGGAGTGGGAGGAGAAAAATGAGTAATTAGATAGTGAGAATTAGATTTTCATGTTCCTAAAGGTGAGTGGAGGTATCTTTTTCTAGGTGAAATGTGCATTTTTAAATACTGAAATATTTACACCTATTTATTGACTACAGCCAGCTGAGAATGTAGGTGGTGGTTTTTTTTTCTGATTTAGGAATTTTCATACCTGTTTTAATCTACTGAAAACTAAATGAATGTGGTTTAAAGATACATCAAGCTGCAATGTTTATATATTTTACTGATAATGTTACAGGCATTGCTTTATTCTGATTATGTCAGAAGTAATGTAGTGCTCTTTTTTATTTTGAGACTTCTAGCTGAATTCTAGCTTATAACTTGTATGTCAGCTGCAATTGCAGATGAAGTCTCTGAATTTCTTCTTTCCTTATACTATAAATCTGTTAGTGAAGCAGAATTATATACTTCCTGTTTTATCAGAATTTTTTATTCTGCTTTCTGTTCTACAGTTTATCTTTTACTTGACAGCTGCAAAGTTAGAAGAGCATCAGCGACAATATTCTTCCCTTCCAAGCTAATTTGTTTCGGGGGTTGCCCCTCAGGTTTGGCAAATCACCTCTGTGCAGAAGTCCTGTGCCTGGCTTAAGGAATTGTTTACTCTGGCCCTCTGCACAGAGGTACGTTCTGCTGACTCTGAGAAAACCTCTAGGTGACAGTTACTGTATCAGTTTTCTGAAGCTGTAATCCTGTAAAGTAATCCAATTAATATAGTGTGTGAGAAATGCTCAACCTTCAGAACTTGATGGGGGAGATTTGTTTCCATGCATGGCATTTGCATTTCTGTTTACACAGGAAGGCCTTGCTGCACTTTTTGATTTACTAACAGAATAAACTAACATGGGTCAGAACACCCTTTCAGTGAAGGAATGAGTTTAATTGGGTAGTGAACTGTGTGGGAGTGTGAATGCTAACAAAATTTCTTCTTTATGTACCTATGTGACTTCCTATTGATGAGTGAGGTTTTTTTATGATGATTTATGTCTGTTACAGAATTACAGTTTGACAATTGGAACCACATCTAGAGCTTGGGAAGCGCACTTTGTTGTAGTAAGTTCTTATTCAAAAGTTACGGTTTGCTATTAGTAGTTGTACTCTAGTAATTTGTTTTATTGGGAGGGGCAGAGAAACAAGGAGTTCTGTGAGTGAAATGGATTTGTAGCCTTATTGTATACCTTTAAACTGAGTAATCAGCTGAAGAAAATCCTTGTATTCCTTTCAAAATTTCTAGCTGGATCTCATTTTCTCTGCCTGAGGAATAAATCGTTTAAATGAAAGAAATACATGAAACAGGCAGGTTGGTATAACAGGTTGTTAAGTATTATTTTATTAGCAAAAGGCTAGAAGAAAATACTTATGGTACAAACACATTTTTTTTGGCCAGAAGCCTAAACCCAAATCCTGTATTACAAAGGCCGCTTCAAGTAAAAACCTGAGTCTCTTACCTATTGCTTAAATTATATTGCAATCTGAATGTAAATTACTTGATTTTAGTATAATATCTAGCAGAATAATCTACTCTGCATCCATTAAACATTTTATGAATCGATTTGCTGGTCTATGACTGCAAGGGTCTCTATATGGCTATGTATGTTTTTTTATAAGTCTGGTTCTGTTCTCCCTGATGTTAATGTCAAACCTCCTCTAGATTTTAACCAGAGCTGAATCCTACACTGATAGCATTGTGCGCTGTGTATATAATGGCCTAAATGTGTCAAATGCATATCTTTTTCTGTGCTCTCCATCTGCCATTTTAAGCACAATTAATATTTATCTTGCCTATGCACCAAAAGTGTGTGACCTGGCTTTTATGCAATTAGTTTAAAAATGTGTACGCATTGCTAACTGCCCTTCAAAATATTTACATCTAATTATTAGGAAACCGTTCCAGCTTTGCCACACAGATGTACCATCTTGTCCAATTCAGTACAGGTAATAATCTGTCATATGTTCCTCTTTTCTGAGAAGAAAGCTAGATTTCTCTTTTTCTACATATCTCCCTGAAGTCTTTGTTAAGAAGCTAAATGTAATTCTTGCAGAGTAACATTTGTAATTTGTGTTAACAGTGTGATTTTGCTGTGTCCAGCATAAATTTTATTATGTTAACCATGGAACCCAAAGTCAGCTCTAATTTGGATATGCTGTGGGGGAGTACTGCTTTTTAGGTGCTTGATACATACAAACCACTTATTTTTCCTATTTATTTCTTTCACTCTTTTAGTGTCATATTTTTCTTTATCACTTTAAAAAAAAAAAAAAATCCTTTTTCCTGGTCTGTATTACAAGATTGGAGATCTGTCTTGTCTTGAAGCTTTTACTTTTAGGTGAGTAAATTGCTTTTGTTTAGTTATTGAAGAAAGTTTCAATTATACTTCAAGGTAAGAAACTATCTTGTCACAAAGTTTCTGAAACATCTTAAGCTTTCCCGTGATTTTATTTCGTGTCTGCAAGCCTAAGTAAAGCCTATTTTAGGAATACCAGCACTTCATGGAACTGAGTTCTCACTGCAGTGTTGCTCTTTCAGACTCCTGTGCTAACTATGGCAATGGTGAAATAGTGAAAATTATGCACACTTTCAGGTTCATTGTAGAGAGCAGATAAATAGTAAAATAGGTCTGCTAGTTTTCTGAGTTTATCAGAATAATTTACTTTGCAGTTGGAATGCAGCGGAATATATAATGAGAAAATATAGAGTTATAGGAATATTCAGGTCTTTACCTTCTACTCACATTTTTCTACTCTGCCTAGTCTAGCACTTCAACTCCTGGCTTATAGTAAAACTGAAAGGCTTAAATCATAGAATCATAGAATAGTTTGGGTTGGAAGGGACCTTTAAAGGTCATCTAGTCCAACCCCCCGGCCGTGGGCAGGGACATCTTCAACTAGAGCAGGTTGCTCAGAGCCCCGGCCATCCTGACCTTGAATGTTTCCGGGGATGGGGCATCCACCACCTCTCTGGGCAACCTG
>NW_008825216.1:2157732-2161227 GCF_000699105.1 Pygoscelis adeliae | reverse complement strand
AGCTACCCAGGGGCAAAGATGAGACTGACGGACCTGTAGTTCTCCGGGTCTTCCTTTTTTCCCTTTTTAAAAATGGGGGTTATGTTTCCCCTTTTCTCGTCAGCGGGAACTTCTCCGGACTGCCACGACTTCTCAAATATGATGGATAGTGGCTTTTTAATAGTCTGTAAGTTTCTCTCCATACTTACTGAATTTTCCATACATAGAACCAAACCTTCTGTGCACCCTTGCATATGTTTTATTCTACAGTAGTCATTGTTTTCCAGTTGTCTTTTCCAGAGACTTCTGTGTTATCAGAAATGAATTATTTCAAATGATAGCATGGTCTCATGACTATGTTTACTTAAAATGCTTTTTTTTCCTTAAACACAGGAGTTAATTTGGATCAGTGAAGAAAGAAAATCACAGATATTGATACTTGCTTGAAAATATACATTATTTGCTTTTCTCTCTGTTTTTCTTATTGCTGATTCATGGTTGTCCTTGACCTTGTAGGAATTTATGTATGGGGTTTTTTTGTGTCTAAACTAACCCATATCTGGAATTGAAACGAATTTTCAAACTTCAAAAAAATTTCAAAAACACATGTCTTCCTTTATGAACAGCTGGAGGAGTAAGCCCTAAAAGGTTGTCTTTTGCCTTGAAGAAGATGATGTTGAGAAAAATGGAAGAATGTATAAACAACCTCTTGCCCTCTCTTAAAACTGACTTACTTGTATGCATTGTTTTGTTCTCTTGGTCCAACTCTTGCTGAAGTAAAGGTTAATATATTTCTTGATTTGGATTTAGTATTCTTTTAAAATGGAATATATTTTCATATTAAAGATTTTATACCCTAAAGAGATAAGAGAATTGTAAAAATCTTAAACTCATTGTAGTTTTCTGATTAAAAAAAGTATAGTTTATCACACTTTTTCCTTTGGCTACAGAAAAAATTATTTTGAAATATTTTAACATTGTAATATTTATTATAGGGAAGATGGAAACTGCTTTTATGTATTACTTAATACTTTCTGTTTTCTAAGATTCTCGTGACTTTTTGGTTTGGTTTTTTTTTGCAGTCAACCTTTGCTTTTTTTATTCAGGCAAGCAGGAGCCATACCTTTTCTTTGTCCTGTGAAATTCTGTTTGGTTTTCTTTTTTTTCCTCAAGGTGGAAAGCAAGCTCTAGTCTGTAATTTGCATTTCCCAGTAAGGAGGTACAGTATAGCAAAATCAGAAATAAATGCATTTTTTAAGGCTGGACATGTGTTGCTGAAAGCTGTAGTAATGTTTGGGTCAGAGAACAGAAAAGAATTTGGTTGGACTTGCGTACTTCTGATCTGGAAGGTAGCCCAAAACACCTATGTCTTTTACTCCTTATGATATGAGGGAAACCATGTTGCAGAAGAGATTTTCATCACTCCACTCAATCTTGCAAGATAGAGAACAGATCAGAATTGGGCTACCCAGGGTTGGTGCTGACTTCCAGGATAAATTAATTCCCCATTGGCTTTTCATTGTACTAGCTTCAAATTTCTCAGCAGCAAGAAAAAGCTGGTCTGGAATGGATTGTTTCTCTCCCATCAAACCCTCTGGTCTATGGAAGGCAGTTCTCTCATTGTACCTGACAATTTTTTAGCAGGTTCAGCTGGAAACGTGAATCTTTTACTTAAGCGCTACCAGAAGATTCTGAGTTCACACCTCCTCGTGGCCAAGGACTATCTCTATCCAGTTCACTGGATGTGTAAGAGAATTCAAATGAGAAAGTGTGGTCAGTCAGCAATGTTAGAATTCACTAGGTTGTGTAACTTCTGTATTTTAAATAGTGTTCTTTTAATATCCTTTCTAGAGATGATAGCTAGTTCTCTTAGCTGTTGTTTGCATGTTATATTTTGAGATTCAGTCATTTGTGCCAAGGACTGGATTTTTACATGCTGTATGTTCAGACAGTATTTAACAAGTAGTAGAGGCAAATGGAATACAAAAACCAGTGCACCATGATTAGCCCAATGCTGCAGAACATTAGTAATTGCAGAGAGCAATTTGTAGCTGAAATATGCACAAAGTCCATCATGATCTTTTGAAATTTGGGGATGTGTCAATTGAAAGTATCATTGTCATTGATGCATCACAATGTGATGCTCATGGACTGACTCTGGAGGTTGAGAGAAGCTGCTGTTACAAGACTTGGAGATGATCCAGGGGACAAACGGAGTATTATTAAAGATTAGCTGATGGAAGTATCATTCCCACCTGATTAATCAACACGACATCTATGAAACTGTGGTACAGCTTGCAGTGTGGAACTCTCCTCTCCAGTATTGTTTTAAATTGAAGACTTTTCCTATGGAGAAGGATTATTTTTAGATTGTGGGGGGTGTTTTTTGGTTTTGGGGGTGGTTTTTTTTGGTTGTGGTTTTTTTTTTTTTGTTGGTTGTTTTTTTAACAGCATGTTAGGTTACTCTTGAAAGGTTTTAATGAACTCTTTTATTTTTTCTTTTTTTCTCTCTTTTGTTTTTTCCATTCTTCAGACTTTGGGCATTAGGAATTCTGTTGCATTGTTCTGGTACATTTCAGTGCATTAGCTGCACAGCTCAGCTGGCATGGTTTTGTTGGCAAACCAGGCTAAACAGAGGAGATGAATCATGCAATTTTTTAGTCTTGGAGCTTGCAAGATCAAGAATGAAAAAAGAATTTTTTTTTTCCTGGAAGAGGATTGTAAAACATGAGAAATTTAGTGATTTTATGACTGCTCCGAACTATTTCATTTGAATATATATGGATTTTTTTTTTTTTTTAAACAACAAATATTCTGGTATTCATTTTTCTGTCTGGTTTAGCTTTTTCTTCAGATCAGGTGGAGGGAAATCTGATGGGAGGGCTTGCAAGATAGTGGAGTCCAGGCAACTGTGAAAAATCAAGTGCCACTTTGTTTAGCTACAGAGAGGCTGTAAGGATCAACTGCGGAACAAGTACTATGGATTCAGGCTACTTGTTGCTTAAGGAATTTGGGATCTTTGAAATATTTAATCAGTTTAATCTGTGATTAACTGTTGTCCCTCTATCCTGATCTTTGGTTAAGAATCTCTGTAGAAAGCACCTCCAAGTATTGGTGATTATGAGTGAAGATAATGAGGGTCCTATCATAAAATATGTTTTTATTACTAGGGGAGAGTGTGGTCTAGTTGGCAGCACATTGGCTGAGGAGATGTGGCTTCTGATTTCTGGAAGTTCATCCTCTGAAGAGGAAGCTTAAATACAATGTTGTTGGAAAATAAAACAACCCTCAGGTCCCTCTTTAGGTATAAAAAAACCCCTCAGCTAAACTGAAGACACATAATCACTGTATCTTCTACTTCTGCTGCTAAAACTGGATTTGTTAAAATGTGAATCAGTGTGTGTATTCATACCCAGATTTCCATCTATAATTTGAAGATGAAGTTGCATTCCTCTTGCTGTAAATTGCCTGGTGACTGATTGATCAAAAATGTAAAGTCCAAATTGATTATCACCA
>NW_008825216.1:2156977-2157705 GCF_000699105.1 Pygoscelis adeliae | reverse complement strand
CTCCTGGGCCCTGAGCAGGTGTTTTAATTGAACCAGGGTTTTCTTGGTGATTAATGCAGTCTGAATAGTTAAAATTATTATTAATGCAACACTTAGAACTTTTTTGGATTTCTCACAGAATCATTGAGGTTGGAAGGGACCTCTCGAGATCTAGTCCATCTAGCTTTTGAACACCTCCACAGATGCAGAGTCCGCAGCATCTCAGGGCAATTTATTCCAGTGTTTGTCCACCTAGAGAGAAAAAAAAAAAAGTGATTTATTGAGTTCAGCCTGTCTCATCTCAGGGCTTGTCAATAGTTTTAGAACCTATATTGTTCCAGGCAAGACAGCATGAACTATCTATGACAGCATGAACTGAACTATATTACATGACTGCAGGATTTTGCCATAACTAATAGAAGTACCCTTTTAGAAGAACTTAATAAAGAAAAGTTGTTCACATTTGGATTTAAAATGGTCAGTGATTAGAGTACTCTTGCAGGATCTGAATTAAAATTCAGTCAGTCAAAGTCTGCCCTATTCCTACTCTGGACATTGGGCAGTGAATTAAAGGACCTTTTGACACATGCTGTTTTTATTTTCCAGAAACAACATGAGAGAGAAAGACAAAAATTTATTTCTCATTAGGAAGCTACCTTCAGACTCTTTGGGAACTCTAATGTTAAAGGATACTTTTTTCATTAATGTCCGTCCCCGTCCGTGTCGCTGCCCTCCCCGCCACGCGCTGC
>NW_008825216.1:2146616-2156952 GCF_000699105.1 Pygoscelis adeliae | reverse complement strand
CCCCTCCCCCCCCCCCCCCCTTTTTTTTTTTTGTCTCTTCTAGACTGGTTGTGCTTATCCTTCGTAGGGAATGTAAAGCTGTATTATGCTTTTTTAAATTTAAAGAAAATAATTTTTTAAGAACAGTACCTAACTGCCATATAAATCAATTCAGAGGAGAGTTCAATGCAAGGGGAAAAATATCATATGAAAGATCCTTTAGATTGTATTGTATGTAAAATCTTCTATTGCTATCAGAGTGATTGAAAAGCACAATTAATTTGATGGCCACAATTAACAAGAAGAATTTCTGCAAATCTCTGTAAATAAGAAGATATAAAGCTTGAAATGTTAAAGTCAGCTTTGATTAGAGAGAAATAAATGTTGAAGAGCTTTTTGCAAATAAGTATTTGGAATCCTTAGGTAGTTGCACACAAATGTTGCATCACTTTGCATTTGCAAAGCTGAATTTTCCTCCACTATGTGAATGGTGTAAGTCCAGCTCATGAGCTGTCACAATCTGACTTTTAACCTGCAGACAGGAAAGTTTTGCAGTTTGTTCTCTAAACCAAAGCCAATGTCCCACTCAATTCTTTCGTCAGTGTTTCCTGATTTAAGGATGGGGTCCCTAAACCGTCAGACAAGTTATAACAAATCTGTCTGTATTTGGCACTGTTTCAGTGTGCTAGACATGATAATACGACATTAACATCTCGCTAAGATGTTTTAATGTTTCTTATGTGGTACTCCCTTGGTGAGAGCAACCAAGTGGTAGTGATGTGATGTGCTAGTATAGATAACCTGCCTGTGGTTTAACCCAAATTTTACTTAGTTTTGCTTGAAGTGTGGTGTCTCTGCTTACTTAAAATGCCGCAAGTTGCCTATGATTTCTCCACCTTCACATCTCAGTTCTGTGAGAAACATCCATAATGAGAGCTCTTAAAAAGTCATGTTAGGAATGGTTACACGGTAAAGACTTGTATTTTCTGTCTAGCAATAGGTGCTGCAGTATTTAAGTAACTGACACAAAGAAACTGTTGATGACTGATGCTGGCAGAAAACACTAATTTTGATTTGAGGTCTGTCTCGCCAAAAGAGCTCTGGCTTTGTTGGACTCTTGACTGCTTGTGTGGGTGTGTGTGTACGAGTATGGATGAAAGTACATGAATGTTTTTCCTGAGCATTTTCCTGTGTTTAGTGTCAATAGGAATCTACTGAAATAATTTAAACCATTGTCAGAGGTCCCAATCTGTAGTGAAGGATCTGCCCTGTGTACAGACTGGTACTTCTTGTCACCCTTTAGTTTGATAGGAGATAATATATACATATGGAAAATACAATTTTCCATGTAACATTTGTATTTTAGTGCTGAAACACTTGTATTTACCTCTTACTTCCTTAACCTATGGGTTTGAAATAGCGTAAGGTGCCTTAGATTAGTAGTGAAAGTATACCTGAAGGAAATGAATTTTGGGATAGAATTTGAAGAAAGAGAACCGATTACTATGTCTTTCTTGAAGAACTGCGTAAGATATTCTAGGTAGGCCTGAGGAGAGGGGAAGAATGGATGTCTTTGCTAGTGAGACAAAACCTGAGGAGTTACAGTGTGTATTCAGCTATCAGAGGAAAGATCACAGCTGTTGGATACAAGAGGAAACAAGGGACAAAATTGATTATTATTATCGATTGTATTACATAGTGCCCAGAGGTCTCAGCTGAGGCGAGGGTGCTACTATGCTTCTGTACAAAAGCACAGTGAGTCACAGTTCCTGCCTTAAAGAGCATAGACTCCACATAGACAAGATGGAGAAACACTGAGATGAGATGAAGGGACAGGGAAATGAAGTAGTGTGCTCAGGGACACAGAAGATGTCTTGGGGTCCATTCTGGGCTCCTCTGGACTCAAGATGATTTAGGACATAGAGACTTGGAGAGCTATGACATTGAAGATGAGGACATAAATACAAACATTATGTGGGAGGATGCTGGAAGTCAGTGCATAGATTCAAGGCCTAATGGACAGAAGACTGGACAAAAAAAGGTTGCTTTATTTGCAACTTATTCAATGGTTGTTATCAGAAATATGTGAAAAAGTCTCTGTGCAAGATGTATAATACTGCTAATAATAGCATAGTTGGAAAAACACATTGCCATTATTGAACTGGAAGTTCTAAATTGTGGTTGCCTGGTTGATTTGAAATAGTGCCTGGTCTGTACTGGTAATTAATTTGAAGTAGTATATGTTATGGTTCCTGTGTTCATGGCATATCAGACTAAAAAGACTGGGAAGAAGTTCTTTTTGAGAAGCCATTCTTAAAGGACAAAATGTCAGGGGGGACACAATTACTCTGAGTAACTGTATAGCCAAGTAATAACTATAAAACATACATCCTGGAGACTTGAAAGTATTGAGTGTTCTTTTACTGAGTGGTGTGGGAGCATACGCATCCTCACATAAAATAATATTTGAGTAGAATGTTTCATTAAAATTGAGCGAAACAGCAACTAATTTGTCCACAACTGTCCCAAGTTTCAAGTGTTAATGGATAAGCTGTAAGTCTGCTCCAGCCATGTACTGCAAAATCTGAAGGGAAGTTTGGCATCTGTATAATCTTTACGGATGTACATACCATACATGATTTGTTTTGATTCCAAATGGGTCTCAATGTCAATTAGAAGAAGGAAGCTCAGCTAATAAGGTGTGTGGGGTTTTTGGTTTGGTTTTTTTTTCAGTCTGCTCTGACTAAAGTAGAGGTTGGCCTAAGTTACAATTTCCTGAAGTACCTAAAAAGAAGTTGGAATTAGAGTTGAATAAATACAGGAACTCTCAAAGAATGTTTCCAAGGAGATGCAAGTTGACTTTGGAGGCAATTTTTAACTCTTATGTTTGTTTCTTCTGTGCACCTACAAAATGTGTTTTGTTTCATGTACATTGATTTGTTTTGTCATTCTGTGTTGCGTATGTACAGATATGATAGGTGGTCAGTGGGGCTTTTATTTGTGCTTAAAAGTGGGCTTATTTAAATGTTACTTCTTTGCAGCTGTATTATGTAAATACAAGATACCTTCTGGATGAGGAGTCAAAGCACACTGCAGTTTGCTGTGACAGGGTATGACCATCCTTCGTTATGAAGATGTATGCAATGAGAAAGAAGGGTCCGTAATGCTAGCATAATTTAAACTCTTAATTTGCACGCTAAAATCCTAAATTGTCGTTAGCTATTGGATTCGCTCCCTGAACTTCAGTATATTATTGTTATTGTAGGAAATTTTGGATGAAATATTTCGAGTGAGGGTAATTAATTCTTAGAATCTGTTATTCTGCTAGAAATGTCTATTCTGTGGAAACAGTGAGAATTCAGTTTGATTTTGTTTGTTTGTTACATATCTTGATTTGTTTGTACAGGCGAAAATAATGAGAGAGCAATGAATTAATAAGACCTTACAGGTTTTTTATTTTGTGTTCTGGTAAAGCAGTGAATTTGTAGTTGGAAACTTGACTAAGAAAAACATTTGGTGGTTTCACACAATGGAATTTTTTCTTTGTGGAAGCTACCTTTAGTAAGCTTTGCATATGTCAAGATTTTCTGTTTTTGTTTCAGTACGGTGAAATAATGCTTTTCTAACTATATCTTCTGTCTTTCTTTTCCTAGTCAAGTTAGTACACAGATGTCTTGTCAGGTATTACTAGGTTGGAAGAAGAATAATGAAAGACTTTTTTTAATGGTTGTGGTTATGTCCCGGCGAGAACCGAGACTGGCATTTTCCCTGGGTTTAATGACTCACCTGAAATTTGAATGCAGATCTGTACTGGTGAATAAAAAAGGCAAACAGAAGCAAAGATATGCAACCTGTAATACACTGTTTCTAAAATCAGCAGAAATACCATGCGAAGATGGAATCTGAAGATTTAAGCAAAACCGGGATGTCACTCAGCATGAAGTACCAACTGTTTTCAGCTTATTTAGTATGCAAGAACATACTTACAGATGACTCACAGTTAAAATGCCTTACATAAGATTGCCCAAGTATTTAGTTCACTTCAGGTGATGGAAAGACACTGTAAAAATAGTAATAAAAACTGTATCAAGTTGCTCTTAGTGGTTTATAGATTTTTTTAATTTTTTTTTTATCAGGCCCTGTATTACATTCATGGATATATGCTCCCCCCTGCCGTGGTCTTAAAATATGCAAATAATGCCTTAAAAGGAATAGTTAAAAGAAATTATGTGAGTCTACACTTTAAATTTATGATTTAATGTCAGAGACTACACTTTAAATTAATGATTTGTACTCAGGAAGTACGAATTCCAGGCTAAAGCAGTGCTTGCTGTCTCAAAAGAAAGGCTATTCTAAGACTTCAGCTCTTGCTAAGATAGTGTTTTAAAAATCTGTATATCTTCTACTGTATTCTGCATCAGTGCTCCCAGAGAAGTAAGCTAGACTGCTTTTATCCTTAATTGCAGTGCTTGTACGTACTGTATTTATTTATTTACTATAGATTACATAAGAACGTAAAAATAACTGAAGAAATAACTGAAGACCAAGGGGTCCATTTAGCTCAGTATTGTATCTCCAGTAGTGGTCAATTACAGCAAGGGAAGAGGACAAGAATATACTTTCTCTGCCTCTGCTGTGTGCTATCAGCCAGTAGCGATTTGTGACTTGCGGGAATTAGACTCAGGCCTGGTGACTCTGAATTCGGTAGCGAGTTGAGTTCCGTGGCTGAAGTGGATGTTGCATGGGGAAGTGTCACCTTCTGTTTGTTTTGAAGCTGCTGTGTGCAACTTTTAATTGATGATCCGTAGTTCTGGTACTGGAAGGGGCAGTGACTGATAACTGAAAATATTACTGCGTGTATTTGCAACTATTGTAATATCTTTTTGTTTTGTAGTCTTATACAAAAGGTTCAGTATTAAAACAAAAAGGAAGTGTTTTTGATTAAAAAATAAATTTTTCTTTTTTCTTTTTTTTCTTTTTTTAAATCTGTTACCCAGCTTTACAAAAGAGGCAACCTTTGAAAAAAAGGTTCTTGAGTAGTAACTAGGGTTCCTTGTGTATTTTTTTCTACAATTTCACATTCCCCATCTGCTTTTCCCTTTTTGTGGTTCTTAATTTGCACTTTTGTGGAAGGATTTGCAATTGTGGATTTCCTGACTTTTATAATCATGGGTCCAAACAGTTGCATCTGCATGTAGCCTGCGTTCTGGAGGCTTCCTGACCCTTCCTAGCAGCAGCAGCAGCCTGTTTGTCTCTAGTTGTAGCTATTGGGGAAGGCGTTTGGGGAATTAGAAATATTGTCAAACATGCTTATGATTTTCACCTGAAAGGAAATCACTGCTACTTGCTTATTGTGTTTTAATCACTATGTTGAAATCTTTTTCCTCATGGATGCGCTGCTACACAGTTTTGTCTCTGCATCCTGACTGGGGTTTGTGTGGCTGGGCTCAGTGTTGGGAAGCTCACAGAAGCATTGCTGGGGGGTGCACAGAGAGGGTCACAGTGGCCCTGCCCAGCCGGCTGCTGCTGCCTGGGCAGAGAAATCCAAAGTCTGCGGTAATGGGCTACTGGATCCTTCTCAGCTGGAGGGAGCTGGCAGGGTAGGGGGTGAGGGTCAGCGTGCCTTAAGGAAAATGGTATGGACTAAGCACTGATGTGTTTTGTTGGGGCTCTAGTTTCTGGCCCTCTCCTTTGCTGCTTCATGATGTTGCTGCTCTCATATATTTGAGAGTGAGATGTGGTTGAGTTGTAGCTGAAGAAACCTTCTGGCGTTGTGGTGTGCAGCTCTTTTTGGCAGAACAGCCTAAGAAGTCAACAGCAACTGTCATCAGATAGTCATGGGCAACACAGTAGCCTGATGGACATACAAGGTGTGATCTTCTATGGTTGCACAGGCTGCCCGTTTTCCAGTGCAGGAGAAGAGATCCATCCTCTGGCATACCTGTATTGTGAGGACTGGCGGGATGAGAAGTGATTCAAACCCTGGCCTTCATGCATGTGTAGGCGAGCAGAGCAAATGCGGAACAGGCGGTGGATTGTGCAGTGCTGTGAGGGGACAGGCAGTCTGTGGTAGGCCACGGCTAAGTGCTCACCATTTAATCAGGGTGGAGGACAAACTTACAGTCTAAACGTTTTATTGGTAAGGCAGTAAAATCTCTTATGCATCCTGTCTAGATTGGTTTTGCAGTAATGGTGCTTAGCAATTACAGGTGTCTTGTCTTTGCCTGAGTGCTGGAAAGTATTAACTAGTAAGTGCCAGTGTTCAAACAGTAAATCTTAGAGGTGGAACGATTTTTTTTTTTTTATTCCAGTATTTGCAATTTAAAAAAAAAAAAAGGCAGTATGGGTAGCAGTATGGGTATTTTTAATTTGATGCTTATTGTAAAGAATAAGTTGATTGTAAAATGGATTTTTTTACCTATGAAAGGCTGCTGAGTTGATTAATATTAAAAGTGGGCTGCTGTCTTGAGTTTGACAATAATAAGAAATAAGAATTCCATTAAAACTAAAAATTAATAGTTGTTGGTGCTCCATATGCTTAAAATTAATTGTGATAATAAGCTAACTGCCTCCCAGTCAAGTATTCAAATGCAGGCTCCTCTTGAAGCTCCTAATCTGAGGTTAGAAAGACAATGAGATGAAGGGAATTTCCTCAGGCAGCAAAGAAACCAGTGTTGCTTCTGCTCCTGCTCACTTTCCAACCAGGGAGCAGACATGGTTTGTAACACCCCCTGTAAAGATTTAGGGAAGAGGGAAACCAACAGCTGCTTTTGTTGGTAGCTGTGCACTGCAAATGATAGTGTCTGTAAGTACGAGGATGCACTGTGTGGTAGCCAAGCAGTGAGCATCTCTGGGCTTCTGATGTCCCGAAATGGAGGTCACTAATTCCCACCTATCAGTGATGGCACTTAATGCTTGGAGATCCTGAGGGAGAGAATTGAAAAATGCAAGGTTGGCTAAAAATACTGTTAATTTCAGGTGGAAAAATTGTAAGCTTTTAGGTTTCCTTTTAGTTGTGACTTTAAAACTTTAAAACACTTGCCTTTCTTAAAGTAATAGCTCTTTTTTCTTATATACGATTTAAGATTAAAATTCTTCAGAGCACCTCCTTTCCCTTTTCAAAAGCAGTATATACTGAAGAGAACACAATATTTCATTGAAACTTAGGGGCAAGGAAAAGCATACACTATTTTTAATTATGAAGATATAAGTATGTGGGCAGAAAAGTTTTCAACTTTGGCCTTGAGGGTGATACTGTCATTGGGTTTAAAAAAAAAACAAACAAAAAAACCCCAACTTCTTCCTGTCCAGACAACAAAATGAAGAATTATCATTACCTTTGTCATTATTATATGTAGAAGTTCACACTACAAATAGGTCAAATAATAACATTTACACGCACTTATCTGAGAGTCCCCCACTTTTTTTTTTTTTTTTTTAGCCACTGGGCTGTGTATTTGTTTTAAATGGGATGCATGTGTCCCTGAGGGATCATGAGTACTCCCCTCCCCCCACTAGATGTACTTCTCACATCCTTGGGCTAATAGAGAGAATGATGCATTTACCTTACTGCTCCATTTAAACAATAACTGTTGATAAGAAATAAATACTTCATTCCCAAATGGTGTCGGCAGTATTTAAAGGTTTGGCAAGTTTTCAAGAAGATAAGCATGAATTCAACACTAAATTGCTGCTGCTTCTGTGGAAAATAATGAACTGTGTCATTTGATCAGGGACAAAGTGACTATTGAGCAGGAGTGATTTCGAGGAAGTAGCTTTTAATAATAAAGGAAAAAATACCATTTCTCATGTGAAACCATCCCCATAGCTTGTTTGTAAAGTAAATAATGTAGTTCATAGTAGGGTGAACCTTTAGAAATGTGGGTTGTAACAAACTCAGTCACTGTCTGTTTCCCTAGAAATCCCCATTAGTTGCTTTTTTTGTTCTTTGCTGCTGCTGCTGGTATCCCTGCCCACCAGTTTGTCTTGTGGCAACATTTCCCTGTATTCCTTTCCAGTGCCCCTTGCATAAGAAGCAAAGAAACAACCTTCCTGATGTGTTCACTGGCTTTTTTTTTTCTTTTTCCTTTTTCCTCCTTGAAGAAGTCACAAAGTATTGATTGTATTGTCCATATTGGACTGATGGGAAGATTGTTGCATGAATGAATGGAGGTCGGTTGCTACTCTGTACAAAATTACCATCTTTGATCTGTTTTTCCTGTTTGATCAGGCCTGTACTATTCAGTACAGTTCAAGAGTTTTACTTTGTACTAGCAAAATATAATAGCTCAGGCAGATTTTGACATACTACTCTGAACTGAGCTAAGTATCTCCAGATTGCTCAACCAGAAGCCTGTGAGACTTGCATTTTGTACCTTTGACGGAAGCAGTTTTGCACTGAGGTTTTTGCTGTGGTATCTGCTCTGTGATGAAGATATTCTCAGAACTGCCTGATAGTTAAGGCTCTCACTGATTTTTACTGGCAGCTGTACCTACCATTTTTTTTAAAGTCAAATCCTGAATATGTAAGAGCTGTCTAAAAGTGGTGACGGTAGACACAGTTTGCCATTTCTGCACTCCCTAAACTGCACATATTGTCTTTTGACATGAGCATTTCCCATCTTATTTTTCACTCTTTCTGAAAGTGCCATAGCACCTGTCTTTGAACGGAGACACATCACAGATTTAGCTGTGGTTGCTGAGGCTCGAAGAGCCCACTGCTGCTCTTTGGTCTCACTTCCCGTGTTACCACAAGTCAGAGTTTTGCCCAGTAATTCCACTTTTCTGTGAGAGATCGTCTTACATGTCTAAGGTAGAATATTCAGTGACTACACCAAGCCCACTAACATACAGTTAAGCTAAGTCAATGTCTCTTTGAAAGCAAAGCCAAAACCCCTAAGCAGCTAATATTCTGTTATGGATTAGTAATTTCCTTTGACAATATATTCCTGTGGCTGTTTACCGTCCCAGTTTAAACCATTGCTTTCTTTTCCTATGACTTTTTTCTGTAATTCATCCTCTAGTGATGTCTAATTACCGAAAGATAACTTTAGAATGCATTCATAACCTACAACAGTATAAATGCTTGCAGTCCTGCTGTGAGATAGGACTGCAGTCTAGTTCATACCTTTCTCAGGTTTAATTTTGTTTCTGTGTGCAGGTGATTTTTCTTATGCAGTGGCTTTATCATAGAGTACATTCAAATAGACACAGTCATTTCCCATATCCTTTATTGTATGTATATCTCAGCTGCTTTCCGTAAATATTTTCTACTTCAGGATTTTATTGTAGAGGTAGTTTGTCCTTATAACCATTTCTGGTTTTGATCTAGTTATAAATAATGTTTTGGGTTTGGGGCATGTTTTTTTCCTGTAGTTTCTTCTTTTATTGTGTCAACTAACTTTTCAGTTTCCTCAGATAATTCAGTAATGATTTATTTTAACTTTTCCGTTTCCTCAGATAATTCGGTAATGCTTTATTTTAACTTTTCCGTTTCCTCAGATAATTCGGTAATGCTTTATTTCTGATTTTATTGCATTTTTTTTCCATTTTTTTTCTGAAAGAAGGATCACTGATGTTTTCTTTTAATTTGTTTTAGATGTTTAATTACTGACGAGTGATTAAATACCAAATCCATTTCAACTTGTAGTCAATGGGAATACTGTTTTGTTTCTTTTTTTCTGGTTTACATCTCTCAGGTTGTTTACATTTTCTGTTTACCTGGAAAGAGTAAGTTATTGTTTATGCATTTCAGAAGAAATCCAGTATGTGCTTTTTATCTTAATAAAGTCATGTGATCTGTCCAGTGTAGAGTGTGTGAGTATTTTTGCAGGTGTCTGAATGTTTAAACACAGCAGCTTGGGTTATGTAGCATAATATAAAAAAGAAACTGTAGATTTTTTTTATTATTGTTTTTAGTTGCGTGACATTTTATTTTGTTCACATGATTTTGCAGTGTACTGGGACAAACAAGTCAAAAGGTATTTGTCCTACAAATCAGTGCAACAACAGACATCTACCGTAAAAGCCTGTGGTATTGATCTTGATTTGTAATATCACAAGCAAGCCTGAATGCAGTCTGGTCGTTATGTGACGTGCAGAATGTCCCACAGCAGTGCATGCTAATGGGGTAAAGCACAGAGGAGGAGTGGAAACTGGTTCAATTTTCAATTTTTAGGGGAGCAAATAGAAAGTGAGCGTGCTTATCGGAGTCTGTCTTGCACTGTATATTTGGACTGTTATTAAATCTTAAGACTTTTCTTACATGAATGATTCCATAAATTAATTTACATTGCAGATTTGTCTCCTGCTATTGCTTATGTAAGGGTGATCTCACATAGTTCATCTCAATGTGAAG
>NW_008825216.1:2131795-2146586 GCF_000699105.1 Pygoscelis adeliae | reverse complement strand
TGTGTCAGCTGGGAAGAAAAACATATAGTGTATATTGGGGTGGGGTGTATGTGCTATCTTTCTTTATGGACCAACTTAAAATAAGGTGTCTACATGTACACATGTGAAATTGTGATTTAAAATATGCACATCAATACAGTCTTTGGGTTTTCATTGGTCAATTAAGCTAAGCTGGGGCTTGAAAAGTGGGTTGAAATTACAGTAAGGTAAAGGCATCTCTTTTCAGAAATTGTACCCTTTGCTGTGGTCATCTTCGTCAGTGTACTGTGCTTGGTTTATCCTTAATTTTTCAATTTCTTTCATTTTCCTGTGTGATCAGGACACACAGTGGAGCTTGAGAGCATAGTGCCACCAGTATTCCCTAGTTGTAGACAGTACCAATAATGCAGTGATTTATGCTTTGTAAAACCCTACAAAAGAGAAATTGAAGTAAAGAAATTCTTAGTCTGTTGTGTTTTAAAACCAACAATACATTCATAAACAACTTCAGATTTTAAAAAGTGTTAGCATTACCAGAGCACCCTTTTGCTGTTTCTCAAGATGCTAAGTCTTCACCATGCTCGAAGTGATTTGTATCTCTTTGCTGCCTGTATTGTCAACAACCGTTTTACTGAGGCTTCTAGGTTAAACTTAAATATGCTATGGTAAGTGCTGCTTCTGTCTGAGGAAACAAAGACGTGTCTCCTCATTGGAAAGAGCCTTTGCTTAAGTGACAAGCCAGTGCTGTCTAGCACTGTTTGCAGAGCGTTTCAGTGAAGGATATGCTTGGTGTGGCTTCTTCCTGCCCAGGCTGGATAAAAATCTAGACCAATTTTCCTTCTGAATTCAGGTCTTTGTTTTCAGTGCAGTTAGCTGTATTATGGTTCGCCAGGACAAGTATTGACATAAATGAGGATGGTGGTTTTTTCTTCCTCTGTCAATAAATATCAAACCAAGAACACCGAGATTACTTTCAATCATATGTGTGCACACCTTGGGCTGCCTTTGCTTTGGTTCCAGGCATTATTGTTGGGTATGATGTTGAAATATACCCTGTTCTGAGACTGGATTTTCCACTGTTGAGTCCCCTAATGACAAGAACGGAGGGGGAGGAGGAGGAGGAGGCTATACCGCAGCAAGGGTTGATATTGTTCAGATTTGATTCCAAAGTTTGACTCATTCTTAGTTCTACCAAATTTCTCAGAAAACTACTTGAGAATATCAAACTATCAATGTCATTGCGGCTCCAAACTGCTAAAATATTCTCTGAAATACTCGGTTTGTCTTATTAATACCTGGCTGTAAGAAATGAAGAATAATAAAATGAAGAAACTTTTTATTAATTCCTGACCTACTATGATTAAAGGCCCTCAGTTGAGAACTTTTCTTTCTGTCTGTCTTCAGTTTGACTTCAAGTCTGACTGATTAATTGGAAAGGAAGATTTTCAAATATTTAATTTCAGGACCCTGAATCTATTTGGAAAGTTTATTGATGTGCTTGGTTGTGACTGCTGTGGGAGGAGTACCAACATGTAGGCTATGTTGTCTGGACTTGGCCTCTATAGTATTGGAGCATGCTGTGTTTGCTAGGACACCACAGAATTCAAGAGCAGCAATATTGATTTGAGTTCTCTCTGCCCTTAAACCCACAACTTCCGAAGTTGTAGATTTCTATTTATCAGCCCTCAGCTGTACCAAATCCACAGTGTAAACAAGAAAAATTCAGTGTTCCCATCCTGCACAAAATTGATGCATGGTGATTTTTGTTCAGTTTTAAAACCATCAGTGAATGCATGAACAAGGACACTGATAAACTTGGCTTTCTGTCTGCACGTCTATGAAGCTTGCCTGGGAGCTCTTATAATTTGTCTTTTAAGTCCTTCTGTCAGTGTTAGAAGAGATTGATCCATAATTCAGATTATTTTAAAAATCAAGTAAGCATGTGTTAAAAAAAATAAATAAATAAATAAATTGTAAGTAAATAATTTTTTCTCTTCCCCCCCCCCCCCCACTTTCTTTCCCCCCCCCCCCCATATAGCCAAAATGAAAATGCATAGTAGATTTATAACTTAAACTTCACATCCCTGGTAGCAGAAGCTACATTTACATATGCTCAAAAAATATAAGAAAATGACTTACATAAGCAAAATCCAATAGTTTGCTTTGCCATGAGACCAACTCATAGCCTGCTTGGTAAATTAAATTTATTGCTAGCCTTTTTCTCAAAAACAAAAATTTGGACTAAATATTTTCAACTTGGAATTTTAGGTCTTAGTCTTTGCTTTTAAAAGTCAGTCTGTACCAGATTGTGTCTTACATAGCTGTCTCTAGGATGTCCAAGTGCTTGACCGTTTGCTCTGATTGGAGGGCTGGCCTGGATAGTGGGAATTTCAAACCCGTGCACCCTTAGGGCTCGGTGTCTGTAGCTGCTGCTCTTCCACCACTTCTGTGTAACACTGGGCAACTTTGGACCAACTTTTCATAGATGGTCGTGTTTTCTTGGCTATCCGATGTGAAATATCTGGACCTGATTTGGAGAAGTGCCGAGTGCTCACAGGTGCATCAGAAACCAGTACTGGATGTGTTTTGAACACGTACATTGTTATTTAACTGTAAGTATTCCAAAAGCGCTGCTCCCAGGCAATGCGTGTTGGGCACTCAAAATGAGTTGGTCCTTTTTACCTTCAGTTGGTCTTGAGTACTTTTCCGTTTGTAAATTAAGGCGATGACATTTTACCTTGGAGGGCTTCTGCATGGGATTCTTCAATGCCTGTGAAGCTGTGAGGTGCTGGAGTGCTGTGTCCTGTAGAGAGAGCACCTGGCAGGGCATGAAATCCGCTGGTGGATGGAAAGAAATGGGGTGCAATAAAGGTGACGAGACATCAGGGCATGTACTGAACACTAGAGGTGAAACGAACTATTGAACATCTTTCGTTCTGTGCACTGTTACAAGGCTTCATTCTGTGGGGGGGAAAAAAGGTATTTGCTCATAAAAGTATTTATAGTTACTTTGTAATCCATGTCTATATGAGACAAAGGATGCAATGATACTAATCGGGGAAAATCCAGAGGGAATTCTCTAATGCTGTGGTAATTGTACACATATAGAGTGGTCCGTTGGAGCGATTAAAGCTATTATGCACAGCTTGGCCATCTGAGAAATCTATGTTGCCTGAATAAGATCAGAAGCTATTTGCCCTTTCTCTTTTCCTTCAGTTAATTCAGTGCTAATGCATTGGTCTGGTGCTTTCCTTCTTGCTGTCTTATCTGTGGTCTTTTTCTTCATGCCTTTTTAAGTTGTGTGTTCAACTGAAGGTAGGTTCCACATCTTCTTCTTTAGAAGAAGCTCGATTTAGCTTTGAGAAATAAAGAAACTTACTGGAATTGCGTCTCCACGTACATTTGGCAATATAAACATGATTTTTGTTTCTTCCACTCCCTTTCACCTTGCTGCAGGCATTAGCACGTGCAGAAAGTAAGTGTAGAATGAGTGTAGTGTAGAGTTTCTGCTTATTTTGTACAGGTGTAAATTACATAACAGGGTGCAAGAAAACAGAGATTCAAGATTTCTGTCTCTTTTTATACAAGTACCTACACTTTCTTACATCTGGTCAGGAAAGTGTGCCTCGTATTTCACACTCCCTGTACTAGAAAATCATGGAGTAACTTGTCCGATGTTTTCTAATATTATCAGGTATGCATTCAGGGTTTATAGACCTCAGAGAAAGCAAAAAGTTCCAATATGGTATACCTATGCTGTGTCAGAGAAGATAAACTTTTTTGCATTTTTAAACTGTGGTGGGTTTTGTACTAACTAAAGCAAGTTATACATTTGCTGCAAATAAATATGCAAACCCTCTGCCATTTTCAGAAGCAGACTTTGTTCTAATGTTTTCTAAGAAATGGTATAATGGACGAATAAAATGAAATTTCAAAACTTTTTGTTAGTATCTGGCATTGCTAACATACATAAAGAAAATGATAAATTTTATTTCTAACAGATTGGGATTAAAAACTACATAAAGGATATAGAAGAGAAGAGTACATTAGCTGGTTTATGGAGCAACAGACCTCCAGAGATGGATGCAAATCTGTAATATGTGCCAAGTGAGATTTTAGGTGTGGAAAAACAGAAGCATTAGGTGAACTCTTCAAGCCTTTGGGTAGGGCTCCTCTGCGTTGTCTCTTCTAACAGTGCTTACTGTCTTTATCTTCAGAAACATGTGGCCCAGGTTTGTGTAAGGGGAAGCTGAGTAAGCGAGATGGAGTTGAAGGCTTTACCTCTTGGATCCAGGATGTACTTCTTTTCTCTTCCAGGTGACGGCCTAAGAAAAAGGGTTTTTTAAGAATAGTTTCTCTGTTTTCTATTCCCAACATTCTAGTGCAGGCAAGTATCTCTTTATATTGCAGCAACATTTATGCCGAATGACAGATTGATAGGTTAAACAGTAAGTCTTAGAGGCATGCTAGAAAGCATTACCTTAGCATACAATTACCTTAGGTCTTCCTCCGAGGTGTGTAAAATAAAACTCTCAAATTTAAAAACTGTTCTATTTACCTTGTAACAGTATCAGGGGAGGGGAAAAAAAAAAAAAGCCAGGGCAATGTAGGAGAAGGTACAGATTAAATTAATTTTTTTCCACAGACTTCTGGCTACTTCAACTGTCTCTTGGGAGAGGTCTTTAGAAATTCTCTGCCTCCAGAGAGCTTGCTTTCATAGCAGCTATAACTCTTCCAAATTGACTCGTGGCAAAAAGTTAGTCTTAAAATCTTGTGTCCCATCTGCCAACTTCTCAAGATTTTACAGGAAACTCTTCCCAAGAGTGTCATTATATTCACCCTAGTGTGCTGGTTAAAAGGACTCTGGCTGTCATTGGGACACTTGCCATCTGGAATGTGGAGAGAATTACTCTCTAATACGGTAACTGCTGGGAACCTCAGTGGAAGATGTGGGCCCCCTTTGTGCTAGGTGATTTATTTAAAAGAAAAGGAAAAAAAAAAAGAGCCTAGTTTTTGGTCTTTAGAGCATGCAATTCACATTTTAGACAGAATAAAATGGATTGAAGATATTAAAGGTAAGGATGAAATAATAGTAAAGCAGAACTAAGGAAAAGTTACAGTTTACCGCAGAGTAGGCTGGAGTTAAGAGTAGTGAAATGACTTGTGAGGTTGACAGCTGAGGTAGGTTTCTTTGTTCAAGAAATAATGGGGGAAAACCCCTTCAAATCAAGTAACTTTTGAATTAAGTGTTATTTTACTTGTTTGGATGGTGTTTTTACACTGTAAAAAAAAATCTCTTAGTTTCTGATCAACCCTGGAGGAATTGTAAACACAAAACTCCCTTCCTGTGATCTGTGATAGTGTTTTATGGAGAGAACTAGAGTCTGTACTTTCCATCTGTTCTTTAGCACTGTCAACTGCTAGACGCTAACTCATCCTTCTGTTAAGTCCGTAGCAAGTCCATTTATTTACTGCCCATTTCTGTTCTGGGTATGAGTCCAGCTGGCTACCCAGGCTGCAAGAGAGGACTGAAGGAGAAAAGCTGCTGCCACTGCTAGCAGCGGAAAGATCTGCAGGACATGTTGTGAGAACGGGTACTTAAACAAGCTGGTGTTAATTTTCTGGGCCGAGTTTTCAGATTTCTGTGCTGCCGAAGTTGTAAAAAAGTAGGTAATTGCGTGATTATTCTCATTAAGCTAGAACTTGAATTCTATCCTATATGTAGGATGGTTAGGATTAGTATTAATTCAGATACGATCCCTATCAAAATTTTTTCAGGATATATAGGATATTGTTATTCTAGTATGTTTTTCCTAGACAATATTGTATTTCCAGGTTTAGAATGATCGAGCAGATGAACAGACCGCTGGGACAATAAGATAGCCTTCTCATTGTTACTGAACTTTTGTGTTGCCTGGATACTGATTTCAACTAAATACATTTGGTTTGTACTGGTGATTTTTAAAGAGATTTAATTAGAAACAAAGACACTTGTATAACATTCCTTAGCATTGCATCAAAAAATGGTCACAAACTTTAAACGATAAACTGGATGTTGAATTTTTAGTGCTTGTTAAAAATCATTCTGAGATTTTCACAGTAGAAATAATTACCTTTTTACTTAGGAATAAATATTTTGACAGAATGTAACAAATTTTGTTTGAAAATTGTTTCAGAGTGAGAAGGCTGACTTAACCGGTATCTGTGGCTCTCTGAAATGGTTTTACTTACCATTATTTTTTGATGTACAAACATGAGTAAGTTTTCTTCCAGCCATCTGGTGACCTCTCAAATTATTTATGCCACAAATTAGGAAATACAGCTCAGTTTGTGTTTTGATTGCATGACTGGATTGGGGCAAATCTTACCATGTATCCATGGTATCTCTGATACCTGGGTTTGTCAGGAGTCTGTTCACTGATACAACTATTCAGTGGAGAGGATTATCATATGATGCCTTTTCCTTTCCATAGTTAATTTTCTAGGCATTGTGGCAAACTAATGTAATTCATTATTGGTGAAAATTCTGGAAGATAATATTCCTTACAAAATCTGAGTAACCTCTTTGTTTGCTTGTACTGATCTCCTCTCTTTTAAAAAAGGACAGAAAGGAAGAGAAATACTGCTGTTTTCAGTACTATGGAGGAAATACATAACAAAACAGATAATAAATGTGTATTGACAGCAGAAGTACGGATGTATTTTGTAGTGGGTGCTGAGAGGGAAATTGAAGCAGCTCCTATATTCTGGCAGTCAGATAGTATATTATTTGCCTGCATTCTACTTCACCTGGAGGACGTAAGTTTTGATCCCAACTCCTTCCACTTCTTTTCCAAATCTGTGCAGCAAGATTGAATAAAATCATTATCCAGAAAGAGGACTTCATACGAGAATAAGTACAGGGTGGAAAGAAGCAAAAACGCCTCTGTATTTAAAATCATTTGGAAGGTATAGATGAGAATAGGTACAGATTTAAAATCTGCAAAATGTCAAAATATCAGAATTTCTTTGACAATATTGTTATTATGGGAGTGGGTTAAAGTATTTATTTGCGTAGTGATGTGAAAGTCAATCTTACATCTAGTCATTTACTTTTTTAAAAATTTTATCTCACCCATTGTCTCACATTATTTTTGAAGTATGTTAGTCTAAAATTGCATATCACTTGAAAGTAAATAGCAGGAACATGAACAGATTTGAAAAACTGGGAATGGAAGCCTAGAATTAATATTGATTGTTCTAATGTCTGCCATGTCTCCAAAATGAATTGAATAAAAACATACTTTCGCCCCGACCTTGCTTGCTGGTGGGATGATGATTTTAATTTTGTACAATGTTGCCATTTTTTCCATGCTATATTTGTCTGATGCAACAGATGAGTCTTATAATTAATTACTTTCTCCCTGGTATGTTCTCAAAGAAATTTAACATCACAGGCTCATCAGTAAGTTATATCTGGGATGTGCAGTATTTTGAATTGGTGTTTATAACAAATAACAGTTTATTGAAGAACATTATGAGCAAAAAGAATTTGGTTTCTTAATGTCTGTTTAGTAATGACAAGTGAATTATGAAGACGTGAGGGACAAATGGAATGGCTTACCAATTATTTAATTCAGCTGTAATAACTTTTAGTGTGTCTTTGTAAATGGAAAGTAAATCATGCCTTCTAATTTACTAATCCTCTTTATTTAGTAACTTGGATTATATTGTGCAAAGTAGTGTTCTTGCGAAATATGTATTTCGTGAGAAAAATGTAATTAATGAAGTGACACAGTACATTTATATAGCTTCTGTAGACTTCAGTAATGGACATGAAGACTATACGTCACCTCTTCTTTGGAGGCCTTGTGAAAAAGTTTTCCCCATTGTAAGAGTACATTTCCAATAAAGTCAATAACAGTCTGAAAGTTACCTGCAAAATAGCATTACAGACAGTATACACAAACTAATATAAGACTATCTCTAGATTGATGGAACTGCCCAGGATGAATAAACATACAATGTATGCATGTGCTCATGTGAGAGTTTCATCAGAGGGTTGTGTCAAGATGACTGTGGATCAACTAATATTACTACTTAATCACCTGGAAGAATTAATTCCACTACTCAAGGTATTAAAAAAGGCTGTTCTAGCATTTTGTTATGCCATACATGCAGCCTCTTTATTTAAATTCTGATAATTAACTGTTTTTTTAAAATAAGCATATATTAAATGAATAGAATCAAGTGAATGTTACATTTTAATTGTGTTAATGAATAAAAATCTAATACATTATTTATTAAGAGACAAGGAGGTGTATTTTATGTCTAACTCTTCTTCCTCTGAGAACTTTTTCTTCATCGTTGCTTTATTAAAGCTTGACTTGGCATGTAAGTTCCAGTAGTGCTTTGACAGAACTGCAGTAGAGAAGTTGGTGTATGTTAGAAGAATTGCACTGTTTTTCCATCAGTTTGCAGGGGTTGAGGATGAAGAGATCGTTATATTCTCATTAAATTACTTATTTTCCAAGTTCCACGTTTAACTTAAAGTTAGATGTCTAAAAAGCAAATTACTGGTCAGTGTGCTACACTGTTAGCATTAAATGAAATGAGACAATGTGGCCACAGGTGAATTTCTTTCCTAAGTGCCCTACAAGAAAATGTAGCGAACAAATTAATAAAAAAAGCTCTGACAGAGCTTTGATGAAAGCCTATGAAATCAGATAGTCATGAGGAAAAAACCAGGAGAGCTGCAGGTAAGACCTTTATTTGGCTTTGGAAGCTTTGCTTTACTGAATATTTGATGAAACAGACTGCAGATCCCTGCAGTACAATTCTAGCCAAATCCCTGTTGGCAGTTAAGAGTTAGTTGTCCTTTCTGGGATTTGCAGTGATTGAATCTCCCTGACATCCCTGTCTGATAGACAGAAGAGAGGGGGAAGCAGAGACAGCAGCGACCATGATGAACAATTAACTTAAATAGCACTGTTCGGACGTTGGGTGCTTCCAGAATGCTGATACTCCACCAGCAAAGTAACCCAAGACAAAGTTCTGCCAGTAAAACACGACATTTTAATCAACCTTCACTCGGGAAGAGTAGCACGGTCTATAACAATATGACTCAAACTTTGCATGCAATAAACCCCCCTTCTAAACTACTATTGGAACATAAGGGAGTAAGAGCATTACATCTGTGCCCTTGCTGTTTGGAATAACTTAATGTTAAAAAGGATTTGACAACGTTAGCCTCCTCACACTTCTTACAAGGGATGCAGTTAACCTGTGGATGAGATTTTAACTACCACTGTTATCTGCAGAGAAGAAAATACAAGCATGTATGACCTAGACCAGGTCATCTAATACAAATACCCTGAGCAAGAATGAGACCATAGCAAACAGCTGTTACTTCTGAGCATTCTAGCACATATATAAAATGTTTCAGATCATGAATGTTTCTGAGAGAAGGAAAATACCTATGCTATTATGTGGTAACAGATTTATCTCCTTTTTCTCTGCTGTTCTGAAAATTTAAGACAACTAGGTGGCCTTCCATTGATATAATACAATGTAGGTGGTCTTTCAGATATAGAGGTTAGTTATGGAGTTTTTTTTGTCATTTAAAAAAAAATTGTTCTTGCAGCTGGTCAAATTGGAAGAAAAATATGAAAAGTGTTATACCACATAGCTAGTTCATTTCTTTAGATACATAGTCCCAGGACATGAGCTTGATTTTTGTAATAATTGATATGTTGCTATCTAGTACACTGAGAACAACATCAAACAATTATTGAAATGGTCTTCAAATTAATGTGTAATTGTGATATCTAAATCTGATTTCATTTGTTGTGCAAGAGTATTTTTGGAATTCAAAGCACTCTGTTCTGTTCACTATTGATATTGATGCACCTTATAATTTAAAACTGTCAACCAAAATTTTCTAAAATGGGATATGGAGATAAAATTCCTAGTTTCATACTTTGGTGTCTGATTTTCAAAAGAACTTGAGTAGGCCAATGGTTCTCTGAAGGATTTACAGAAGATATTGTGCTTTTTCTGTCATTCAGGTCTGTTTTATTAAACTGATGCTTTCTTTATGAACCTTGGTTCTTGATTCAGAAAAACACTTAGAATCTTACTCAAGGACCAGTAGGTTTAAGGTACGTGCTTGAAGCCAGGACGCGCTTCAGTGCTTTCTTGAATTGAGGTATCAAGAAAGTAGTGTTTTCCCCTTAAAAATCTCATTGTAACAGCAAAAGAACATCTTTGCAAAGACTAAAAGACAGCTCTATTCTGAGAGAAAGCTGCTTGCCGATTCACAAAAGGCAAATGTTAATGGATTTACACCCTTAATGACTGATGTACAATAGGGATAAAAAATGAGAAGAGAAATGCTGAAGTGATTCCAGTGTGATTACATCCAAATTATGTTGCTCGTTTCTTTCAGAACAGAAAACAATGGCAGGCTAATGAGAGCTCTACTTTTTCTTAATACAATCAAGCTATTAACCAACTGGATCTGCAAACTTTTGTTTCTGCAGTTTGCATCTGTTCAAATGGCATTATAGAGATAAAAGTTAATTTCTATTAGCTCCTGAAGTCACATAAAAACCTAGAAAACTACTGTGGATGCAGTTGTATTTTCAGTGATGCATTACTTCATCCAGCCTTAGGTGTAAAATAATAGCATAAAGTCACTATCTGGCCATTATGTCCTTTCAGTAGTATGCTGCTTTTTCACATCCCATCATAAAATTATTTATGGATTATTTGCAGAATTCATTCCCTTCTTTATATCAGGTTTCAATAAAGATAATAGCAGTCAGGGACAAGACAACACTAAATGTCTTCATGCAACACTGCTTTTGTGCAGTAAAATAATCTTATAACTTCTGGGAATGACACTGAGCAGGTTAAATTATGGGCAGGCAAGCCTGAAGCAGAATGCAGGGTTTTACGTGTGTAAGCTTAGTGGTAATTAAAATACTTAAGTCAGCCAGGGCTGTAATCTGAGACTGGTGTTTTCTGATTAGTATTTGCTGGGGTTGGGAGCGGAGGGTAGGGACAGGAACCAGGAGGTATCTTTTTCCCCAAGCTGGAAAATGTCAGCATCTCATTTTGAAATGTTTAATTTCAGCACCTCATTTTGAAATGTTTCATTTTTGTGTTTCTTCTTTTGTTACAATAAACTATTTCACGGGCCTCCAAAATTAGAAGATAGCTTTTGATAGAGGCACAGACTGCATCTTCAGGTGTTTTCCTTTAAATACAGCTCTGACTGTATGTAGTGCTGTCCTGCAAATCCCAGTGAAACCCAAATTCAGTACCTCACTGCTGCCTTCCTGCTCTGGTTATCATAAGTGTGGGGGAGAGTAATGCAAATCTTCTGTCAATCTTTACATATTTGTACTCTCCGCTTCTAGTGTATGTGTGTGTGTGTTGTGCTGATGGGAGATTTAGGAAGCAGATGCAATGCAGTGCTCATGACACTGTTGTGGTGTAGCCAGATCAGTCAGTAAAATTGCTGCGTGTTGGATGAGACTGGCATGCAGATGAGAGCGAGTTGGATCAAAGCTGAGGAACTCAGAGAAGATGTTAGCTGGCAGAGGGAATCGAGCAAGATCTGTTAGGCGTAATATCAGATGCTGTGGCCAAGTACTGAGTGCCCTTTGTCAACTGTGTTCTGAATCTGGGCATGTGGTGACTCCTACCTGCTACTGGATTGCAGCAGTAGCAGCCACCACGGTTTTTATTTCTGTTTGGCCAGCTGGTCTGTGGTACTGTACTTTGTCAGAGCTGCATCTTTCCAACAGGGCACAAGGTCTTGCAGTTCTTTTTTTATGTGGTTTGCTTTTCCATGAGTTCATTAGGTTTAATCTACAATGTAATTACTCTTCTTCAAATGGGCAGGATCTACAACCTGAGTACTGATACTATGGGAACTAAAAGAATACGAATCACTCATTGTTATCTAAATACCTATGAAGTAACTATAGGCAAGAACAAATACTGGTTGGTTTTGAGTCTCTTCAGGAGTTCGATGTTTAAGTTATCATTAGTTTTTCTCCTAAGTGTACACTGTGTGGGATTTGTTCAGTCATTCTCCCTAGCCTCTCGCCAAGAGCTATATATAACTTAGCAATATATGCACTATACTCCACGACCACATTGTCACAAAGGAACAATTCATATGTGTTGATGACAGTCAGAATGTGTTGGATACTGCCTTTCATTAGGGAAAAAATTACAGCATGCCAGTACTTTCCATCTAAAGAATGTGTTTAAAAATAGAAAGTGGTTCTAGAGAATTTCCAGGCTCACAAATAGCAGACATGCTACAGTTTATCTCCATTTCCTAAAGGAACACCATCTGAGTGGTGAACTGAAGTTTGGTCAAGATAGTAGAGTGTTAGGATTCAGAATGACTAATGACGAGCCATGAGAAACACCAGGAAAGGTTATGATTATTTTGTGTTAAGGATCCTCCCAAATGTGTTGGTGAGATGTCTTTTGTTTGTTTTTGAAGACCATCAATGCCATTACAGTAAGTCCAAAAACAGTATTCGAGTATTCCTGAATTTACTCTAAGCCATAAAATACCTCTTAGTGATACAGGCATTGTAAAATAGGAGTGGTTCATTTTCCAGACCTAGTCAGTAATTCAGACCTTGATTATACTTCTTTTAGTCTTTATGTAAGAAATTGGGAAGAGGTATAGAGATTAAGAGTAGTTCTTTTATTTTTATTGATTAATTTTAAACTGTTACGTAATATTTTGGTTTCAAAATTTATGGAATGTTAGGTCATCACAACAAATATACTGAGTGAATATAGTGTCTGTGATATGTCAGAATTGCATTACTTTAGTGATATAAAGGCACTGCATACTTTCTTTTGAATTGCATCCGTTGCGATCGTGGTGATGGCAGGTTGATATATTGTTAGCTGTTTGGTGGTGGGAAACACAAGATAGTAGAAAAGTGGAAGAAAGTGTCTGTCTTAGAAACGTATCGGTTGAATAGTTCAGACTCTTTCGTGCGTTGTACTTCCACTGTCTTCTGCAGTCTGATGTAAGCCTTTCTCTTAACAGTTTTTTCTCTGGCAGCAGCTAAGACCTCATGCATCTAGTAACAAGAGAACAGGTATATATGATCAGGAGGTCACATGGTCTGAAGCACTGGGCTAGGAAATATATGTTACATACCTTGACTTCTGTAAATGCAAGTCCCCTAGCAGGTAGCATACGCTTAGCTGCAGTGCAGCAGCCATTCCACTGCTTTATAATCCTCTTGATAGATCTGTATTCCACTGTAATTAGATAAATATAAATTGAACTTAATGGTAAGATTTTTCTGATGTTTGTGTCGGCGTGCTCCTGTGGCAGTGTCATGTTTTCTGGCAGTAGAAATGGAAAGCGGGGCCTATGTGAAACCAGTGGAAGAATAACTATGGCTAGTGGTGACAGAGAGGGAGCTATGTGGCCTTGGTGCAGCTCTGGGACATGCTCAGCCATTGGGATGTTTTGTGAAGCTTTTTGTCATGAAGCTACTCAGCCTTGTAGATATCTCAAAAGGGAAAAGCTGCCGTTACAGTAACCGCACTCTGTCCTCCCTCTCTGGGTATATGAAGGCTTAAATTATTTCTTTTTAAAATCTATTTCTGTGAATTCAGCAATTGTACCAGTAGCTTATTCTATGCAATTTCGGTTCATATGGGTTATTCTACTATTATTCACAGTTTTCTGAAAGTTGGGTTTGTCTTTTTTTTTTTTTTTTTACCACCCCTACCCCCCCCCCCCCCCCCCCCTCTCAGTGAACTTTGTGGCTAAGTTTTGTTTTTTTTTTTTTTTTTTTTTTTTTCCCCCCCCCCCCCCCCCCCCTCCACATCACTTTTGTGTAAAAACTTTGTATTGCATTAAAACCTTGCTGGTGGAAGTGCACAGTTGCATATATTAATAATTGCATCTGTTAGCTAGGTTGTATATGGTCTTAATGAAGGCAATTTCATCTGTCAGAGGGCCTTGTCCTTCTTTATTATTCTCAGACAGATTGAATTTGCATTTAGCTGACTACAATCAAAGATTTCTAATGAAAATTAGCTGTTTCTGCTCCCTCCATGTTGACTTAAGATACGTAGGCAAGAACATTGTAATTTGAAAGCCTCACAAGCAACACTTCACTCTGACGTTCAGTATATACTGGGTCTCTGAGGCCTAAGAATGTCCAAGAAGCAGTGTTGCTTTTGAAAAAGGCAAAATCATCTCTTGGAGTTAGGCGTATGGTATTTCTGGGATGAGAAATCTTGACAGAGATGTTTATAGTTAGTAGTCAAAGCGTTTGTTTAGTTAAACAGTTTCATATTCTGCACAGTGTATGGTAGGTTCACATATATCTGCCACCTAAATATGGCATATATTTACATATTAAATTTCTTAGGCTTAGTTGATACTTACTTAAAAGTATTTTAATGTGGTGGGGGAATCATTGTCTTGCCTCTCCTTTTCTCCACTTCCTGTGACTAAAACTTGCCTTCTGGAATGAGTTTTACTTCTTGGTGCTATTGTACCACAGGCACTGTTCTCTCGAGCAGGGAGAGCCACTCCATGACCTGAAGAGTCTAAACCTGAAAAGAGAATCAAGCTCAGAGTTTGATCAGCATCGTGTTCACTGGACCAGTCCGATTCTTTTTCTTTCCAACCTACCTGTTTTTCCATTTCATACAAAAAGACCGTTGACCTCGAAGATCACATATCTTCTTTGTGCACCTCTTCTAAATTGCCACACAGGACTAAGTTATTTGCTATCTCTTTTTGCAGCTATATCGGCAAGTGCTG
>NW_008825216.1:2119062-2131772 GCF_000699105.1 Pygoscelis adeliae | reverse complement strand
AGAGGCAAGGCTCCTTGAGTGAGCAAGAGAGGCTAGTTCGGGATTGTCTCTCTTAAGAGGACTCCCAGTCACTCTCTACCCTCATCGGAGACCCCTGCTTCTCTTTTACTTGTAATATTCAGGAGCTCCACTGAAATCAGAGAGTGATGCCAATGCACAGATGAATGTATACCATGTGCTTTGTGAAGTTTTTAGCATGGAGGGCCTTTGCTGAGCTGTAGCCACCTTGACACTCTAAAAATCAGTACAGCTAAATGGAAAAGGACATTTTCATTTTCCTTTTTCTTTTTAAAAATTTTGCATTAGTATATTCCAGTTTCTCAAAAGATGTTAAACAATGGCAAGCAAAAGACATCAGAGAAAACAGATTAATCTCTTGAAGTGATACATTGCAAGGTTGTTTAAAAATGCTCAAGCTGTAGAATGTGCTTTAGCTAACAAGTATAGGAAATTGAGATAAGTCTCATTTGTACAGAGCCTCCCTCTCTAGGCTCAGTGGGTTGTGTCGAAGATCCTTCAAAGAAGGGTCTCATTTTTTATTAAAAAAATCTCTGTAAAGTAATCTAATCGGAATACATTATGTTTCTAGTTTCTTTGCTCTAAAGAATGAGCGGTAGGGGATTTGGCATTCATGGCTTCTATAGCTTTGGAAAACTGTGTAACATTCTACATAACGTGCCTTTTGTAAATGTATTACAAAACTTCGACAGAAAGATACTTGTACAGCATAGACTTACATTGGCAAATTAGGATCTTGTAGTTTGTCACCATTAATTAGAGGGATGTTTGTGTTAAAAAATTATAAGAAGAAGCTTAACCCTTGGTCATTGAGCACTTGACTCACAAGGAATTCTTTCCCCCCAGACCAGAATGATGCAACTATTTCCAAGATCTTCCTGAGCATGCTTTCTTACCCTAAATTACCATTGGAATTGCTGTATCTTCCAGACAGAATTTGCTTAACTTTACTGTGGGACATTAGGAGAAGTTTGGCTCAGTGTAATGTCACATGGTGCTTGAAAAAGTGTGTCAGGTGAAGCTGTAAAGCTGTCAGGTCATTTGAGGATTATGAAGTTACTACTTGAGTAAGAGAGAGCCTTGGATTAGTCCCTTCAAAATACAAAGGGAGAAGTAAGCATCCCCTTGGCCACATTTGCATTCAGTAATAAAATACAGCTTGAATTCAAGCCCCTCAGCATACATATACACAACTACTGTGAATGCAATAGCAAACAGGTCATGCACATGACAATGCTTGTGCAGCTGCTTTTATGTTACATAGTGAGGTATGTCCTAAATTCTTGAAGGAGGCGCCAAAAACTTTGGAAGAAAGGGAAGAAGCAGCCAACCACTTGGTCTGATGCTCTCTTCCTTACTGAAAGCTTGCGGTCCTGCAGGGACTGTTCCCCCCAGCCCCTCTCCCACTCCCCTGCTGGATGTGTGTAATAGTGTAGTGCGAAGATCTAGAGAACAGCATAATGTAAGTCTACCCTTAATAAATTTATACTGTTTGAGAACTAAATGGTTACTTGCCTAGCATGAGAGAACTTACTGAATATCTGAGGAAAATGAGAAGACTATGACAAAGATGCATGTAACTATACAGTGGCCTCTACTTAGTAGTTGCGATGTTAACAGAGTGGGGAAGACTCAGTTCTGAGGATCTGCATGGATGGAAGATCACTGGGTTATGTATGGAGGCATAACATAGTAAAAATAGCATAATGGTGATACAAAGGAACTTATTTTATTGAGATCTGTGTTTTTGGCATTTGCTTAACTTGCAGCAAGTTCTTTTAAAAATCTAAATCCTTTTTTATTTTCAAGTTTTAGGGGGGGGGGGGGAAGAATTGATCCCTTTGTTTCTAAAATACCTTTGTCTTTCCTGTCCTTTAAAATCAACAAAAAATAAAACACACAACCGTGCAGATGAATTCACTAAAAAAAATCATTAGAAAATTTAGTGGTCCAATCCATTTAGGATCATAACTGAGGAACTTGATTTTCATTCTACTTCTGTTTGACTCTCACTGCAGACTGGGAATAAAAGAGCTAGAAGAGCAGACAACCAAACTTCTTCCTCTGTCTTTATGGTCCCTGAATTTTGGACACCATTGGAATCCATGATATCATCAGTGGACAGTAAAATAAAAGGGAAAACAGGGAAAAATGAGATGGTAAAGATCATTGGTGAGACAGAGATGAGAAGCAGGCTCAAGGCTGAGAAGAGCAAGAAAATGTTGAGGACATTGGAGAAAAGGAAAGCTCTTTGGATGAGGTCCAGATGAAAAAAGGAAGCAATAGGACGGTGAAGAAAGTGAACAGAAACTGGAAAATAGAAGTTGGAGGAAGCCATTCCAGGACAAGAAGTGAGGAAGGCTTTTGAGGATGAAGAGTAGAGCATAGTAGAAAGAAGATAAGGTGGAAGGACTTCCTCTCCTGTGAAGAAATGGATGAAAAGGATAAGGAAACTCCACCCTAAGACAGAGTGAATGATCGTTCAGTGATTCCACAGCCCATGTTGTGTAGGAGCCATGTGAACGGGAAAGAGACATCACTAAATTAGAGGGAAATCAACACTGCAAAAGCAAGAAGAGAGCCTTATGAAGAAAAGAAGATTAGGAGGAGTTTAACTTCATGGAAAAAATCCCCACCACAAATCCATTCTTTCACCCCTGTCCACATTGTAAGGACCCTGAGAGCACTCGTAGACATTATTGTCCCTCCCAGGGCTCCCCATGACCCCATTTCAGCCCCTCCGGGGCCATCAGCCCCTGCCCCAGCAACACTGCAGTAGGGCTGGTCTCCATCTCCCCACAGCCCTGCCCTGCCCAGCCACGGGCCACGCTGAGCCATGCCCACCTGTGGGCCCACATCCCAGCCTGGCCTTGGCCAGTCCCCAGGGAGGTGCCCAATGCCTGGGGCTGGGGTTGCTCCTGGCTGGGGGGTGGGATGGGCTCTGGCTGCCAGGCCTAGCCCCAACAGCCCCCCTGGGGAGCTCCCACCGCTTCTGGTGCCTGGCCCCCATGGAGCTGTGCCTTGACACGCACATGGCTGGCCCTTGATTGCCTAATAATTTTTTCACCTACTTTAAAACACTGGGAGGTCAAGCAATGCTGATGTCAGCATTCACGAATTATTGGGAAAAATCTGATTGAGTTGCATGGAGCATGCAAGTTAGAGGAGCAAAGTTTGTAGGGCGTAGTACTGTGCTTTTATTAGATTAACTAAAAATCCCAAACGTTTGGATATACAGTAGCTTTCCTGGGTCTCACCTTGTCTTTCAACGTCCTTAAGACTGTTCTTGTGGTCCCAAAACTACTGTAAATCGTAAAGGAGAATAGAGTCTACTAAAGAGCTGACGGCTTTTTCCCTGGAGGGAGGTTACTGGAAGCAGTGTTGCTTATGCCTTTGCTGGTGAGTTGGAGGGAGAAAGTGGAAGGTTTGCTGGTCGTGCTGAGTTGCTTTCGTTTGTAGACTAGAAGTGTGAAATTTAAATGCACGACTGAAATCAGTGGGAAGCTGCATAAGAAATATGTTTTGGATGAATGTGATGTTATCCAAAAGAGCTTAATATTCTTTTCTCAGATTGCAGGCTTTGAAAAAATGAGAGAGAAATATTTGTCCTATTAGGGAAAAGCAGGTAGTGAAGATGCTTGACTTGAAGGGCGTAGTAGAATAAGAAGAATGTAAAGCCTATTTTTAATAGTAATCCTCACGTGACTCTGTACTCTTTGTTGCCTTGCCTTCAGAAGCATAAATCAAAACTTGAAACTGGCTAGAGAAGAACAGTAAAAATATTGAAAAGTAGGAATGGCAATACACCACTAACAGGTACAGATTTTATAGGCTTAAAGGAGTCAAAATTCTAAAGATAATAGTGAAAACTGGTTGTTACCTTCTAGTTTGTACAATAATGTGAGGAAGAAAAGGAATGCTCTTGGAACTGAAGTGCACCAAAAAGGCAGTAACGCTTCAGTGACGTTCCCAGTTTCGTTAATACCAACTTTAAGGAACTGGGTTGGAAATCACTGCACAGATCATACAAGGGAGTTCTTAAGAGTGGGCTGTTCCCTAGGCTCCCATTTGCCTTGCTGAGCATTCTAGTCGAGGTAATGATAAAAATGATAATTAACAAGTCATTTGTCCTGTAGGATTGGGAGGATTGAGTTGATCCTTGTGGGATCAGGAGGATTGTTTTTCTTCAATATGTAATGTTGCACAATTGATTTAAGCCCATAGTTGTTATTACTTTTTGGTTATGTTTCATTCTAAAGCTGTTAATCAGTGTGGTTGCTCTAATGCAATAAAAATTGACTTACATGATAGATGTTAGCTTTCATTTAATTGCTGTTTTTTTCCTTTTTTTTCCCTTTTTTCTTTTTTTCCCTCCAAATAGTTCATTTGTTTGAAACTTAATCTTGAAGTTACTTCTTGCTAGTTGATCTGGCAATTTCTTAACTGTACTTCCAGTAATACTCTATTTATCAGTGTATTCAAGATAACTGATTATTTTCCTTTTGCTCCAGATCAGAGTGTAAATGGTGTCGCACAGTTGGAAGTTTCATAGTTGGAGAAAATAGAAGTACTTATTTGAAGTGGGGAAAAATACTGTGCTGCATATGCAGAGAAAATTGTATCTCTTTTTTTAGTAATGATAAAAATAACAAGCATAAATCTTGAACTACATCACACACTTGCACATGCAGTGTAGATACAGAAGAAATATTTCAAATTGGACAATTTATTTTTTGCAAAACCAGCACAAGGCATTTAAATCACCTATTTTGCGGGGCTCACTATGAACCAGTAATGGGATGTATCTATGAAGACGCAAAATGAAAGTGTAGGGTATGTCAGGCAACGTATTTCCAGAAGACTTAATAGTGTTAAGTCTTAATAGACTTAAAACTCCAGAATTATTAATACCATTGTATTGTCACTGGTGAGAATTATTCTATAATTTTGCCTGTAGTTCTTGCCCCTATTGTTCAAGAAGTGTGAATTTAAACTGGGGCAGGTAAAAGTAAAGGCTGCGGGCTAATTATAGCAAAGGAGAGACTGTTTTATGAGAGATTTGGAAGAGCTTGGCTTGTTTAGCCTAGGACAATAAAAACTTAGATTGTGGCCTTTAAAAATGTCCAGGGGGTAAACATCAGGGAAGAACAAGAATTACTTAAGCTTAAGGACAATGTTGGCACTAAAACAAAAGGGTATAAGCCGACCCTGAATAAGCTTAGCCTGGAAATTAGGAGAGGGTTTCTAATTCTCAGAGGAGTAGGACTTCAGGCTGCTACTAGGTAACAAAGATGAGGGACAAAAGACAACTATGGTAAAAGTGGACCTTAGTAGGTTGGTGGATACTCTCTGATGATGTCTGTGATGATAGAAGCAAAAATGGAAACAAGGGCCTAGGAGCTTTCCTGCAGTGTTGTTTTTGTTCCTGCGCACGTATTCAGACTGTTATTTCACTGGAGAGAACCAAAAGGGTTGTCTGGAGTACTTTGCTTATCATCCTGGAGGCTGTTTTCATATAAGATCCCTATTTGTTGTATTTCTGTTCCAAGCCGTTGAGGAAATAATGAGTTGATAGTTCCTTTTCTTAAATGACTGTGATCAATATTATTTCAGTTGATGAGGTATGCCTCATTGGTGTGCCAACATTTAAAGTGAACTTTAGCTGGCTGAAATACTCAGGCTAGTGCAGGCTCTTCCAGACTTGAGTTGTGACTCTGCTCTGGCATTGCCACCAACAGTGGTGACAGTAAAGAGGTATGGGAAGATGCAAGAAGCAGTAGCAGCCTAGGAGGAGAGGCAGGGATGCAGCACTAAGGTAGGTGAGGTGAGGCATCCTTAGCCATTCCAGGCAAGGACAGATGAGGTGGGCAGCATCAGCAGGCGAAGATGCAGCTTTATGTGGCCAGGAGGGGCAACAGGGAAGGTCAAGGGTGGGAGGTGAGAACAAAGGAAAAATAAAAGCTGAGAACCCAGGGCTGGTAGGACAGTCTTGTGAGAGGTATAAAGAAGTACACAGGAAGAGGAGAAAGTAGTAGCAGTGAGTCACATCCCAAAGAGCAAGGTGAATGGTAAGATGCATTTGCTTCCTAGTGCTCTTGAAGTTGACCCTATAGAGAAGGATTTTGAGAGGATGTCATTGCAGATAACAGAAAAGTTGTTCTGTGCTGGTGTAGGGATTTGTTCTGTCTTTGCTGAAAAGGTGGGAAGTACGTGTGGATTTCTGACTTTCAAACTATCTTTCTGCAATGCTTTCTTCCCTAGATCATGTTTCCTAAACTTTTTTTCTTACTGACTTCTACCTCATGTCTTGGTTGGGCTCCCTCATTTAGTAGGGGGATAGTTGACTTGCTTATCATGCGAACCTTATAATAAGAAACTCTTTGCTATGAGCTCTGTAGTGGAAGCAGGAAGTTCTCTCTGTAATCTTGTGTTCTTTAGGAAATCTCTATTTAATCTGTATTTTGTTCTTCTTAAGTTGTATCTCTGTGCTATGGACACAGTGCTCATGCGTTCATAGTTGTTTGAGATGGCTGTGCTGTGGGCAGTGAAAACTTCACACGGGCATGTGCGGCCCAAAATTGCACGAGCTGCCTCTGGGCAGTCTGGGAAGCTGTTGTGGTTTAGGCAGGCAGCTAAACACCAGGACAGAAGCTCATCCCCAGCTGTCATGGGCTCCCAAACCTCTATAAGAACTACCAGATATGGCTGGCTCGGACAGTTGTAATATATTGATTACTTTCAGCAAGTTCTTATATCAGGACCCCCCTCCCGACTGGCTGGTATATGCAGTCCAAAACAAATCCACAGTTTTAAGTAGTATGGTCACATCTTTCCCTTTTTCCTGTTCTTGAATGCCTTGCCTGATTTGCTTTAGCATCTCTAGGAAAAAAACTTGTGTGAGATAGTGATAGCTACTGAGCAAACAAGAACCATTTAAACCTTCCCTTTTCTTTGGGCTCCCCAGTTGTGTTCTTCCCCTCTTACCCCAATGTGGAGAGTTTGAGAAACGAAAATATAATGCAGAATTCATAGCAACTCTATTTCTTATCAGGGAATAGTGCCAGAAAAACAGCACGTTGTGTCATGGCTCTTTATGGATGCTGTAAAGTCCTTGAAGAAATCCCATAGATTATAAGGATGTATATGTACCTATATTTATGTATATGGAAAACTTCTGAAAGGGACCTAGTGAAAAAGAATGTTTATTTTCAATCCACCCTTCACCTTTAGGTGTAAGGTCCTGTGTGCCTTTAATAGAATTTGCTGAATTAATTTTTGGAGGTTCCTGTGTATTAATTGTTCTGCCTCTCACTCATGAGTAATGATCTTCCTTTTAATAATAATAAAAAAGTGACAATAGTTGGCAAAAGATTTGCTACATTTATGAAATACTATGCTAGTCTTTCAGACACTGATATATAAATTAGGATGTGTCCTGACAATTTATTATTGATGAAATGCCGGAAAGATTCAACTGCTTTTAAATGTACAAAAGTGAAGAGGAAAGGAGAAAGAGAAACAGAGTCATAGTCGGTACAAACTTCTTTTGAATATATGAGGTTAAATCAAGAGTAGCTATTATGTTCTGTATTCTTTTACCGATCAGCTGAGCAATGTGATGCTTCATCTGTGGATCTACGCAGATTGTATTGTCAGCATTATGTGTGTGAACTTTTTATAAGGCTGAGGTTATCTAAGGATATTACCTTATTTAAAGAGATAAACTGTCAAGTTTGAAGATAGGAGTATTTTTTTTTTTTAATTCTGTGACACTTTCAAATCACTCTGATTAACAACCGCTTACTTAAGCTTATATAAGAATGTGAATGAATTATATAATATGATGATTTTCCAGCTTTACAATGCAGAGGTTATTCTTCCTACCAGAACTATTCCTCTGCCATATTGCTCTTCAGGAGTTACACTAGAGTGAGTCTCCAAGACAGAGTCCAGGAAATAACAGAACAATAATTGACTCTCAGTGTGTTAGAAGCAATTGGTAGCTGAATGCAACTCTTCTCAGCCTATTAATAAGGATGCCATTTAGTAGTCCTTAAAAGGTGACAAAATTTTGTTTGCTGCTGCCTTTGTATGTGTAATGAGCTGTGGCTAGAGGTTTACCTAGCCATATGAGTGCAAAAAAATTGCTGTATAAATGTCTATTGAACAGTGTACAGTTATGTAACTTGGCACTTAAGGATTGCGATAGAGGAGAGTGGTGATAACCTAAGGAATTTGTGAATGGGGAGTTTAGCATTACCCAAATGTTATTTAAGACTGACACGTCTTCCTGATGAAGGGTAACATATGATGGCTATCAAAAGTAGATGGAATGCTTTTTTTTCCCCCTCTTTTTTTTCCCCATTAAAAAGTGACACTGCTGATAAGAGCTCAGAAAGTTTACTCTGGGGCATTATGTCTGTGTTGATTCAGGGGGAAGAGTGCCATTTGCAGAATCCTTAATCTTGCCTGTTAAAACAGCTCCCCCATTTCCGTCATGCCAGCAATGCTCAGACGTTGGTGGACAGGCTTTACTCTTAGCTTGCGAGATCTGATACGCTCAGCCTTTTCTAAAGAAGTCACTGAAAACCTGCTTCAGAGCAGACTGCTTTTCCATTGTACTAAGAAAACATCATCTATAAGCTCCTTTCCCCAATATTGTCCAGAGAAAGATTAAGATGCACAACCTTGTCTTTATGTTGCTTTTATAATCTTTTCTAGATTAACTGTAAGGGAGTGGGGGGGGCAAGAAATGAAAAGGATGTAGTATGGAGACGAGTATTAGGTCAAAGCGTTGTAGAGGGGATGAAAAGAGCAGCTGCTGCAAAGCAAAAAAAAGCACACGCTCCTGCCCAAAGAACCAACAACCAACCAACGAAAAAACCCCACCAAAAAAAAAAAAAAAGCAGGAGGCTTTTATTTCTTTATTTTTTTTTCCTGGAGATCGAACTCAGTTACTCTACACTCTGTGTGCTGACTGTGGCTCTCATCACTGTTTCTTAGGCGGGGGGGGGAGACGTTCTTTTTGCTCCCATGAATAATGGATATCGAAAGTCTCCTTTTGAAGATTCTTCGTTTAGCATTCTTTCCTCCATGTGGGACAATCATCTAGATGTGTGGGCAGGTTCTAACAAATTTCTGTAGGCTTGTATTTAATGTCTAAGCTTCCACTGATGAGCTGTGTTTCCAGAATGCAATTAAAAAAGTTAAAAGAATGAGAGAGACGTTAAATAAAATAGAAGTAGACAACTTTGAACTAGTAAAGCAAAATGGAAAAACTGTTTTTCACTAGAAGAACAGGCGGAATCAAGATACAGCGAAGGAGAAGGATCAGGGATGCGAGGAAACAAGACTATTTCTGACCACAGTGGCCAGTGACGTAACACAAGATAGCTCTTCACCTAACATAAGGTCACATTGGCAAGATGCAAAGACCCTGTGCATCTTGCCAAAGCTCACATGATGTTCACAGGCACACTGCAGACTGGCAGATAGCAGTGACTATCAGCAGCAGATGCCTGGAACCTGGGGATTAGAGCACTGTTTCTGTATTTATATAAAAGTTTCTCCTCCAGTATTTCTGAAGCATGTAAGAAAGAAAAGTGTCTGAACATCTTTACTTCACATCTCAGCAAGAGGGGCAGAGCCATGTCGGAACTGGGATTTTCCTTCATGAGGAAAAGAGATATTGCTGAAATTTTGTAGCTTTCATTGTGACTTGAAATTTGAGTTCTAGTTGGATTCAGAGGAACCGAGGACAGATTCCCAGAGTCTCTGTGCACCTTGCTGTAAAGCCGGGCAGTCTGCAGAACAAGCCCACATGGCACCACACTTGGTTGGTGTTCTGGCAAATCTGGCAGCCCAGTAGACAGAAAAAGGCAGAGAATGCCAGGAATCAGGAAGGCTGCCACCTGCAAAGTGGGGAGCAAGGGACTTGGAAAGTCTGGGAGTCCTTTAGGTCTGGTGAAGGAGTGGGGCAGTTCAGCTGGTGCGTAGTTGGGAACCAAGCCCCCTGGGTGTCTCTAGGCAGAGAGGGTGGGAAGTGTCTTCATCTTTCCCAAGGGAAATGGAGAGTTTTTCAAGTAAAATCAAAGTTTTCATGTGCTGTGATTATTTTTTATTATTATTATTGTTGTTGTTGCTAAGGCAAGAAGGAAGAAATTTTTTGTGATGAGGGTGGTGAAACACTGGCACAGGTTGCCCAGAGAGGTGGTGGATGCCCCATCCCCGGAAACATTCAAGGTCAGGTTGGACGGGGCTCTGAGCAACCTGCACTAGTTGAAGATGTCCCTGCCCACGGCAGGGGGGTTGGACTAGATGACCTTTAAAGGTTCCTTCTAACCCAAACTGTTCTATGGTTCTATTATTATTATTATGTAATCATAATAGATATTTAATAATTATAATAATTATTTTAGGATCCCATTTCCCCCCCCCAAAAAAATAAAGTTGGATTTTAGTGGAAAAATCCTGACCTGGTAGCTGCATGTTTTGATAGTTTGAAGAAGAGTTGTGTGTGTTTACCCTTAAGCTTTGGGAGGGGGTGGATATGCAAAAAGTGTTTTTCTTTTATGCATCCCTTTGATCTGTTTATCTTTCCGGCCCACCTCACCTCCATCTGTATGTTTGTTCCATCCGATATGCAGATTTGAGCCTTCTGGGATTGAGTTGTTTCTCTGCTGTGCCTAGTGCAGTGAGAGTTTGAGCCAGAATCCCTAATTATTGGACAATATCATCTTTGAAAGTATTTCAGGTAACCTCTGAAAAGTAAATATGTGAGAAGCTTTTTAAATGTTTAGGAAACATCTTAGAACTTGATCACAGGATGCAATGTATTGAGGCTTTTCTTTTTTCATCACAGGAAAAACTTGTCAATGATTTTGGGAGATTTCAGTGGTCACTAATAAAACCCCCAAAAGGCAGTTTTCTGAGCTGACCTTTGCTGCTTTATCAGAAGTAGCTTCGGTAGTTCCAGTGGTGTATCTGTGAGAACATGGGGGAGGCAGAAGAGTAATGATGAGACAGGACTTTTTCAGGGTATTATTAGAACTAGATATGAATTCTGGAGCAAAACCATTTAGGAATTCAGAAGTTAAGTAAAATCTGTATGTGTTAAGAGATTATTATTAAAGCATAGAAAATCTGGTTTGTATGCTCAGGTATGCATTTGACTTGTGTCAGTTTTGTGCCTTTTAAATTCACAACTAAAATAAGGAATACCTTAGGAGTGGCATGATTCTCCAGCAAATAGCTGCCAAAACTTGAGCCTGGAGATTTTTACTTCCTGAGCTCACTTGGATGAGAAGTCTGTATCCTTTAGATACTTCGTGTGCTGCACATTGTCCATTAAGTGATTTTCTTTATGCATCTTTGTTTTTTTTTTTAAAGTTGGATGTACAACACAGTGAATGCATATGCATGAGAATTAGGGCATGTATAAATAAGAACGCGTCTGGTCTCATTGGCAAGACTCTGCCTAATGAGTTTCAATAGTGCAAGAGACATTTCCAAATGGTTAAATTAACCTCTAACAATTTTTGAAATAAGGATTGATGTATTCCTGGAATCCACAGATCTGTTGCTGGATTACTTTTTAACAGAGCTTTTCTTACAGTGATGCAGCTTAATTTAGCCAGTAGAAGAAGATTTTTCAGTTATTTCTTCTGAAGTGTAGTTTTACTTTCTGTGAAAGTATAATTGGAAATGGATGATTTTTGCAAAGTTGTTGACAAAGTAAATGATGCTTTAGCAAAGTATGCAGAAGATGTTCCTGTTCTCACTATAAAATATGAAAGACCTGGCTACACTGTGCAGCTTAATTTAGCCAGTAGATAACTAAACAAAATAAATAAATATTAACTACAGCTAATACAAAAATATTGTAAAATGTAAAAGAATTATATGCAGTGTGCAAATAGAGAGGAAGTATGAAGTCTTGTATTAGCCCTACTAAAGTAAATGGCGCGGGGCAGGGGGGAAGATGAGATTTTGTGTATACAAGGCCTTCTTTGTTTCCCTGTTTTCTTTCACTCTATATGTGCACCTTACCTTATGTTCTTAGCCGGTCATAGCTACATCACAGAACAGTTGTGACACGTGTGTGTATATTGGTCAGTTTTTTCAGGGTGTTCAATTGCCAGCAAATGCTCCTTCGTGTATATTTCACAAAATATTTCCTAAAATACTTAAACTATATTGGTTAATCATTTTGCAAAGTTGCTTGTGGTTTTTTTGTTGGTTGTTTTTTTTTTTTTTTTTTTTAATCTCTTACTTTATGCTTGTGCAGGAGCTAAGCTCTTCTGGAGGTCTTTTAAAATGATGAGTTCTGAGTCTTCTTGAAGACTCTGTCCCATTTCAGTTTGAAAGCTCAGACCCTATGACCATCCTGAAAAAGTTGGCCTGTGCATAAATTAACAAGGCTAAGTTATAAATGGAGTGAATAGCAGAAATCTTTTTTTATGTGTCTTCTTTCAGAGCCTATGTAATAACCCAGAAATAAATGCTCTTAAAATCCTCTAAGACAGTTTCTGTCAGTATTATTTTGGCTCTTATTTTAATTGGAATAATAGGTATAGGATTTTTAGTCTGTAATTTTGGTGGTACCTGTCAAAATACTACATTTATTTTCATTTTGGTAGTCAGCACTTGACAAAAGCTTTTCAGCTCTCATCATATAAAAAACAAACAAATAA
>NW_008825216.1:2108446-2119031 GCF_000699105.1 Pygoscelis adeliae | reverse complement strand
TTCTTGTTTCATAGTTTATGGATTCTAAAACTTTGTATGAATGCGCTAATTGAGAAGGAAGTTTGCCTGTGACCTTTACCTGGATTTCAGATGATAACACATGGACTTAAGTAAACTTTATTTTTATTGAGATTATTACTTTAGCTAGTTCTTATTTCTCTTTCTTCAGACTTGTTACAATTATCAGCATCAACACTCTCAAATGCTTAGCTCAGCATACAGCGGATATGCAGTCAGCTGTACAGCTGCCTTCTTGATGTGAAAGCATCTTATCAATGGCAGTGTGCACTCAAGACCAGCTGTGAGTCGAGCCTAGGATATTGATCTGGCAGACCTCTGGAACTCCTTGGCCCTTCTGTCATATTATGTGGATCTCATCCAATTCAAAGGCCATGTATTTATGATGATGACAACTTTTACAGTATGTTTTTTCTGAAGCTAGCTCTATGACCATGCCATTTTTTTGTATTTTGATGAATTAGAGTGTAGTCCAGTAAAGTCTGTAGCATTTGAGGACAATCTTTGACTTATTCTAGAGGTACTTTTTAAAATGACTGTACTACTGTTATAAAGCTTCATAATGTAATTAATAAAGACTTTAACATAAAACTATGAAAGCACATAAATCCACGTAGGGTTCACACTGAAAATCTAGGGAGTTTTGCTTCTCTTGGCAATTGTTTTCTGCTCATCTATCAGTAGCAGATGTTAAGTCTGGGTTGAGCAGGCCATTCTTAGCCTTAGCTCTAAATTTGTGATCGGGATTTTTAGTATTATTTGCTTAGAATGATACTCTAAAATCGGTATGTATTTTTAATATGCCTCGTCATGAAACTTCATCTTATAGCATTATTTCATAAGAAAAATGATATTTCTAAACCAAAATAATTCAATATGAATTTCAATTCACTCTTTATATGTATAACCACCTAAGTCAAAACTTTAATACAGCCTTGTGTGTCATTTGTCTCTTCCAATATTTTATTACATTCCATATTTTTAAGAGTGAACACCTTGAGAAAGAAATAATCTTTTTTCTTGGAAGTTAAATAGCCATTAAGTATATGCTCCTCAATTTTCCTGTGTTGTATGCATGCCTTTCAGGGTGTACAATTATACTGATAGTAAGGTGCATATTGCAATATAATTTATTCCTAAAGTACCAGAAATAAATGGCAATTTTATAATTTTATATACTTTTCTTACTGTAGATAATTACATTAAAGAAATTACATTACCTTAATGAGGTGAGTGGAGTTGTACTATTTCACGTGAAAGCCACACCCCTTATGGCAGCTGTGTAAATTACGTATAGTTATGTATGGTTAATCAGGATAAAAGGAGTGAGTTTGTCATACAAAATAAACAGTCATTCTAATCTCCGATCCCTTAATTTTGTACTTCGTGAGCCTCCGGTTACTTCATTCCTACATCCTTGCCTAGGACCATCTTGATCCTGCAGAGATTTAAGTGTGCTTAACGTTATGCACTAGGGAATCCTGTGGTGCTGCTCAAACTTCATACATGTAAGTGCCTTTGTAAACCTTTGCAGAAACCTTTGTTGGAAGTTGCTGCAGGACTCCTTTCTCTTCTTTCAGCATTCCTGATTAAGGTTATACACTTCCACTTACCACAAGATGCAAGTCATTAGAAGTTAATAATTAAAATAGCTTTTTATTGAGCCATCTGAATTATGCAGGCCTAATAGGAGTAACCATGCGATTGCCAATCTTGTTTTTGCCCTGCATCATCTTATATAATCTCCTTACTGTTTTGTACGTAATTGTGGAATGGTACCTAAGTTAGATGACCAGCCCCTCTAAGAGGGAATCTTGTTCTGTTTGGCTGTCAGAAGGAAATGCGTCGCTCAGCACTATACATATTGCTGCTTTACTGAGGGTCTTTGTTTAGGTGGAAAAAGCATTCCTAAATTAAAGATGTGTTTGTAATATATGTTTGGGATGCCCTGGATATTAGCAATATCTGGTAGTGACTTCTTCCAGTATGTGGATCTGATTCTGTGACATAAAATTATATTAGGATTACATAATTCTCTTATTTTCCTTTCCTTTCCTTTCCTTTCCTTTCCTTTCCTTTCCTTTCCTTTCCTTTCCTTTCCTTTCCTTTCCTTTCCTTTCCTTTCCTTTCCTTTCCTTTTTTTTTTCTTTTTTTTTTTTTTTTTCCCCCTTTAAAGAGACTGCTGACTTCAAATTCCTGTTCTAAAATTTGTTGCAGTTCATGGGAAATCTTTCAGCTGACGTCTAAGCAAAAAGGTTTTTGGCAAATAGTGTTTGACAGGATCAGATGTCTGTACTATTTAGTAATGTTTGCTTAAAGAATTTTTAATTGTTCAGAGGAAAAATAACACCACACAACAGTAATCTGAATGCAAATACAGTGAAAAACTAGTTATCTTAAATTCTTTACATATACCAAGTTACTAATCGCGTTATTGCTTTTAATTGCAGCTTGTGTCCAGTTTAATTCCTAGAAATTATTTTTCTTGTCCAAATCTGCAGATGAGCAGCAGAGCTAGCGAGGGTAATGCTTAAGTGTTTTTCTTAACTATATCTAACTGCAATAAGGCTGCACCTACATAATTTTTCTGTTTACCAATATTCAGCTATAACATTTTGCAATAAGTATATGAATGTTTTTATCACTGAAAGCTTGGCTACCTTTCCTTTATTCTTAAGGTGAACATCTAAGGAAAGCCCGTGTTTTGTCTTGTTTTCTTCCCATTTTGCCTTGTAGATGGCATATGACTGTATCCAGAGCCTACAGTGAATGTTCACGATCTGAAGGTATTTGTGTCAAACGGCTGCAGTGGTAATAGGCTGCAGATGATGCAGTCTGCACTGTTAAGTCTTCAGGGAGCCTTGCTCCGATAAACCCAGCTTCATTCCACTGCCGCATTTCAAAGAATAAAGGCAGCAGAAATGAGCAATGTTATAAGTCCCAGATTAAGTTAGAGAGATGCACAATGTATGAAAGAGCTTTTTGGTCCATGACTAAATACACAATTTTTCATGCGTGTTGTCTGTGTAAGAAAATAAATGTTAATATTTTGGAAAGTCTCTTATCGCCCCCAACTCCTTGCAACTTTAATCCGGGTTCAGTAGCAAGGCTGTCAACCAAACTTCTTCCATTTTTACAGTGCTTCCCACCTTTACGAAATATTTGTTGCCATGAGATAATTAACATTTTTACACTCTGGCACTGATCTGGAAAGATGTACAAGGAAGAAATCCAATTAAGTAGATTCTTATGTGATGGCTTTCAGCAATGTTTTAATAGCCCAATTACTATTGCAAGGCCTGACAAATAGTTTTAACAGTAATTATTTGCGTAAACTAAAAGATAGCCTGCAATCTTGAAATATTTAAGTGATCTCATACAGTTTCAACTTGTACAATATGATACTTAACTCTTTCCTTACTGCACTGGAATCAACAATGTTACTGGCGTGAGTGTCAGGGCTGAGGGCATTAAAGATGTAGTGTTGCCACAGAATTACTTTATTTGTTTATGAAACTAAGCGAAGCCTTTGTCCTTCTTTCCTTTTCTTCTTGTGTTTTGGATGTACTATGAATTCCCATTGCTTTTCGTCATTTTCTGCCAAGAAGCTTATATAACTCCTGTAATAAAGAAACATAATGCAGATCTCTCTAACTTTAAATAACTAGCTACTAGGATATGGATAGCGTTGGATCTGAAGTTAATTTGTTTGTTTGTTCCTTTGCTTCTCTGCTGAGTAATTGTCTAGAATTGCTGCCAGCAAAGCTTTGGCTTAGCTTCTGGCTATACCTGTGTAGGATATGTAGTTTGTTAGAGTACAAGTACAGTCTGTATGTAAAGCATTAAGAGATTTTGACCTTTTCTGGACATTCCCTATTTGAATACAGTTCGATGGCGTGCAGACAGAGAGGTATTTTCTTTCCGCAGTCTTATTTATAAAAACTGAGTCTCAGTTTCTGAATGAGGATTGGTAACACAAAGCACTAATTGGCACTGCTACGAACTTTGCCTCAGCGCTTCTAGCCTTCTCCAAAGAAGTCTATCTTCTTTCCTCTTCTAGCTCTCCCAAAAGATGCAGACAGGTTTAGAGCCCAAAACTGCCTGCTTGCAACTTAGTGTAATGTATAGCTTGTTGTCAGGAGCTGGGTGCAGGTAGCTTAGTGTGCCTTTAACAGATACTATCCTGTTATGGCCTGAGCTGCTTGACCGTGTGGTTTGCCACAGAGTATGGAGGCATCAGCGTACCTTTTGTGTAGTTCTTGGCAGCATGAAGAAGCTTGGAGCTGCACAAGAACCTTTGTAGATTTAGCCCTTTGTTAGCAGGGTGTTTTGTTGCTTCAGCAGCAAATATGAATTTAAAAGACTTAATTTCTGAACAGGTATTAAGGAAATACAATTTTTGGAAACCTTGCTCCTAGTGCTTTTGTTGGAATAAGGAGAGAAGTGAAACTTAGCAAAACAGATTCCCCCCTCCCTCCCCCCCCCTTTGTCTCATTGTGTTGTAAACATTTGTATTTTGCTAGCAGAATCAGATCAGCAAACTGTACCTGTGGTAAAAGCTGTACCAACCATAGACTTCGAGCTGTATTTCAGTTTCAAGAAATAAATCTCGAAACAGTAGCTAGAAAACTTGCTGAATATTTGGGTTTTTTGTGGTTGCCCTTGAACATTGTCCAATTGCTGTTTTATTATAAGTCTGAATTTTTTTGCTTGTGATTTTCTTCATATGGAGACTATGAAAATTATGAATAGAATGTATATAAATTAAAAAAGTATTGTTTTTCATGCATATAATATTTAGAAATTAATTTTGTTTGGTGTAATTATGTCCACCAGCCTTTTACCTTGGTTGTGCCCGGACTGGTATATCAACTTAGCAAACTAGCAAACTTAGCAAAATCTACTTTTAGGTTGGTTTATGTTGTTACAACTAATTGAAATTTATCCCATGGCTATTCCTTAGCAAAAATGTTACACAAACGCTTGTTGCTATTAAACTGATAGAGATGCAGAGTTCCATTAAATACTTGATAAAATTCTGTTGTATGGTCAAAAATGTAGCAAAGATAATGAAGAGAGATGACTGTTTTGATAGACTTTGTACTCTTTAATTTAAACCTTTCCATAACTTTAATATCTATGAGATGAAATTTTGTTGCAGACTTCACTCTGTCATCTCCTAATGACAATTCCAAGTGTGAACATGACCAACCATATGCTTACAGCATGTTCCTTGCATAAGAAACAAGTGAGTTCTGTTCTTGTACTGTTTTTGTGAAATTGCCAGATAATACAATGGAGATGGAAAAGAGCAGTGGAATCCAAACACATTTGTATACGTATGTATTGGGAAAAAGGAGTGTGTGGACTGTTGGTCATCCAGAGTCTGTGAATACACATTTGCAATAATCAACACAATAATAGCGAGTTAGCTTGAGGTCCTGGATGGTAGTTCTCATTGCTAACAGATAAAATCTGTTACACCTAGGTCTACGTTTCCTGAAGAAATAAAGAATGTAGCCAGTAAATGGAAGAAGATTGTGGTAGTTACCTCTAATTTGGACCATGATTTTCCACGTGGTGTTCTACTTAACTTGTTTTGTTCAGTGTGCCGGTGGGTGGAGTATGGCAAGTCTATAGGGTTACATTCGTCTAGGTAAAACTTCAAAAAATTGATAACGAGAACTTGATAGCTTTAAAAAAAAAAAAGTATATATATATAATGAGATGCAGGTGCCCTGGGTATATCCCATTTTGCAGTACTTATCTTCAAAAAGAATACTATTTCTTTCTGAAGAAATATTAATACAAATTCTTATTAGGGTATTTGATCAAAAGTGCAATATATGAAAAAAGCAGAGATCAGTAATCATCTCAAATTATGCACTAAATAAAAGTCAGAGTTTTTTGGTCATAGGTTTTAAAGAAAGTTAGCAATGTAACAGATATTTGGTTGCCACTTCAGGGGATATATTTTTAGTTATTAGCTGAGAATCTCTGTTCAATTGCTCTTTCTTTGCTTTCCGGCTTCTGATATTCGTTGCTTTCAAAGCCTGTATCCAGAGGGCATGACAGCATCATGATGAATAATAACAGAGCAAAAGGTAGTATAACGTATTTTGGGGTATCATAGACTATATGGCCAGGAGGAACTATTGTAATTTTTTTGTCTAACCTTCAGGTTAGCACAGAATATAAAACATCACTGACTGAACTCCATCCCAAATTGCCTCTAATCTTTGAAGTGAACAGAAACAAAATCTCTGATCTGAGTATTTTGTCCTAATTCTGATAATTGAGCCTATATAAGGTTATATATACATATCAAATACAGATAAACATTTAGAGTGAAATTGTTCTTTAACTTCAGAAGCTCAGAACAATGAAGCCCTATGGAATCATTTGCACATTAATGAACTCTGTTTTCCTTTCTTTGTATTTAATCTGAACAGCTTTTGTGATTGCTTACTGCTTTTAGTGTTTTTGTTTGTGTTTGTTTTTTTTTAAAAGCATGGTATGCTATTTTGAGAGCCATCTGATTGCACAGCATAGGAGATTAGAAACTAAGCAGGGATTTTGGACTGTTGTGATACATTATTTTTCTAATGATAAGGAAACTGGAAGGATGGAATTGTTTTGATTCTTGAAGGCAGCTGTAATCTTTTCTCACCTCTCCTTGTAAGCAACATCTCTGTTGTGGAGAAAGTGAAATTCAGAGTAGAAGTGGTGGCAGTATGGATTTGTGTGAGTCAAGCTTTGAAGGATGGCAGACGCTAAGGATCAGTGCAGAGGGGGGAAGAGCTGAGATCTAAATTCTCTGTGGATTGTTGGGTCCTGCAGCACCTTCTTAGTGCTGCCAAATGCTTTTTGCCTTCTCTTTCTAATCCAGAATTCTCTGAAGTAAAGCTCAGGCTTTTTATGAGTGGCATGTATTCTGCACATCACTTATCCAAACTGTAAAGGCACCACTGATGTGTACCCAGAAACAATGGATAAAGTGTAAGAATGTCTAGGATCTTAAATTAGATATGACTCTGTATTAGACATAAAATATTCAATTTATATTTCATATTTAAATCCTATACATCAAGTCATTTAGAAATTCAGAAGTGAAGAAGAGAGAATTGTTCAAGTACTCAGTATGATGCCTTTCAAATTAGAAGTGGTAGAATCCATATTAGAAACATTTCATTAATAAGCTTTAATGGCATGCTAATAATTGATTCTGTGCCAAGTCATGTGAGCAAGAGTTGTTTAAAGTTGATTGCAGCAGATTCAGTGTTTACTCATGATTTGATGAAGGTTACTCCACAAGAAGGTTCTATCTTCTGCAACAAAATCTAATCTTTATTAAAAATAAATTAGCTGTCATATGGCTAACACTTTGAAAAAAAGGATAAATGCAAACTGGATATAGCATTTCCTTTGCTACCTGTTGTGAATCATCTGTGAAAAATGCATTACGTTCAAGCACGAAGATTGTCTTTTTATGGCCATCTTGATCTTTTTTTTTTTTTTTCTTTTTCTTTTTTTTTTCTTCCCCTTGGAATGAGGCAAGTGCATAATCTCTATGGGAAGACAAACTGAATAAGATGCTGTGTATCATTTACGAATGGCCACATATTTCAGATTTCAGTTTAATTTAGATGAGTCAAAACAGAGCTTGTGTGGATCTCCAGAAGGGTTAAACCAGCCTGAGGGACTTAGTAGTGTGATGGCAGATGAAAGTTAACAAAGACACAAGTGAGAGACTGTTAATGATTCAGAGCATGTACTCTTTATGTGTAAGGACTCCTAATTGGGGAGGTTTTGTCAGGAAACATTCTTTAGATTTTCCTAGTTAGTTTAGTGAAGAAGATTATCTAGTACACAGAAACCAATAAAAGAACAAATAAGAAGTATTAGAAGAGAAGTGGAAAACTATACAGAAAAACAGTTATTGCAGTAAGACTGATTTGCTGTTATTACCACTTCAGTATGGTGTTGATGAAAGAAGTTCATGTAAGGATATGAAACAACTGTTGTAATGACAGAACTTCAAATGCAGACAAAGTGCCTGATATATAAAAGGCAATTTGGCAAGGTTTTAAGGACCTTTCTCTCTTGATAACTATAATATTGAGTTAAAATGCTTTGCATGAACATCCCTTAGCACGACTGCATTCTAGAAAAGGGCTTGGATCAGTTATGCAAAGTAGTGAAACATGGTGAAGGCTGGTCAGATACTACCCTTGATATGTTGCTTAATGTAAGGTGAAGATGCATGGAGTGTTACTGCATTGTAAATTTAAAAGTAGTAATCCTTGCTGCAGATGCAATAGAACTGGAGGTGTCTGGAATGTAAAGAAAAATTAGACAGTTTCATGAACCCCAAATCTCACTGTGGTGGCTTAGTTGCTGGCCAGCACCAACCCAGTCACTTGCTCACTCCCCACCCTGAAGTGGATGGGGGAGAGAATTGGAAAAGGAAAACCAAGAAAAAACTTGTGAGTTGAAATAAAAGGAGTTTAATTAAAGTGAAGGAAAGAGGTGGGACACCCTCCCCCAAGTGATGCAAAGGCAATCAGACCACCTCCCAGAAGCAGACTGATGCCCAGCGAGTCTCCAGGCAATGGCTACTTTGGAAAGACTGTCCCTCAGTTTTTACTGCTGAGCCTGACGTTACATGGTATGGAATATTCATTCCTTTGGTCAATTCAGTTCAGCTGTCCTGGCTGTGTCCCCTCCCAACCTCTTGGTGATCCATTGCCTGCTCGCTGGGATGTCGGAGTGAGAAATAGAGACACCCTGACACTGTGCAAGCACCGTTCAGCAATAGCTAAAACACTGGTGTATTATTTGCACTGTTTTAGTCATAAATCCAGAACAGAGCACCTAATGGACTACTGTGAAGAGAATTATCTCTATCCCAGCGAGACCCACTATACTCACTGATCCGTCTTAGACACTTCTGAAGCACGCTCTCTGTAGTACATAAATGCTGATAGTCGTGTGTATAGACTTGTTAACTAAAGTCTCAGTTCTTTATCCGTGTTCATGAGGAGTAGCACATTCATCTTGTGCAGGTTCTGCATAGGTTGGGACTGTTTATAGGAAAAGTCTCAGAATCAGCTTTACACTATAAAATCAGTGATAATCAGTATCTCTTATTTCCTTTTCTTCTGCATTGCTGTCTACAAGATGGTGTAACTAGACAGATGTCATAGAATCATAGAATCCTAGAATACTCTGGGTTGGAAGGGACCTCTAAAGGTCATCTAGTCCAACCCCCCTGCTGTGGGCAGGGACATCTTCAACTAGAGCAGGTTGCTCAGAGCCCTGTCCAACCTGACCTTGAATGTTTCCAGGGATGGGGCATCCACCACCTCTCTGGGCAACCTCTTCCAGTGTTTCACCACCCTCAGCATAAAAAATTTCTTCCTTATATCTAGTCTAAGTCTACCCCCCTTGAGTTTAAAGCCATTCCCCCATGTCCCCCCTCATGTCCAGCTTTTCATCCCCCAGTACCCCTAAGCCCTTCTGTCATGGTTTAACCTCAGTTGGCAACTGAGCACCACGCAGCCGCTCGCTCACTCCCCCCACAGTGGGATGGGGGAGAGAATTGGAAGGGTAAAAGTGAGAAAACTCGTGGGTTGAGATAAAGACAGTTCAATAGGTAAAGCAAAAGCCGCGCACGCAAGCAAAGCAAAACAAGGAATTCATTCACTACTTCCCATGGGCAGGCAGGTGTTCAGCCATCTCCAGGAAAGCAGGGCTCCATCACGCGTAACGGTTACTTGGGAAGACAAACGCCATCACTCCAAACGTCCCCCCCTTCCTTCTTCTTCCCCCAGCTTTATATACTGAGCATGACGTCCCATGGTATGGAATATCCCATTGGCCAGTTTGGGTCAGCTGTCCTGGCTGTGCCCCCTCCCAGCTTCTTGTGCACCTCCAGCCTTCTCAGTTGGTAGAGCACGAGAAACTGAAAAGTCCTTGACTAGTGTAAGCACTACCTAGCAACAACTAAAACATCGGTGCCTTATCAATTTTGTTCCCATCCAAAATCCAAAGCACAGCACTGTACCAGCTACTAGGAAGGAAATTAACCCTATCCCTGCCGAAACCAGGACAAGCGTCAGGCAAAAAAAGTCCTCAGTCATTTTTCCAAAAATACAGGTTGCAAGGACATCCTTGCCAATCACACAGCAGATGTAACATCAGAGGGCTTTTTTAATTTCTAAAACATGTACAGATAAGGTACAGGACACAACTCAGGTTTAAGGTAGATGAAGATAGCTATGAAAGAAGTTGGAAAAATGAGGACAAAAGCCAAAGTCTTCATAACAAAAGTTAAAAGTAACAAGGAATTCTAAATTAGACAGACTCTAGGACGAACTATACAGCCCATGGAGAGATATTCAACCCCTTGATATCAGGTGAGCATAGAAGGATATTTGCTGGCAGATAGTCAGAGGAAAATCTGAAATGTATTTCGATGCCAATGGCACAGTTGAAAAGTTCAGCAAAGGACACAGTCATGAGGAGAACTTCACATGCTAAGGGCAGCAGAAATGTAGACATCCAA
>NW_008825216.1:2093747-2108434 GCF_000699105.1 Pygoscelis adeliae | reverse complement strand
CCACTGATGTAGTCGCTCCATCATAGAAGGCCAGTAGGTTGGTCAGGCAGGACTTGCCCTTGGTGAAGCCATGCTGGCTGTCTCGAATCACCTCCCTGTCCTCCATGTGCCTTAGCATAGCTTGCAGGAGGATCTGTTCCATGATCTTCCCAGGCCCAGAGGTGAGACTGACTGACCTGTAGTTCCCCGGGTCTTCCTTTTTTCCCTTTTTAAAAATGGGGGTTATGTTTCCCCTTTTCTGGTCAGTGGGAACTCCTCCGGACTGCCACGACTTCTCAAATATGATGGATAGTGGCTTAGCATCTTCATCCGCCAGTTCCTTCAGGACCTGTGGATGGATCTCATCGGGTCTCATGGACTTGTGCACCTTCATGTGCCTTAGATGGTCTTGAACCTGATGTTCTCCCACAGTGGGGGGCTCTTCATTCTCCCAGTCCCTGCCTTTGCCTTCTGCGGCTTGGGCAGTGAGGCTTGAGCACTTGTCATTGTTATATAAGCTTCAAAGCACTTACTTTACTACATATTTTGAAATTGATTTGGTTCTTGGAAGAAATATAGTTTCACAATTAATTTGAGAACTGGGAACCTCAAGCAAACCATCTGAAGTTTTATTTCATATCTGCTCAAGTTCTGTCATATGTCTTTAAAACCTGCAAGAGGCTGAATTATCTGGGGAAGTAAAATTTTATAGTGAAACCATTACAGTCAAACGTATTGCAAATCTGTTAGGGGTTAATTGTCCATTTTTTCTAATCCATTTCTCAAATGTTTTGATCTTATTCAGAAAAGACATCGTGGAATAATGCCTTGTCTCTTAATACTATTTTCCAATTTTTTTTACCCTCTTAAGATGGTATTTTTAGCTATCGAGTTCTCACCTTCTGAAACTTTGCATAGATATGAGTGAAATGAACCTGATTTTCCTTTGCATCAAACTAGTTCCAAATGAAAACTAGTTCCATCTGGAGTAATATGATGATAAACCAAGGTGGATGTCTGCGGTGTTCAGGTTAATAAAAGAGCAATTTGGAGTCCTTCTCCTAAATCTGAACTTGCCTTTTGATTTCCTGCATATTTCTGCTCCAGTATTAGTGATATCTGATCAATCTAATTAAGTCGGGTTTTGTGCTAAAAGTGGATAAAATGAGAATTTTTTTAAAAGATTACCATTTCTTGTCACACTAGAGCTTTACATTTGACGTGCTTAAGATTAACTTATTCCCAGACATGAAATTTCCAATGCTAAGACCTTCAGAAAGGTCTTAAAAATCGGTTTGGGTTCCATGTCTTGATTAAGCAAAGCTTCAGACAGTAACTGAGGATTTCACTCCAGGTGTCATGGGCCTGAATGAGCCTTTGATTCCAGTGCCGGAAGAAGGATGCCAGGTGAAGAAAGACGCTGTGGGGCACAACATGTGTGTGAATTTCCTCCTGACCCTGAGAAAGATCCTCTAGCTAGATAGCATGTCCTGCTAAAGACTTTTTTGGCTTTTTAGCAGACATGGCTGGTTAGAGAGGCAGTCACTGACTGTGGAAGGGACATGACATTTCACGGTGAGCAGTTATCCACACCCAACTGTTCGGAGTAAAATTTAGCTTCCTCTTATTGGACTGTGACTTATCCAGAAATGACTAGAGAAAAGAAGCTTTTTTTTTTTTATTTTTTAAACTCTTTACAGTATGGTAGATACAGCATAGTAAAATGATATGTGGCAGTTGTAAAGTCAGGGAAAATCCCCTTTAGTTAATGGTATTATCTCTGGAATTTTCAGGAAGTACAGTCAAGAACAAACTTTAAACCTTATTTTTCTTCTTCTTCTTTTTAAAAAAACAAAATCATGTTGTTAGACTTTCTTGAACTTCCCTTTCTCATTTTTGTTTGTTATTTCCAAGCCTGGCTTGGAACCAACATTTTATGCTAGGTTACCCTAGCATGATGCTCTGTATTCTTAATATCTTTTCTTCATTACCTATTTCTCAAATGACTATGAGACAAAGTAATCTTTGCAGAAAGAGATACTCTTTTGTATTTGAAAAGCTATTATGAGTAGCTGCTAACATAAACATTGACAGCGTTTAGGAGAAAAAAATTGCTTCCCATATCCTGAATTCTGGCTGCTACCCACATGTCTCTTGTCAGGGGACATGGTGTCTGATTAAAACAAAAGAGGTTTTCTCTTCTCTTTGGAGATTTACTAAGAGCCACAGATGAAATATCTGAAAGAATTTTCCAGGGATACATTGCACATTCATGTTTTAAACTTAGTTGTTGTGTAAGACTTTTATAATAAAACATAATTATTAAATAACTATGGTTTAGATATACTAAGAATACTTAGTTATACTTAGAATATCCATTAGATATATCCTAAAAGACTTCAGAAAGGATTTAGTTTATGAGAATGAAATGAGTTAAGTGGAAGAAATGCTGTTTTTTCATGAGCCAGTATATGAGTTTCTAGGCTTGTTCTTAATTGTAATAGCTTCCACTTGGAGACTGATTTATGGAATTATACAAATGTGCTGAACGTGACCCTCTTGAACGTCACAGAGGTTTAGGTTTCAGAGCCTTATGTCTTTTTTTTTTTTTTTGAGTTTTTCTTAATCTAACTTAAAGAGTAACCATGTGCCGTGAATCTGACTTCTACGTTGCTGAAAACAACCAAAAATCAGAAAAATACAGTTACCTTTAGACTCGGGGGCGGGGGGCAGGGAAGCGTTGGTGGACTTTTTTTTTTAATGCTGATTTTGTACCTCTGTGATAGCAGACACTAGAAACTCTGCCTGAGGTGGGGAGATTTGGAAATATGCATGTGGGTGTCTTGACAATCAATGGACTAGCATAAAAAAAGCAGAGTAAAAAAAACCCACCTACCTGCAGTAGTGTCCCCTGAATACACGCGTCACTGATGTTGGAGGGCATTAATAGACTTTTGTCATTCTGACTTAAGGCAGAAAAAATGTTCACTGTATGTCAGTACTCCCGGCCTGAATAGAGCACAGCTCAAAAGCCAGCGCAGGCCCTGAAGGTGACAGTCCTGCTCTCCCTTCTGCCCTACCTGCTGCCTTCTGCCCACCTTCCGGGTGCTGCTACAAGGATTCAAGCGCCCATGTTGTGAGGCGGTTTAAAGTAACTGCTGTCCCTTAAGACGGGCCGTTGTTCTTTCGTCACTGGGTTGTTTCCACCCTGATGCTCCGCTGCCCCATGGCTGTGCGGTTTGGAGGGGCAGCGTGGGTGGGGGTGAGGAGGGATGGCTGGGGAACTGGAGGAGGGGGTGCCAAGGGATGGGATGGAGAGGACCGGGAGAGCCCAAGGGGAGGAATGGGGCTGCTGGAGGAATTGATGCCCCTGTTTCTTTTAGTGGCACCAATTTAATGTGGAATCATGTCTTTTCATGCCTGTTCTAACAGACAGGTCTGCTTCTGATACGACCTCTTGATCCTCAATCGTACCAGCAGTGCTTGAAGAATCACATGAAAGATATTCTGATATTATGTTACTTTCCAGTAAACTGTTTATTTTGCCATTAAAATTAGGGGGCAAAAGTCAGAGCCCGGCTATGGCCCTGTGCTGCCAGCAGGGTTGGTTACCCTCTGGTCCTAGCATGCTGTGTAGATTTACTCCCACAGGTATAGAAGCACTGAGGTTGTTGCAGCATTCACTTCCTGCATGTGATTAACTAGATTACAATCTGATTATTTCATCATTTGTTAATATGATCTATGCTATTCCATTGCATGGTAGCTAGTTTTCATATTAAAAATAGCAAAGTCAGCCACGAAATCTTAAAACAGCTGTATGGTTGATATTTTAGCTAGACAAAGGCCGTTTCTTTAACATTTGAAAATTAAAGTTATCTCACGTGTAACCCTGTCAAAGTCAATGCAGGACATATTTCAGATGAATTTATATCAGTTTTGCAACATCCCTATCCCTTGTAGTTTGCAAAAGTATAATAATAAAATATTACCACAGCTCAACCTATTTTGTAAGTGTAGTGAGGACTCCAATTTCAAGCTTTTTAATTTATTTTTAAGTTTTCATCAATAATTAAACAAATGGAATTGGAATTCTTGGAATTCAGTAAAACTGTTCGTCCCTTTATTTTTGCATCAGCTACCTCACTTTTATTTTTCTGCTGAGTGTGGGCATGTATTTGCAAAGTAATACACGTTTTGCTGTGTCATCTTGTTTTGAAGAGCAAGACTGGCAATTTAAAAAGAGTAGATTTTCTGGCTGCCTTGGTCTTGAAGAGGAAAGAATCCCCATTCTCTTCCTTCCTGTGCTAGTATGATAAGCTCAAAGAACCGAACTGTATACTTGCTAGCATAAGGTGAGTTTAAAACGCACAGCGCTGCATATTAGTATCAGAATTTTATAACATATTTTCAGTCATGGCCTGTTAGGAACGGCATTTAGGTTATTTAATTGCATAGCTTACATTTCAGCAGTTTATGTTGTGGGACCACTGCCCTTCCCTTTCAGTTGCATACAAGACTTCTGGCAATTCTAGCAATTATGTACATGAGAAATTTATATGCAATATATCTATTCTTTAATAAACTTTTAACTTCTTTGGAAGGAGTCATTGCAGAGACATAAAGTGATTCTCAGGGGTACTAGCTGAGGTTCTCCAGTGGTCCCTTTGTGGTCCCTTTGTAGTCCTTAGGAACATCTGGTTAAGGCTGTTAGAGGGTAAGTAGGAAGTAAGAGATTAATAATGTAGGGTTACAGTGCTTGGCAAAAGATCATGGATTGATTATTGAGTATTTCTGATTTTCTACCAAAACCTGGCCATTTCTCAGAACTTGGACAATGGACCTTCTTTCTCAGTTTCTCCATTTTGTAGCCATACATAATGCTATTGCCTTTAACTCTAAAGCCACTTTTAAGAATTATATTTTCTTTTTGAAGTGCATGGCAAGTTAGAAAATTTATGCAGTGCTAGTTATTTAATATTAGAACATTAATTTTAGATTGTTTTTAATGGACAATGCTTCGCATATAAAGTATCAGTGCAATTCTCCACTCTGCTCTTTGGGGTGAACAGCAAAAAGATAAATCTTTTAGATTAGGATGGTGAAATGTATTTGATATAGAGATGTGATGCATTTCCATCCATCATGGCTTTCTCTCTTTTAATATATGAATGATACTGAATTTGACTTGATGCTTGCTCACTACCTCGGTCTATTAGCTTTGTTTTTTAAGGTCTTGACACTGCTTTTATGCAGGATTTCCTTCGACAGAGCTGAATAGAGACATCTGTCTGTTTTGTTGTTAAAAATTATTTTGGACAGATGCTTTTTCATAGAATAAACTGCGATGCATGAATGTTGGGTACTGTGGAAGGAAAATGTAATAGCTAGTAGTTAATATTTCTTGATTAGCATTCTCTTTTTTCACTGTACCCTACAAGCTAGTCTGTCATGCATTTGTTGGTATGGATAGAATTTCCATGATAATCTACTTGTTTTGCATTTAAAGTGAACTTAGTTTTTATGAATGGCTTCAGGAAGTTATCCTTCGTGATAGAAGTTTGTCTGAGTATCCTACAGTGTACGTGGAATTTTTTTTGCCTATTTCATGTGCCACAGCTCTTCCTTCACAAGCTATAAACACATTTGGATATTTGGGATTACATTCTCAAAAATCTGTATTCACCTAGCTCCTGTGCATCTCAAGTAGCTGGGTTTGCTGTCGTCTGTGGAAGGAACCCTAAAGGTTTCCTAGAGGATGAGATAGATTAATGCTTTTCAGCTCAGATCAGAGGTCTAATTGCCCATTTCGCTACTAAGCAAAGAGGGAGTATTTTAAAATTGTACTCTCAAAGTTTGTGCTCTATTTTGTGTGCTTGTGTACTTTACACTTATTTTCAAAAGTACTGAATGTATGCACTGCCAGTGGGTGTCATTTTGTACCTGGTATCATGGAAAGCCACGAAGTCTGAAGTTGTGCTCTTCTACCTCCCCACATGGAGTAATACATCCATAACTCTACTGGAGTTAGAAGTTTGAAAATATTTTTTAAAATACTAGTTTTCATTTCTGACTGATATTTATCACGTGAACATAGCTATAATACCTCACCATAGAAATAGAACAACTTCATACATTATTATTTGCATGTAACTTCACGCAACAACATACACTGTTACTTTTTAAAATATCAGCTGTTTAAAGTTATTTTATTAACAACAGTTTTCTAGGTATCTGTTGGAATCTTTGGTATCCCTGTTGTTGTGTTTGTCTTTTTACAAAAAGACAGGAACTTTAATAACTGTGGCCAAATATATAACAATGTTCCTTCATTTTAAAAACAAAACAACCCTGCCCCCTCCCAGCCCCAACCTGCTGAAACTTATTACAGCATTTTTTTATGTGCTGTTGTATGCTGCTATTTACTGTTGATATCTATGGGATTCAATATTTACTTTAAATCTTCTTGGAAGACTGTGATTTCCTTGCAGTCAGCACACATCTTTACCAAATATAAGATCACATTTTGATTTGCTAAGTAGAGCCTGGTGTCCTGGTTTCGGCAGGGATAGAGTTAATTTCCTTCCTAGTAGCTGGTCCAGTGCTGTGGTTTGGATTTAGGATGAGGACAATGTTGGTAACACACCGATGGTTTAGTTGTTGCTAAGCAGTGCTTACACCAGTCAAGGACTTTCTAGTTTTCCATGCTCTACCGACTGAGAAGGCTGGAGGTGCACAAGAAGCTGGGAGGGGGCACAGCCAGGACAGCTGACCCAAACTGGCCACAGGGATATTCCATACCGTGTGACGTCATGCTCAGTACATAAACTGGGGGAAAGCTGGCCGGGGGGGGCCGCTGCTCGGGGACTGGCTGGGCATCAGTCGGCAGGTGGTGAGCAATTGCATTATGTGTCACTTGCTTTGGTTTATTATTATTATTACTACTACTACTACTATTATTACTACTATTATTATTATTATTTCCCCTTCCTTTTCTGTCCTATTAAACTGTTTTTATCTCAACCCATGAGTTTTATGTTTTTTTTCTGATTCTCTCCTCCATCCCACCGTGGGGCGGGGAGGGAGGAGAGGGTGAACGAGTGGCTGTGTGGTACTTAGTTGCCAGCTGGGGTTAAACCATGACACCTGGACAGTGTTAGTTTTCCTTGTAATGTCCAGTGAAAGGAAGGCTTTGCAATCTCTCTCACAGTTTGGTACTGAAATGAAATACATAATTCATGACCTGACAAACAAGCTTATAGTGTCTAATAGAATTTTACTTCTTATTTGTATGCCTTATGCATGTCTGTAGCTACAGGGGCCAGAGAATGTACTATTTGTTGGCATTTTATATAGATGCTGCTTTTCCATGAGACTAATAATAATTTTGTACTTCAGCATTCTGGTATCATCTTTGAAATCTTTTATGCATATTAATTAAGTAAAGATTCCTGTGAAGAATCATAATATTTAGGAAGAAATGGGATATTTTGAATCTAGTTTTTACCCTGCATTTTTCTTTTCCAGTGAATTGGTTTTGTTTCTATAGAGCCATAACATATTTCATACTTGCTGAGATTATCTGTTCCCCGCACTGTTTAAAAAAATGACTGTGGGGAACATTAAGCAAATGCTGTTCTGCAGTCACTGCTCTATTTAGACTGAATGTGCAGGATTTATGCATTATGCTCTCAAGGTTTATTTGTATATAATACTGTATGGATGTCTCTTACATAGCCTTGGAAAACATGTAATAATATTAGACCAAGGTAGGGAGCCAAAAACATGAATGATAAGGGGTTCATGGAGCCTTCCGTGCCAGACAGAAGACATTCAAGATTTTTTCCCCAGGTAAGGTGAAAAAATATTCCTATAATACAGTCAAGTCTGGTTTCCTCCAAAAGCTCATACATCAGTATCATGTTATATGAGATAACCTTTAGTATAAATGGAGATGATGTCAGAGACCATTTATTGAAAAATATACTGCTCAGCATTGTAACTGATGCGAGAAACTATGTGTTAAGGAGATAATTTTTTTTCCAGAAATATTGGGAAGGAGGAATTGAAGAAATGAAGCATCCTGTGAGCTAAGCTTCTGGATTTTTCTTTTTTTTTAATATGTGGTGAAGAAATAGACAAAAATAAAATGTTCAAGCTAGCAATCAGGCAGTTTGAAGCCTCAAAGAAAAAGTTTGATGTGATGAAAAGTGTTATTTCTTGGGATCTTGATATTCTTAAATATATTTCTCATGTTATTGATACATGAGTAGTGCTGAAAGAACTTTTTCCGATTGCAGTTTGTAGCAGAGGAAAAGCAGCACTTGCAGTTACTCAGTAAACAAATTCTGGGATTTGAGAAGAGAAGGAAAAAAGCTATGCTAAATACTTCTACCTCAAAACAGCGGGTGTATTGTTTTGTCACCGATCTTGATGCCGAAGTTGATCTCTTACCTCAGGTTTACAAACATGATTACAGATTCAGCCAAGTATCCCAAAACAGAAAAGTGCTAATTGTGACATTAAAGTTATTCATGCAGCTTTTTAATTGTAGAATAATATTGAATATTAAGACATTTCAGTTCTACATGCAATTAAAAGATAGAAATCTCAAAGATCATTTGCAATTAAAACTGATTTATTTTGCTGTTTTTAAGTTGTAAATCATGTGTTGTATATGTTCCATTCAGACTATTAATCTCCCAATAGAGGAATATTAATGCTGTTGTGCAAATTGCTAGCAAAACTCAATCTGTTCAGGGAAACTGAAACCAAAATGAAGCAGAGGCAGAGGGAAGTATGATAGAAAATTTATGATGTAAATGAGAACATAGTGGCTTCTTAGTGTAGGAAAGTTCAAGGCCAAAAGGAAATTTAATTGCTCTGAGAGGAATAATACATCAGGGAGGGGAAAAAATAGAATTATAGAAGCTCAGGAACTTTTTGTTATGTGAACATATACATTGGATAAAAACAAAATGTAGGGTGGAAATCGAAATAAATTTCCTAACCATCATAATGATCCCTGTTCAGATCTGTGTAAAAAAGCAGGTGAATTTAAGATGGAGGGAATTTAAGGGAATAATATGATGTGATATCTGCAATAGCAGGGGACTTATTCATGGAGCCAGGAAATCCCTTGTAGCGTCTCTTCCTATATCGTAAACTTCTCCATTCTAGGACCTACTTTTTTTTTTTAATGTTGCATGGTAGAAAGTATAGTTTAGGCACTAGACATGATTTCTGAAAAACTTATTAGATTATTGGCTTTGTCATAGATTTTCAATGCTTCATTGCGGGTCTTTTGATTCCTCGTGCTGAATACTGCTACTACTAACAGGTTTGCTTCACAACTGTGTTTTAAAGGTGGTATTTCAACAGTAGTTGTGAGGCACTCGGGTAATTAATCATTTAGGAACTTAACGTCATGCAAGATTTTGCTACCCAGCTGTCTCTTTGAGGCAATGACTTTTGCTCTGACAAAAAGTGGATGAGTGACTTCTGAGTGGCACTGACCAATGCTTCTCTGCAAGTTCACGAGGAGAAGGGGTTTAGGACTCTTTCTGTAACACCCAAGAGGCAGGTCTCAGTGCTTCTGCTGTCAGGTAGGCAATCCATGTGAGGACTTTCGCAAATCTAGGGCAACTCTACTCTGCACTAGATTGTCACTGAAAGCTGCCAGAACAGCCGAAAATCCTCTGATAAAAGCATAAAATAACGCCAATAAAAGCAATGGAACCTGTTAAGAGATGGCTTACTGGGTCTGAGCCAAGCAGGGTGCTATGGCTAGTCTTAGTTCTTGGAATTTGCAAATAGACCCAGCATTGGTTGGTGACCAAAACCCGACAGATTTACGTGCTTCTAAACAGACTTAGTAATAGACCTGCAATCAAGTGTCGTTATTTTAATGTAATTCCCTGTACAGAATGATTGAGAGCCTTTATTAGCTTTGTATCACAAAGTCCCAAAGCTAAAGATTGTCAGAATGAAGGAAAAGAACGAGTTTAATTATGCTATATCCTTTACATACCTCATTGTGCTTTTTTTTATTACTTAGTTGTCCAAGTAAGTTGAGAGATGGGAAACATAATCCTGACTTTTGAGGTTTTGGTAATTTATGGATAGCCTTGTTGGCCCTGTTGTGGCCTTGTTTACAGTAGTGTCATCTTTTAAAAATGTTTTATGAATTTACACAGAGAGCAGTGTTACAATGTGTGGAAGTACCATATTCTTATCCCCATGTTAGGGATAAGGAACCGAGACAGAGTATTTGCTGTCATCAGAAAGGAGAAAATACGCGGTCTGTTGCCTTAGCCAGAAAGCCATCACTTCTTTGTATGTGCATTTCCTGTTTCAGCTAATTGTAATATTTGAAGAGTTGATGGGCATTCACTCTCTTTTCCTGTGGTACAGCATTTGTAAAATAGAACACATTCCATTTTTCCTGTTACTTTATCTCAGTAGTGAATGAAAACTGCATCAAGCTGATTAAGGATAGCTCTTGCTTCCATATGGATGGCAGCTGTGCTTCTTGTCTGCTGGAGGAGTTGTTTGTTGCTTGGGCAGAACCGAAAGGCAGCTTTTAGCTTGTCCTGGGGAAGGGGCCTTGTGCAGCCAAGTGACAAATTCTTTTTGCTCCCTTCTGGCTGAAGAACAAGTTTATACTGTGAGCTTATACTGCATACTTCGTTTTGAGGATTAGAGTGAGGGGAATTACTATTCTGATTTTCCACTGATTTGCTCACAGAGGGAAGAAAAGTTAGGGTGGCAAAATAGGAAAAGCTAGACTGAATCTCTCTATTTCTTATTTTTGGGTGAATAAGGGCTGTGATAATTTAGTCCTAAAAATACCCCCCCCTTTTTTTTTTCTTCTTTTTTTCCCTCCCCAGTATCATGAGACATTTCAATTGCCATTAGTGTTATAAAAACTCTCAGTGTACACGCATGTGCACTTGTATACAGTGTGTTTATAGAGCGGTAGCCCTTAGAGACATTTATCATACTTCAGATCCCCATTAAGTAAGTTACACACTGCACAGATGCATAACAAAAATCCAGCTCTTGCTATGTGTTTATGTCCCAAGCAAAAGGCAAGATGGATTCTAGAGGTGGATGAGATGTAGACAAGCACACAGCAAAGGGAGACACACACACAAAATTATCTTTGTGATCCCCTCACTGGTTGCTATGGCTGTCCAAAGAAGGAGCAAACGCTACAGTGGGAGATTATTTTTTTCATCATGAGTGTCTGTCACCTTTCAAGAGCAGTATGATCAAAGTTAATTTTGAAGCAATGCAGCATTTACAGGAGTCTGTTTTCATTTAACTGGGCCATCTGATTTTGCATTTGTTACATAAGGATAAGGCTAACTTTATGAGAATAATTCTGATGCTTGTTGCTGAAATAGTTACTTGCTCTCTGGGAGAAATCTTTTATGTCCAGGAACACCACTGCCTTTCTAAGAGAAACTGTCAATTTGAAAATCTTATATAATACAAGCAAACAAATGTCATTAGTTTTATTACTGATGGTGACTTAGCCTTCAAATATGTTCCTAGTGTCACATCAGTCTTTATTTAGAAGTTGCCTCAGGGACTACTTTTCTTTCCCCAAACACAATTGCATAGCAAACCTCTAGCAAGGACAATTGCTTACTCACAGAAAAAAATAATGCTAAGTAATGCATATAGGCATTTCTAGTTGTATATAATGTTTTCGAAAATGTAAATTGTATTGCTTTTATTTTTCATTATATCATTTCCCTGTTCAGCTTATTCTGTTCTTTAAATTTGAGCTGACAATGATCTCCCACAGTTTGTCTACCACCTTAGAGTAAAAAAGTACGTGCAGCTGATTTTTGTCTTCGTTAAGTCACCTAGCCCCCCAAAAAATGCTGGTGTTGAGAAAGGAACATTGCTGGAGCCATTTCCAAAAGGTAGTTGATATAGGGAAGCCCTTTATACCAGGGACTGGCTTCTGGTTAACATTTTACCTTGCTTAACGTTATACTCTGAACATAGTAACTACGTCCTCTTAACTTTCACTCTTCTGTTTTTATAATTTGCTTAGGTTTTTTTTTTTTTTTAGATTTTTATGTGTTCATAAGAATATAATAAGGCAAGAAATGCTCTACTGGGTCAGACCACTGGTCCATCTAGCTCTGTATTCTGACAGTGGCAGTAGAAGGTGCTATTTCAGGATGGTACGTGAGCCTGGAGTCTTTCTACAGTCTGTTCCACTCATGTCTCCAGCATCCATAGTTATTGCATTGGGGCTGTTAGAGGGGACATCAATGCATGTTCTCTTTAGTGTCTGTCCATGGAGAAATTATTAACCACCAGTTTTTCTAATCCTCTTTTGTTCCTGCTGATACTATCTACCTATACAACACCCTGTGAGAAATTCCAGAAGTTAACTATAGACTCTGTGTTTAAAAACAAACAATGCCCCCCCCCCTCAAACCAATGAAAAAAACCCACAAAACAAACAAAACCCCAAAACGGGTGGGGGTGGGAGAATTTCCTTCTGTCTGTTGTAAAATTTGCAAGGATTTCTTCAAATTCTTCCCCCTCTTCCCCTTATTTCTGGTACATTTGATCAGTCATAGTTTATGTGCTTTCCTCTCCCAGTTTGGACAAGCTTCCAGGTTTTTTTAACAGTTGACCTTTTATCTGAGATTATCTCCTTTACTTTTCTGTTGAGCTAAGAAGGTCTCTTATCTGTTTGTTTCGTAGAGCTGGGGTAGGCAGTTTTATCTGGTCATCTAATACAGTGGTTTTTGAACAGCCTGTGGGCTGTTTGCAATCTAACTTGCTTTTTGGACCACTCCTTCTGGGTTTTGTTCATTTATTTTGACTACTTGTACCATCTCTATGTCACATCCCTTCTTAAAATTGAGTATCATTATGCTGGATTTATTGGCATTCTCCATCATTTTTTCAGTGTTAATACTAGTTGTGTTGTGATTCTTCTTAAAGACCAGTCCTTCCACTTAAAACTTGATCCAAGTCCTCTGTTCCACCAAAAGCCTGAAGACCATCTCTTCTTGGGGGTTCTAAGACTAGTTTTTTAGGAACCAGTCACTGCATCCAAAAATTGTATTTCTGCATCTTGTCCTGATGTGACATTTGTCCAGACTGCATATGGGTAGTTGAAATGTGCTGCTTCTGCATGTCTTGAGTTTGTTGTGTCTCAAATAACATCTCCTCATCAAAATCATTGTTCTTGTCAGGGAGTTTGTATTACGGTCCCAGTACTGCATTTTCATTACTTGCATACAGAATTGTCAAGGTTTTGTTTGGGCTTATTTTTCCCCCAAGATATTTTCGACCATTTGCCTTTTTATTATCCTTTATGTACAATCTCAATCCTTCACCTGCAAATACTGTTCTGTCATCCCTTAAAGGTTGGTAGATTGTCAATCTCATATCCCACTGATTATATGCCTTTCACCATGTTTCTTTTGGACCTGCTGTGTTGGGGTCGTCATTTGATGCCTGGCATTCCAGTTATCCTATCTAACATATTTTTTGGGCTTCTAATACTGTTGTAGAAGTATTTATCAGTTCTGCCCATGCTTTGTTTTTCACTATTGCATGTGCGAGTCAGCTGGCATTGCAGGTGGTCAGACTTGCCTTTCCTGTTTATTCCTTATTTCCCCAGTTCCGAACATAACTCCTCTCGTCACCATTGTCTCATGGTTGCATTGAGACTCAGCCTGTTTCTTGTGCTTCGCATGTGGATTTGGAAGCGTTTCAGTTTCCTACCTAAGAAACTGAATGTAACCTTCAGAACATCGCTCCTACGCTCCCCTTCTTCCTAGAGTATCAACAGGAATGGTGACCATGAACACCTCTCCTTCATGCCCAATTATAACTCATCTGGCTCTCTGGCAAGTTCTGCGGTCTTTGGATTTGGTGGATGAGATATGGGCTAGTCCCCTTGGACTTTGCAAACAGTCTCACTGAATCTCCCATTGCCATCGCTGGCTTTTGCCTATTATGGCAGATTTGCACAGCTTCAGGAGCCTTCTCAGTACAAGACGATACTGCAATACTGGCTCTCAGTCCAGCATGAGCACCGCTACTGCTGCAGCACGCTGCTACATCTCATATATATGGACTTCTTTATGAAGTGTGCTAAAGTGAAATATGCAAGAGACAGGACAGGTATCACTTATTAGTTCAAAATATGATCAATGTTTCCTTCAATGAACCTATATGAACACAATTTTTTTTGTTGTTTCACAATAAACTAACTTGGAACAATGACAAATGAAAGTGATCATGGTGTAAAAGATGCCTGTGCTTTGAGAATGTCTCACATTGTTCTTTTGCATTAACTATTCATACAAAGTAAGATGAAGTAGCTCTGTGATTGTGCTGAAGGATAGGTTTGGCCTAATACTAACAGTTTGTCATAAATCTGAACTTTTGAATATTTAAAACTTACTCTTTTTTTAATAATTCTTGAAACCTTGATGAATTCAAGTATTACCTTTTAACCTATGCCAACAATCATAATTGCTTCTATTTATTGCTGCCATATGCTATATATGTCGTGGTTTAACCTCAGTCGGCAACTGAGCACCACGCAGCCGCTCGCTCACTCCCCCCCCTCCCGGTGGGGTGGGGGAGAGAATTGGAAGAGCACAAGTGAGAAAAACTCATGGGTTGAGATAAAAACAGTTTAATAATTGAAATGAAAT
>NW_008825216.1:2040706-2093635 GCF_000699105.1 Pygoscelis adeliae | reverse complement strand
TTGGAAGAGGCTGCCCAGGGAAGGGGTTGAGTCACCATCCCTGGAAGTATTTAAAAGACGTGTAGATGCGGCGCTTAGGGACATGGTTTAGTGGGCATGGTGGTGTTGGGTTGACTGTTGGACTCGATGATCTTGGAGGTCTTTTCCAACCTTAATGATTCTATGATTCTATGATAATAATAATAATGGTAATACACAAAGCAAGTGATGCACAGTATAATTGCTCACCACCCGCCGACTGATGCCCAGCCAGTCCCCGAGCAGCGGCCCCCCCCGGCCAGCTTTCCCCAGTTGATGTACTGAGCATGACGTCACATGGTATGGAATATCCCTGTGGCCAGTTTGGGTCAGCTGTCCTGGCTGTGCCCCCTCCCAGCTCCTTGTGCACCTCCAGCCTTCTCAGTCGGTAGAGCATGGAAAACTAAAAAGTCCTTGACTAGTGTAAGCACTACTTAGCAACAATTAAAACATGGGTGCGTTATCAACTTCGTTCTCATCCTAAATCCAAACCACAGCACTGTACCAGCTACTAGGAAGGAAATTAACTCTATCCCTGCCGAAACCAGGACACTTCTGATGTTGAAGTAGTGATTGTTTCTTTTCCATATCACTAATTCCAGCATATTAGTTAATGCTTTGTATTATTAGTGGAAATAGCAAGGGAATATAATTTTTTGTTTGTTTGTTCTAAGTTGTATAATGAAATGGTTGTATATTTCTATTAAGCTAAGTAATTATTTTTCTTAAGCAGAAAAATCAGCCAGAAGAAGAAGGAAGTATCCCTCGGAGTGTACTGTTCATTCTGAGCATCCATTAGGGTTAAATCTAAAAGCCAGAAATATGAATGTGTAGGAATATAAGTATTAAAATATTTTTCATTTTCAGATTAGGTAAGGGGTGAGGGAGTTAAATATATCTTCTGTATAGTTTTTATTTTAACTCATAATGGTTATGAGTTGGTTATGGTTTCTCGAGGAGACTACAGAAAAAAAATAATTTGGGTTGTTATAGGAAAAAAAGATTGCCTTTTTTTCCCTAGAAAAAAAATCTTACACAGTTCAGAGTATTGAAAACTATCAGATACATATTTTTTTTCTATAGTCAATATTACAAATAATTGAATTAAGCACTGTCCTGTTTTACAAGTGAGCTCTGACTGTATTTCAATATATCTGTGCTTCACATTATTTAAGATACAGCTTTAAATTTTCAGTCCGTGTGTTTATTACTTGGAAATTATACTTAATATAGAGGACTTACAACTGGGCTATCTTGAAGAATGAAAATTTTATTTCCAGTAATAGTGCCTTGGAAATTACATTATGAATCAGAGCATTTTATTAAAATGGTTTTGCCAGCTTAAGTAAAAGGTTGTTTTTTTGCTATGCTGTGTCTGGAATCACATACGGAAACCACTTAAGGCCTAGATTAACTCTGTTCATAGAACAACACTATGTTTCTTATTTATTCTTTGATCTCAAATTGCTTCACAGAAGAGAGGAGGAACCCCTGTAATGTGAATGGGAAAACAGAGATGCAGAGAAGTGGCGTGATCTTGTGAGGATATAGGACTGAGTGCATATTTTAATAGAGTTAAAGTTCGTATATTGGCTTGTCTATTCATTGTCTCCCATCGGACCTGTTCTGTTTCCATCTGTGGCTAGACACAGCTCAGACTCAGCAAAACGTTTTGGCTAACTTCCCATTTATTTAAAGTAATGTAAACACTGAAGAGCTAAATGCTTTTTTGAATCCAGGCCTCTGGAGGTAGCTTCTTTTCTTTATTTCAGAGTCCTTCAAAAGAGCTCTGTATATTACAAGCAGATTACTCTCTGGAATGATCTCTTGAATTGCTGAAGACAAATCAGCTGTCTGGGCTACTGGCTGGGTTATTTGGTTGGCATATCGAACTCCTGCAGATTTCTACACATGTATTAGGAGAAAGAAATTCTTTCTGTGTTGTTATTAGTTAAGCAACAAACTGAACAATAACACAGCTGTTTGCCTAAACAATTATTTTTAATCGATTTTAACTGTGTCCAATTATCCAAGCATAGTCTACATAATGCCACAGACAGTCCACTGTCTTGTAAGGAGCAGGGACCATGTAAATGAGGGTTTAGTCTCCTAACAACTTCAAAATTAATGAATCTGCTAATTTAATCAAGAGAAGAGAGGTTCCCACATTTTAATGTTGAAGTCCAGGACCCAACCATCAGCCATCAGCCATCCAGGTGACACGTTATGACTTTCTTGTAAGTTGGTCTGATGGATGTCAGGGCTTTTCCCCTTGGACCTGTAGATGAGGAACCACTGTTGTACTGTCTTCTGAAGAACGAGAATGATTTCCTCTCCAAGTCTGCCTCCGTTCTCTCATCTGTACTGTTTAAAAAATCATGTTTATAATATGCTTCGTTTTTCAGAGATACTTGCAGTTTTAATCCATACTTGGCCTCTGTGTTTAAATGTTCTCATTTCTCTTTGCCAGTTTTTTGGCTTATGAATACTGCTTTGATTTCTAAGGGTTGTCTGTTGTTTGGCAGTTAAGTATTAACAGTTTAATGTTAAATTTGCATAATAGCAAGGATGACTTAAGCACTTTCATTTCAAGCAGGAGGAGATCTGATTTCTTCTGTGAGTTGAGGGATGGAAAAGGAAATGGTCTATCATCCTTATATTGGTTCACTGTCATTTTTGCCATTAAAAAGAGTATACCTGTAATTGTGCATTTTCTATAATAGGAAACACAGTTTTCCATTAAAATATAACCATGCATAAAAGTCTGGAGGCATTACTCTAATCTCCTTTTTGCTGCAAGAGGGCAATGATAAAAAAAAAAGAAGGAAAAAAAAAACCCTTTCAAAATTAAAATTTTATCTTACTGAGTTTTTTTTCCCCTAACAAATCAATAAGCCTTTTCTTGAGTTTCAGCAACTCTCAAGTGCTAAATTTATCAAAAGACTGTACAGATAATTTCCTGCTTTTGTGGCTTTCTGCAAAGAATGTACAAATTATTTCTCCATAATCTTTTATTATGCTGGGCCTTAGGAGTTGTTAGTAAGCATGCTTGAAAGTCTTCCATAACTTGCTTAATTCTGTGTATCCCCTATTTTGTGACTGGATTGGACAAGACTAGGCAACAAAGACAGAAATATTCTCTCCCTCCTGTATTTTCCTGTTCTGCTGCCCTCAATTCAGTTATTCTTAGTATTTCAGTGTTTTCTTCCTTCCGTGCTTTGTAAAAGCCTCTTGATAGTGTTATCTTGGAGGATCTTTGATTGTAGGTGGGTCTATAGCATCCTTCAGTTAGGGGCCTGGGATATATGATGTCCTTAGTTTGCTACTCAGTGTTTGTGACAGATTGCTGTAGTTGTGGGATAGGGGTCACGTGGCCACGTATTGGAAAGCTTGCAGCTATTGTGCTTATTTTGTGCCACTGGATTATGCTACTGTTTCTTTCTGCTGTACCCATTGTCTCATAGTCCTCTAGTTTGAAGAATATTTTTTTCCTTTATATCCTCTTTAATCAGTAAATACTTTGTTAATCTTGCACCTCTGTTTCCCATATTAGTGAGTCAATAAGGGAAGTTTTGTGGATTTTTCTTTAAACACTTTTTCCTCATGGACTACTTTATTTTGGTTAAAACATAAAAGGAATTCTTTGAACTAGGGCAGGCTGAAATGCAAGAAAGTCCAAGGAAAGTACCATGACTCTGATGAATTGCTGTCATTTTTGTGACCATTTTGGCTTCCGTCTAAATAAGTGGTTATAGATGCAGATTTGTAAAGGGGCAATTTTGGAACTTGCGGATACTTTTTGAGCTTTAAATAGCATGTTCTGCAGGACGTGAATTGGAAGGATGTGGGAACAGTACTTTAATCTTAAAAGTCCATCCATTATTCTAGCAGTATACAACAAAAAAGGGGAATTGGAAAATTAATGTGGAGGAATTGTTCTTAATGTGGATTTTAATTTGTTACAATAATATAGCTGATGTTCCTACTAGAGCTAATGTGTAAAATTCTAGAGGGAGACAATTGACTTACCCAACAGAACCAGGACTGGAAAAACTGGAGATGTTTGTGCCAGCTTTGTCACGGTGTTCCTGCCCACCCAGAGCCTCAGCCCAGACCGACAGTGCCTGTTCTGCAGATATCAGAGGAATTGAGTGTCAGTGTGAACTTGGTCAAGTGGCCTCTCTGTAGGGACTGTAGGGCCTTGCCAATAATGTAGACAGCTTTAGTACTATTGATTTGAGATGTGAACATAATGCCTGTGGAGAGCAGTTCCCTTGACTTTTTTTTTTTTTTGGTGGCCCACATGACAGCTGTCAGAAGACAGGTATCAATTGCTGGCCCTAGTGACTGGTTTAGATAGGACCAAACATCTACGGTTTTGTTTCTCCCAAAACACTCCGTGTTCTTAATGCCTTCTCTTTTGGTCAGGAAGAAGGGAGGCCTGTCATGAATGAGTTATTACCACAAAGCTGGCTGCAGGAATGACTGTCACCAGCCTGGTCTCTGATGCGCTGTGGCAGAGGCATGTGTATCTTAATGAAATGGAAATAAGGATTTGGCTTTGTGCTCTTTATAAAGAGTGTCTTTGGGATGACCTAGGGTTTTTGTTAAAAAGAGAGAGGAAGATACATCAATAGATTAAGTGGCCCTTTAGGACTTGTATCTCACCACTCTTCATTCAGTGTGGAAGGGTATCCCCGTCTCTGACTTTATCTCAGTTGGTCCATGTCTCTTCAAGCAGTTACAAAGAAAAGGCTCATCTGTACTTGTCTTTCAATGTTTACAGCAGTTTATATAACACAACATGAAGGAGAACATTTGCAGAGCTGGATTTTGAAGTCCAGTGGTATTCATAAGATTTGAGGTTTTGAAATAAACAGGAAGAGGCAGGCAACTGTAAGTTGGGATGTTTGGAGGCGAATAGTGCAAGCATGTCGTGGTATGTGCCCAGAAGATTCTTTCAGCCTTCAGCGGTTTGCAGCTTGCGGAGTCAGAGGTGATGTCCTGTTTAAAACAGCACGTGTAACAGCGTAAGCCATGCAGCTGTCTGCTAGAAGTAGTGTCAGTGTGTGGAAGGACAAGCCCGTTAGCGTTTTGCAGTAGATGGAGCTGCTGACAGAGTTGGAGCTGCTAACAGAGCTGAAGTCCAATGTCCGTTCACAGAATTGACTTGCCACTCACCTAAATACTACACACAACAACAGTGAGATTCGGTTTCTTCCCCTTCTGAAAATGCTGCATTTCCACTTTTGAAGTGGTCATGTGAAGATGATGGTCCCCCATTAACTTACTAATGGACTGCTGCTGTGAAAGGTAGTCCATTATTTTTGCTAATATCAGCTCAAGTCTTTTTCTTGGGCTTTTTCTCCATGTGGTTTCTTTGCATCCCTGCATAGTTACAGCACATTGCCAACCCAGATGTAGGATTCTTGGAAGTGGTTTCCTAACAGTTAGTAAACTCAATTCTAGTAATTACCTGATCTCTTTCTAAAAAGACTTTTGAAAAGACACAAGCTATATAACTGCTGATTTATATTATTGCCTCCATTTATGTACAAGCTTAAAGTATAGACAATTTGCTTCGAACTCATGGACAGCCTCAACAGAACACTAAGGATCTTGTTACTGTGCAAAGATTTCAGTGATTTAATTATAGTTTGCCACATTCTTTATTACTGATGGAAGCAAATTTCTCAGGGGCTGAACTTTGAGAGCTGCATGGTTATGGATCAATAATATTTTTATTTTCTTGAAAGTCTGTGCATCTTTCTTGTTCACCCCATTAATTCCTTTATTCCAGTAATTTTACTAATTGTTTATGTACTGCTTCAGATTTCAGCTCTCGTATTAAAGCATTAACTTCATTAGTATGATAAAGTGCTTTCTTTCATGTCATAGCTCACCACTGATGCAGCTTTTCTCTATATTCCCATTTTTAATGACTTTGAATAAAAGCAAATAAGCTTACCCTAGTTTAGTAATGTAAGAAATCTGAGATCTCAGCAGATCCCCAGCGCCAGTAAGAAAGGACTGTACCTTAAGTTTTACACTTAAATCATTTTATGCCATAAAAGTTTGTAGTTGTTTTAGTTAGAGATTCAAATATGAATGGAAGTAGCTATTTGATGTATATAATCATAACTTATAGGCCATATTGCCATTAGCATCATCTAGTATGTAGCTTAATTAAGTTAAATTTTTTTGGATACACAGATAAGTGGCAAGGTGACTGGCTTGAGTTCGCCTTCCTGTAGCTCTGAGCAGAGGTGCCCACTGCAGGCCCATGAATTCAGTGTGGTTGTTTCTCCAGGACGTGTCAGGTGCATTTAGCCGTGTGCTTGCCAGCAGTGCTGGTCTGAACTGAAGCATCCTCACTGTGCTGGAAAAAGACCTATGTTTGAATAACTGCTGGCAGAGCTGTCTGTTGCATGCATGGGTATTCATGTGCTCAATCCATGAAGGTTGCAGAAGTGAGGCGTTGAATGTACTTGTGTTCAATCTTAAGCTGGCATGAACTCAAACTCTTAACTAAAGTGGGTTTTTTACAGATTTAACTGTGAATAAGGGAAACCTGGTACTCTGTCCAGTTATTATTTCGTAATGCTAAAGTATGTGATAGTGTATAGTCCACTAAGGGTGTTTGAGAGGACTGCCTGATCATCAGCAAGGAACAGGTTCCCCCGTCCTGGTTCACAGTGTGAACGGTGTGGGATTCGGATCTTGAATTTAAACCTGACCTTAGATGGCAATGTGATGGAGTCAGTGTCCCCATATGAGTGGAAACATGGAGAAGGGAGGTGGAACTATAGCAGCTTGTCTGCCTTCTCTGGTATGTGATGGCTATTCACCCTGTCAAGGATTGCAGTAGTCAATAAAGCTCCTGGAAATGTTTGGGTTTTGTTTTTTTTTTTTTAAATATTTAAAAAAAAAAAAAAAAGAGCAACACCTAAAAGGTGTATTTGCAGGACAGTCAGCCAATGGACCACAGCAATGGTAAAAATTATGTTCTTGCCTTGTTCGTGGCTGTGAATTTAACACTCCAATTCATTATATACACTTTTACTAAATGGCTGTATTCTACAAGTTAAAAAACTGAAGCAGGTGAAAATTTGGCAAAACCCGAACATCTAAACACAGCGTAACTTTCTGTAGCTGGAGACCAGAGAAATTTGTTAAATTTGGCACGTGTATAGGAAAATATGCCAAAAGATAGCAGCAGTGGTGAGGCAAAAATGAGTCATCTCCAGTTCTTGAGAACCAGATGGATTTTTTTTTTGTCTTTTAACTGGAGGTCAATTTTATAGCTATAACAATATCAGAGCTCATTGGAAATATCTGTGAAGACATTTTTTACCCAAAAATGGTTTCTGCTAAAAGGATTTTTTTTTTTATCAAATGTTTCTATTTCCATTAAAAAAATATAACTTTTATGCAAGACAGAAAATGATGTATAGGTTTTTGGAAGGCAAGTATTTTTTTAATAGAGGCAGTTTGCAAAACCAAGGAATGATAGACCGTATTTTAATATCTGTTTCTCTTAATGACCTTCAGGAAATGTTACCCCCAATTAATTCACTTCCATGGAATTTTGTAAATTTGTTTTAGGGAACTCTAGGATTAAGAATAAACAAAACAAGCTCACAATGCAATTACTGAAAAGAACAGAAGGAGAACACTCTCCTTGCCCTACAAGGAAGAAGTTTGTGGTTTTACGGTTACTTTTATATACTCTATAGAGAAGATTTTGTGGTAATTACACTCATGAGAGCTTCTGGCTGTGGGATTCAGCAGTAGATAAGACAAAGCTGTCTTATTTTCATAATAAACAGCCCTTTTTTTGTGTATAATTTGAAAAAATAATTATTTATAGATGACTAAAGGAATTTTGCATAACAATAGGTGAATCATCTATGATTTTTCCTGGCAATGTCAACTTGTTAAAAACGGGAAAATGTGATCCCAAGTAAATTGTATGAAACTAGAAATAGCATTTAGCCAATTATCTTAAAAACAAACAAAAATAATAAAACAAAAGGCCGTATAGAACAAAACAAACATCCCTTCCGCTCCAAACCTGTCTTAAGACAGGGAAAGTAACAAACACTGGTTAAATTCAAATTAAATCTACTTTTTGTCTTTGTCAGTTTATTTGTCTCCCAGGAATACCTGGCCAAAGTGGTTACTTTGTTTTTGACTGAGAAACCTTTTACAATCATAAACTGTAACAAAATTTCAATATATCATTATATTAATTACACGGGAAAAAGAAATCTGGTTTATTAGCCAGTCTTCCCGCTGACTTTCTCCCACACTTGGTGTGGAAGCCACAAGGATTTTCCTAAGCTCTGTTGCTGGCGCTTTGCAGTGCAGCACGTCTTCCTCCCGCCTTGTGTACTTGCATGTGCTCGCTGCCTTAAAGAGATGCGGGAAGCAATCTGAGATGAAAGGAGGGTTTGGAGCAAGACATACTCTGAAGCTGAGAGCTGCAGGCGTAGCGCTCGTGTAGCTTCCTCATGCGTTCTTTAGAAATATCTGAGGGCTTGCCGAGGTTTAAATACTAGTAGTGTGTAGCCTTTTATTGGCCCAAGTTCTTTAACGACTGTTCAGGAATCATCTTCTGCTTCTGAATGCGTGCTGCTAATTTGTGTGCAAGAAGGTGATGACTATGTTCGTGTAGAAAGGACTACCAAAATACCTTAGCAAATTAGAGTTTTAGATTTTATTTTTCTCCATTTTTGGTTCTGTTTCTCCATGTTTGGTTAGAGGTTTAGTAGAAATTTCACATAAACACAAACCACCCTCTTTTATGTAAATATTTACTTTCACATTCAAATATCTATTTAAAACTTGCATGATTCTTAAGGATCTTAATCCCCCCGAACGGCATCTCACTTGTGCGTAATTGTTCTTGGAGAAGTAGCTTGTTTTCTGGCTTTGCCAGGGAAATTGCTTAAACACTCTTAGAAAATTAATATCAACATTCTAAACTGTAAAAGCTTCTTAGGCAACAACCAGCAATAACATCAAATAAAATGCTTGTGCTATATTTGCACATAAACTCTTCTTTTTACATAGGAATTAGGCATTTATATTTGCTTTTTAATACAAAATGTTTCCAATAAATGTTAAGGATGTGAGTAACAGATAAAGCTTTGCTACAAGGGACTTTTGAACTGTATGGAGTTTTCCTAAAAATTACATGAAGGCAGTAAAGTATGAAATTACATGAACTTTCCTTGAATGTAAAAGTGATTTTCTTGTCATTTGCTGTTCAGCCCTTCTTAAAGCGCCCCCCCAATAATTTTCCTTTTTAACCAGGTACTACGTTTCTTGACCATCTCTAATTAATAACAGAATTAGGATATACATACAAATTGGCATTATGCAGAGTCTTCCTCTGGTGTCTCTGTTCCTAAGTAAGTTACTGTTGCTAGATAAGGAATACCAGTTGTGGCACATCTCAAGTGGCACGTGCTGAGCAGCTGCGTGACAAATTTAGGTGAGGATTTGACACATCTGGTGAAGCTGCACGGCAGGGCTGCCTGTTGACTGTGGCTGGCCACTTTGGGTCACTTGCTCACGTATGGAGCAAACAGCTAGGCAGTCTCTCTGTCTCTGCTCCGTGAGCTGTGTCCAAAGGCAAGGGGGAGTAAGTGATATTTGCAATGTCTGGGGAAGTGTGAGGAAAAGCAAGATAGCAATGAGGAAGGTGACAATAGGTTCAAAGCAAAAGTTTGAAATTGTGGGGAAATTGTTCTTATATTTGCATTGTAACAAGATAGGAGTTGGAGGAGAACGCACTGGTTAAGGCAAGAGAAGTGAGTGGTTTGATAATTAAGATGCAAAGGAACAAGAGTGTGGAGAAACTGGTGCAGAAAAAGTTCAGTGGCAGAGAGATGTTACTTAGAAAGAGTCAGGACTGAGTGTCAGTTAGGATGTCTAAGGAGCAAGTGAGAGATCCAAGCCTGACGCACAAGTTATAAGCCAAAGAGAATCATGGCATTGCCTGCTCTGACTGTGCTGGAGACATCAAGATTTTGGCATTTTCTTGCATGGGATATAAGCATGAGCAAATGTCTTATTTTGGAGAGAAGAACACATCTGATGCAGTGAGATCAATCCAGGTGTTATCTGTTTTGAAATGGCAATTGAATTGATGCTAATGGACAGTTTCTTAACAATTACAAAACTGTATCAGTCAAATAAACAGAGGAACGAAAAACAAAACCTGGTATGTTTAGCATTAAGCTTTGCAGCAAGTGCTATACAGTGCCAGTGCATTTCAGGCAGGAGTGTTCAGCACTAGTTTATTGTGTTATTTCTTAGCATATGCTTTATAGGAACCTTTATTCTTATCGCCCTTGTGCTTCCAAGTGGGTTTGTAAGACCTATTTTCTTTTAGATCAGCATGCTACAATTAAATGCATCTCTAATTTAAATTGCAGATACTTAGCTCTGTTTCTGGAAAATGTTGCTGATCTGATTATATTTTCCTCTGTCTTAAAAATTCTAGACTTAGTATATGTCCCGTATTGTTTCATGACTTGGGAATAAAAGGGGGAGGAACATAAGAGAGGGTGTTGAAAAAAGTTGGTTTAGGTCTTTGGAGATAAGGCCAAGAACACTGAATCGTATGTTTTGGAGGAGAGCACTATAAAGCCTAAAAAATGTTTGGTGTTTTTTTAAGCAAATATTTTGCTTATGGTGAAGCCACATAGGTATGCACTTCAGGATTTTTGAAAGCATTCTGTATTTGCGTAAATATTGTTAGAATAGTATTTTGAGAAGCTGTGTTCCTATAATGACGGTCTAGATAGCATATCTAATTACAAAAATTAAAGGGAGTTGAATGTTGAAAGACAATCCTCCCCACTAACCCTAAGTTAACTGAACATATCAAATCCCACCCAAATCGAATCAAAACTCCATCTCCTTTGTAGTAATTTTAAAAGCCATGTTGTTTGTGCATGGTTTTATTTTGTTTCGACAGAACTAGCTTGTAGCCACAAATAACACACAGTTCTAGATGCACAAAACCCCAACCAAGTTCTGGTGCAGATTTGATACCTCCAGTGTACGTCGGCATTTCCTTCAGACATGCTTGTATTTTACTTAGCAAAACAAAGTCTACCACTGAAAAGCAAACTAATATCGTTTGGCTGTGTACAGGCCATAAGTCACAGAGAGACCCCAGAAACTCTTCAGATTTTGCTTTTATCGTTGACTTTGCTCCCTTTTTTTTCAAGCTGCTAAATGGAACTGAACAGATGTGTAGGCCCATCTGGGTAAATGGAACAGATGCAGTCACCAGAAGAGATTTTCTAGGCTGCTAAAATCAACATATTATTGTGATACCTTTTTTTTTTTTTTTTGAGTAAATTGTGTCTTGTTAAGACACACCTTGATTACTTTCAATTTGGTATTACCTATTTTAGTAATGATTTAAGTCTGGTTTTGTTAGGTTCTGCCTACTGTTAGGGATATGATATAGTGCTATGTGTTTCTGCCAAAAGCAACACCTTCCAGAAAGCTCTCAGCATGTCATAAAGTAAATATAATCAGTCTTACAATGATATATTATTAAAGTGAGTATTTCTTCAGAAAGCCAAAAATGAGAGCTGGAACATCTCTGCACTTTTTATTTTTGCAGTTTGTGATTCTGCCTCTGTGTTCTTATCACTGCGTCTATATATGCTTTAATTTCCTAGTTAACTGTGTGTGAAAGATTTCAGGCTTTCCGGTCTTAAAAAGTCATCTTAAAAATATCCTTACAAGTGTGTCTTTGAGTAAAGAGTGAGCCTGAGCATTTCAGCTCAAAATTGACTTGTTTCAGAACAATTCAAATGCAAATACTGCAGGTTTGCATCCTCAACCGCAATAATCGATGTGAAAAGCTATACAAACTTTTAATGCAGTTTATTATTATGGAAGTGGTGAAGTGACCAACCAGGTATCTATGATGATATCAGGGAGGCAGGTACAGAAGGATTTACTCTTTCAAAGTTGGGGAAGTTGAAGTAGAGGGGACAACAGCACAGCAAGTGTTCAAGTGTTGTAGATCCCTTTTTGTTTCATTTGGCAGTTATCACTTAAAAACTCCCTCGGGATTGTTAAAAAGACTGTTCTTAGCAGGTAATCTGGTACTCCACTATGTACTTAACTGAGTAAGTGTTAAGTGTCTGCTGTGCTGAACTCTCTACTAACGTTTTTACTACCAGGCATTCCTACTGATGTCAATGGCTAAACTTCTTTTGACTTCTATAGTGGTGCCCTGGACAATCTCTCTGGCTTTCTTTGCTTATTTTAGCAGAGATCTTTATAGCAGATAAATGTTTATCTTGGATTCTATTAGGTGATGTCAAATTTTCCTTCCATACGTCATGGATTTGTGTTACCCATAGCAGGGAAGTATCTTGTCAATCAGCTTGCAGTTTCTCAGGCAACCATTGCAGCATTTCCTTTCTGAAGCACTAAGGCCAGTGGTTGTTCATTACGGTTGTCTCTGCTGTGCTAGTGACCTTCTGCTTTAACCTGGGTTAACTCCTGTGCGCTGTAGTATTTTCAAGTGGTAAGGCACAGAGGCCTGTATCGTTTCGTTCTGTAGGCTTTGCTCTCCTTAATTTTCGCCATCTTTCTAGTTTAGTAGTAACGACGGGCTTTAGGATGAACCTAAAATGACGTCAGTATTGAATTAGAGAATACGCTATGTTTATGTAAGCAAAGTTCATGGTTAAAGTTATCTGCTCTTATCTAGATATCTTGCTTTCCAAAGAGATTTTTTTTCATTTTGTTTTACATTTGCAGTATTGAGATCAATCGCCTGCTCAACACGGGTCATGAAAATCTCTACCTAGCCATAAATATTCTTAAAATTTATGACAGTATGTGGGGAAAAGACAAAATTTCTATGTCTAATTGCTACTTAAGATGAGTTATTGGGGCTGGAGGCCCAGTAAAACCAGAAACCTTGAATTTTAACTTTTAACTACCAGTATTACTGATTTGATACTGATACATGTGTATGTCTGTGTGTGTATGTATGTATGCATAAATCTTGTTCAATGGTCTGTATGCTGTAATGCTAACAGTATTCTCTACCATGCCTCGGGCATACCAGCTTCTTCTTTTATTAAATATCCTTTTCTGCTGTGGTAGTTACTGTAAGAATTAGTGATTTCTGACCTGTACCTTGGTTCTGTTATCTCAGGTCTATAGTCTTATGCCTGCCTACAAGAATTGGACATGAAGACAACTGATAATGCTGACCTAAAATGAGAAGTATAGCAGGATTTATGCCAGCTATTCAGTTTGTTACTTTTTTTCTTCTTGATATTGGTCTGTTGCTTAGGATATGAGTCATCTGAGCTAGAAGTCTACGTCTGAGGTGCTTGTCTAGTTTCCCTTTTTAGTCAAGAGAGTACCTGAAAACAGCCTTTTCCCCCTTTTTTTTGTTTGACCATTAAACAGAGCCTAATGGCACTAGCTGGGACATAGATGCCTAAAGCTTGTCTGCAGCAATCCCACTCCCCTTCCTGGGACAGCCAGCCGTGTGCAAGCTGGACTGCCAAAGCCTCACCAATTTATGCTTTCTTTCCAGAATTTTCGTTAGCTTTTCCTGCTCCATCTAAATGTTTTGCAGCAGCTGGCGGCGCAGTGGAGAGATGGCTGGCTCACGACTCGTGCTAGCGGAGGTCTCTATAAATCCTGGGTTGCCTCAGGATTTGTTTGTGTTGTCATCACGATGACTGTCTGCTACCCCTCAGCAGCTGAAGGTGCTGTGTGCACGCACTTCTAAGTTAATACAGAAACTGGGGAGTAACTGACCTTGTGACTGAGGACTCAGGGGTTGTGAGTAGAGCTGGAATGACCAGTTGACAGTTTGTTTTGAATACCAAGCTTTGCACATGATTCGGGTTGAAATTAATATGCCAAGGTGTTTTTATGTAATTTGGCTAAGGCAATGGGCAGTGAAAGAATGTGAAGCCCCAGTCCACAGTGTGCTATTTGTTTGCTGTTATTTAGGACATAGCTGTAATTTCAATAGTCATACAAAGCTTGCCTAAATTGCTTTAAATTTGATGCTTCAAGCTATTGTGAGTTAGTTTTCATCCTGCCACTCCACTGAGAACATGAGACGGTTCTGTAGAGGATGAATATTTCTCTGTTGCCTCTTTACCATCGGATAAGCTGCTGTGAGCGTGCTGAGGCTGGGATTCATCTCGCCTAAACTGGGACACCTAAGTGTTTGTCACCCCAGCCTAAGCCGATTATTGCAGAGTCCACGGAGAGGAGGAGATACCTGCAGAGGGCAGTTCATCACGGCTGTCTTAAATTCCGTTTTCACAAGAAGGTACCTTGCTTTCTGGAAAACCAATCTCCTGCCATTGGCTGTAAAGGGAGCTGAGGCTGAGTGGATGTAAATAGCTAAATGACAGATGGTCGCTAAATAGACTTAGGTGAGTGAATTTTAGATGCCTTAAGTTAGGTGTGATGCATCCTAGACTAAATGGTTTGCAGGAGCTCAGTGAGCCAAAGGGGCTCAGGAGAGCCAAAAGAAATGTGGAAGAGCTTATGGTTCTTAGCCTCGTTGATATACAGATGGTTATCAGCCTAGCTTTGCTGCTGTATTTAAAAGTTGTTTAAATTAACACTAAAATTAGTTAATTTAGAGGGCAAGCACTGAAATATAATTGTGACCCAAAATGAAGTTATGTGCATGTGCTGTGTTCTAACAGTAGACGTTAACCATCAGTTGACATGCATGAAGGAATGAAAAATGGCAATGCAAAGTGATATTCTCTGTAATAAGTAGGCAAGTTAATATATTAAGTTCTGTGATTTAGACATATCTTATGTTAAGTATTAAATTTAAAAGGTATTGTTAATATACAGCTCCTTAGTCATGTAACATACTCAGAAAAACAGCAAAAAAACCCCCAGCATTAAAAATTCCAGCCTTGATTTTCTTTGGCTCAGATGAAACCATTATTCTGAATCCACTTTCCTGGTTAAAATGTTCTTTTCTTTTTCTCAGACTTCTCTGATTTACAATTAATGTAATAGTGCAATTTTTAGCGAGGGTGGCACTGTGAAAAACAAGCTATACATATAGCTTCATACTGGAAATAAAAATGTTAATTTTGCTCTCTTCTTTAGTAGCAATTCTGACAGATTTCTGGGAGACCTAGTATCAGATGCAGCTCATGTGACAACATGATACTTTTTACTGTCTCAGTACTCTCAAAGTACAATGGAAGCAATGGCAGAATTTCTTACTGTAAATAAGAGTGGGGGAAAATGGAGTTCAGCATATGATCATGGAATCAGTATTTGAGAACTTGTATTTTCAGCTGTGATGAACCTACTTTCAATATTTGTTTGAGAAATGTACTTTTTAATATAATATGTAATATTATATATAATATTAATATAACTTTTTAATATAATACAGAACCATTAATTCCACTGTATAAACAAACAGCAAGATTTTGTTCATGTTTGTCTTTTGATGTTTGTTAGTTGGGAGTAGAGTGAAACATACCTTTTGTCTCATGTCATGTATAATATATATATGTAAGAACAAAAAATGAGTATACAAATATAGATTTGTGGTTTATAATGTTTAAGTTTGTGCTTGTGCATAACTTTGTGTGTTGAAACATTTGCTGGTGAATGTTAGAGTAGAAGCAGTAGAAAGATACTCCTGCTGTTTCAATATTCTTGGTGATAATTTTCCGTTTCACTGCCTTATATATGATAGCTGGTGAGTTTGTTCAGGGGAGGAAACAGGAAATAAAAATCGGACTGTCTCTGAACATTATGTTGTAACATGTGCATAAGCTTGAAAGATAATTTTGCACCTGCTTAATAACATATTTTTGAGACTCACAGTTCACTGCAGCCTTCTGTCGTTGCACCTGATTAAAATCTGTGAAGAATTACCTGCTGGCATGAGAACCTGGTGATAGAAAGCCATTTTCCTGTGTATCTGAAGATTCCTTAATTTTTCTTGGTTAGCAGTTGCTGCAATATGCAGTGTGCTAGTTGAATCTCACAGCTTTTCCATGAACTGTTCAGCTCCGCAGTAAGACTATGAAGGACCCGAGAGAAATGATTAAAAATTAAGAGTGCCCTGCAAGCTGGGGTAAAGAGAAGTTCTTTCAGGAACCCATAAATTTTTATTATTTCAAAAGACAGGCTTAGCACAGAATGCATCGGGATCTACTTACTGTTCTGTTAATACCTGCACAGAGTCTTTAATAACCAGATCTTCTACTGTAGTGTGCTTTGATTTCTTATGCAGAATTTGCAATCCAACATATACTGCTATTGTGCTGAATATTTCAGTCCTTTTATACTAATATTATTTTTCAGTCTATGAAAAAGAATGCAAATAGAATGACAAGACAATTGTTACAAAATTTATAGTATATTTTTCTCTGGAGGAGGCGTTCTTTGATATTGTCAAGTACTGATTGAGTAGTAGCAAGCTGCAGCACTTGGTAAAGTACAGAGGAATATCCCATGCTCGCTAAAACCCGTGGATATGTGGCTGCTTGATGATCTGGACCTAAATTCTGCAGTACAAATCTGACCGTTGGCAGACCCTGCATGGCAGCTTCAGTGTAAAATACAAAATTCAGTGTTTCATATGTTCTGTTTGAGGAGGAAATAATGCAGTCAGGATAAGAACTGTTCAGGTGTTTTGATATTCAGTGTGCTGATACTCGTTTTGAGATGGGTCTGTATTTCAGGACGCCACAGATCCCACCCCATCCGCCATTCAACAGCATTTTAGGAGTTGCCAAGAAGTAACCTATTAGTTTCAGAAACAGCAAGCACAGGGGCCAGCTAGAACATTTGACTCCTAGCAAACTATTTTGGGATTATTGTAGTACCTTGCCTAGATGCATCTACTACGTTTGGGAAAGACTTCTGTCACTTTACACCCTCTATACATGTTCTTTTTTAAATTATAGGAAGTAAATAACATATTGTTAGCTTAGGCAGTGCTTCTGGGAGGCAGCTCTTGTCAAGTAAGCCCTGTGATCCTGGTATGTCTTGTGATGTGTCAAATGAAATTAAGATTTGTTAGTTAATGGCGTTATACTTTTCCTAGGACATATCAATATGTTTATGGATTACATAACAATGGTTTGAAACCTAATTTTAAAAACAAAATAGTATTTTTCAAGTTTTCTTTTATCATAAAAGTGAGGTAAAAGTAGAGCTGGCAAGTTAAATAAAACGTACAATTACTATTGTCTAGAACATCTTTCTCATGAAGCAGGATTCACTAAAAAAAGGACTCTAGTAGTGTGGTTTGTCATACCATGACTTGATTAAAGCTTTAGAATAAATATGGCTTAACTGCTATGATTCTAAATTTGGGTAAAGTTAACAAGAATTGTCAATGCAATCTCTGGTTCCTTGCTTGAGGAATGTTTTCCTCGTAACACTTTTCTTGTAAAGCTGAGTCCCATTACTAGGACTGAAAATGTCTGGCAACAAAAAAATGACCCTCTCAACCTCCCCAGGATTAGCTGAGGCTTAACATCCTTGGCTATCCCAGTGCTGCTGCCTTGACTGGCAGCTGCTAGTATGGGTAGAACACCCTCCCCAAAAATAGAAATTTTTTTTTTTTTTTGGTCACACAATATGTGTATAAACTGCAATGTGCTAGGTATAATTATTTGTTCTTAAATGTGATCAAGATCAGGCCATGTCTCATCTTCTTTTTGGTATTTTGACTTGTGATGTTAGTACACTAAAGTCTGGTACTGCAGCTTAATGGGAAAGGATCCTTGATATTTCTTTTTCTTTGCTTTCTTTTTCTTTCTTGAATGTTGTGGAGTTTTTTGGGGATACCCTTGCAAAAATCATAAAATGTCTGTTTCCCTGACATCCCTGGGTATGTGGAAAGGGCTACCAAGCCTCCCTTCCTTTCTTCCCACTGCCCAGCGTGGCGAAGTATTTGCATCATTAGAACTGAGGTAGAGGAGAGAGCAGAGAGGCTTTTTAGACTGAAGAAGTGTGTCTAAATTTTTTCTCTGTAAAGACTGTTACTTGTTAGTCCCAACTGCCCCATTGCAGCTGTTCAGCCAGGATGCTCGGTTTCTTGAAGTACTGTTCCCTTTACCCGTCGTGAGGTACTGAGCTCAATCCCAGTTGGCACAAGGTGGGTGCAGAAGCGGATCAGCCAGTGAAAGGGGGGAATTCCTGCCCTCGGGTGGGCTGCGGCTCTCCTAGGACGCTTGCCGTGGCCTGCATCCCCTCGCCTGCTCTGGGGACACCACTGCTCCTGTAGCTCTCTCTAGCAGAAAGGCTGAAGGCTCCCATAAATGTGGAGCTGGCAGCATCCCTCAAGGAAGTACTTGTGCTCACTAAACAGAGCGGAAGGAGGAAGCTAAATAATACGTCTTGCTAGGGAGGCTCATGCTGAGGCCTTTTCAAGGGTTATTCTGGTGGCCAGAGAGGAGACCGGAGAGCAGGTGGTGGGTGTGAGAGGAGGGCAGAGAGGTACAGGAAGAGGCGGCAGCTGGACTTGTCTGGGTACGGTGTAAGAGTGTCAGGGCTGGAAGGGTTGTGAACAAAGGATCGCAGGATGGGGAATGGAGGGCTGAAAGCAGGAGATATGATCAACGGAAGAAAGACTATAAGGGGAAGAAGAATGAAAAGAGTGTAACGTGTTGTGTGAGACAGGAAGAATAGGAGTGGTGTGGTTAGAAAAGTGAGGGAATAACAGAGAATACAGCTGAGAGGATTAATTTCCCAAGAGCTGTCTGGAAATCCACAGGCAAATGCCATGGATTTTTTTCAGGGATGGATAGATAAGAAACCAAAAAATCAAGCCATAAGAAGTGTTTCATATTCATATTCTGTACCTGGTGTTCTCCTGCTGTATGTAGCTCTGACTTGGATCACCGGGAGTAGTCAAAATCACTAATCATTGCTCTTTGAATCTCTCAGTCCCCATTTGTCCAGCTGCTTCTTTTTATCTTCTTTGCTCTTCTCTTCAACAAATAATAAGTTTCCAATATTATGATTTTGCAAAATATGATTGCTGTTCGAACCTGATGACGTTTCTGCTAAGCAGAGGAAAGATATCTCAGCTGTGGGCCACAGGCAGCCTATTGAACCAAGTACCTGGCCTATTCGTTGCTGCCCATTCCCAGGGCCCTGCAGGTAAAGCCACCAAGCAGACTTTCAGCTGGTTTATTTTATTGTATATTTTTTCTAGCACTGTGCTCATGGAGGCTTTTGTTTGAGTAAAAATTGGGATGTACAAGTTTTCAATTCCTTCTTGGGAGGCTGTATAGCTGGACCACTGGGTAGTTCTCCTGACATGGTCTGAAGCTGCTGCTTAAACTCACTTTTGATGGAAAAAAACCCAAACCAACAAACAAAACATTTCATGGTATGTGTAAGTTTTTGTTTCTTTCCTGTTACGGCATGTATGTAATCTTGCACTTATTAATGGTATGATTTATCTTGAAACTGAATTTGGAATAGTCTTGCCTGGGAGCATTTAGAGTGTAAACAAATACAGCCAAAAAGGTGTGGAAAAGGGGCTTAAGCACAGGGGAATAACTTGACAAATAAATTAGAAACGGTTGGTGGGAGAGCTGGGAACAAAAATCCATCTGCCACTTCTCTCAATTTAGTGTTCTTCCCCTCAACTGCACTGTCCCTATAGAATGCAATTATTTCTTGATATATCTAAACAACTACAGTACCTAGATAAAGTTTGCAGTTTAGTGTTTAAGACTGCTGCAGTCTTTATTTTGTACATTGATATTTTGAGAACTAGGTACATTGGGGTGGGTTAAGAAGAGATAAATGTGGAACAGCAGCACTGTTTGGAGGCAGTGGGGTAGATTGGTCCCTTTTTTGAAGGGACAACCAATCTCTTTAATGGGAGGCTGAAAATCTCCTTTACTCTTCCTTATGTAGTGAAGGTGTCTAGGAGCTGGGTTTTCAGTGTTACGATTGCTTGGGGTTTCATAATATGATACAGCTCCAGCTGTATGATGGCCCTTTTGTGGCATTTTAAACTGGGTAGAAATTGAATGTTGGTAATAGCTCTTTTGGAGTTGTTCATGGGAAGATACCACATCTCGTCTTAATAATTTCATTAATGGTCTTCAGGAAAGAATAGATCATAAAGCAAAGATGCTCAGAAGAGAAGCTGTGAACAGCAGTCTGAGAGAAGTTTTCAAAATGGAATTAGTCTAAGAAGGAAGAATTCAGAGAGGTGGTAGACTTCTCACGGTGACAAGAAAGCATTGCATGGGAAATGTGTGAAGTGAAAGGGTGAATCTCATAAGTTAGAGCAGCTTCAGAATGAAAGCAGGGAGAAATATATTGACAGAGCATTACATGGCTGAAACAGATGAAGATTAGAATGAATCTTTAACCTTGCTCCAAAAATAAAAAAAACACAGTGGCAGGTAAGTCTTTGGGAATTAGAGAGGAAAGGTTGTATGATTGATCGGGCAGCTGCGAACTATCAGTCTGGCAGAGCGCTGAAGCGGAATGATTCAAGAAATACTGCTGAAAAGAGATTAAGGGAAGAGAAAGTGATCTAGGATTGAATGTGCAAACTCAAGCAGATGGTCATATTACTGACTTAGCTTCCTGAGTCTGCTCACAAGATACAAGACTGAGGGCTGGTGAACTTCTCTCATGTATTCTTGCATGAAAGGGACAATGCAGAGAGGTTTTCACAGTCTGAGTTGGAGTGAGAGGGCCTTGTCCACAAGAGAGGCATGTTGTCAGAGCCTTCTTGCTCTATGTAACCTGTTAGTAGGGTAGGAGGAATACGCAAAAAAGAATGTGTTCAGTTTGAGTCTAAGTATTGTGTGACCTTGAACAAATTACTTGTTTTAATATGTGCCTCTGTTCTCCAGCTGAGATTAATGAACTCTTTCTCAGAAAAGTGTTGTAAAACTAAAACCCTTCAGTGATTATTTTCAGATACAGCATTTTCAGATACTGGTGAGAGTCTGGATTTATTAGCTTGTACTAATTATCATGCGGTTATAAGATACTTGGCGTTTGTTTAGAGGCGGCTTGTTAACTGCCTGACTCAGGTTATAGATATAATCTTGTGTTTGCCTGCAGAATCTTGTGGACGCCTTTTCTAGCATGCTCTCACCTCTGTCATTACTGGTACTGTTATTCACACCAGCGAGATCAAATATAGCATAGATATGACCCATACTGTAATCACACCTTTGATTGCAGAAGAGACATAGCCTGGAACTAGTGAGTGAGGGTGTAATGCAATAGAATTCTTATCAAATTCCTAAAATAAGTGGAATTACATCAGAGAGAAATTTGACATACTGGGGTTGTTAGGAAGTTGAAATCAGCCCACTGGCTGTTTTCTGTTTAATTTGATATTCATACTTTATTGCAGATGTTTTCCACCACTCTTCTGTCAACTGCGTCAGATGCAGAGTTAGCCATTACTAACTACGGTTACAGACAGATAAATTTATTATTAGACACTGACAGCTGAACTTGGCATTTTTTAGGATTGTAGGACCAGAGAAGCTAATTGGTGAGAAATAAGTCATCTCAAATGGAAATTATGTTCATTTGCAGACCTATTTTTAGTAGAACTCAATCAAGAGCATACTAGCACATGTGTGCACAAGGCCATTGAGTGCTGAAACCAAATTTGACATCGTTTCACGCTGGCTTGGTGGAATAAAGAGCCAGAAGAGGAAGGTTTGAGATTGCATGTAGACAGTACATCTGTTTTCAGTGTTGTGTGCATGTTTGATATCACTAGTGAGTAGTATATTTGAGGAGGTGGTTAGCATGTGCAATTGAAGGGTACAGATACCTACGATATCACTGCAGTGCCCAGTCAGATCAAACTCAGTAGTACATTTGTTTCTCCATGAAGCACTTTGCAGAGCACAGAAGGTGCTCGTTACCTGGGTCATTACCTGGAGCCACTCATTCAGATTTGTTCGTTGCTTCGTTTCCCTCTGGTGGCTGTGGAACCTGTAGAGTGGGATGTGCCCTGTGCCTGAGATGCTCTGCTCAGTGTTGATGCACAGGTCCTAGATAAACTCTGCTCTGCCATATAGCATCACTCTATTCAAGTGGTGCGTAACAAGTTTTTTGCCTTGTACATAGTGATTGCTTTCTGACAGGCTCTTTGTATCGTTCTTTAGTGAAGACTTTTTCTGACAAGTGCTGAATATGAATCTACATGACTCAAGATGGGTTTGTTTTTTTTTCTTTTTTTTTTTTCTTTTTTACTGCCACATGTCTTTAATACTGCAGATCGCCATGACTTTGCTGTAATCTTGCAAAATTATTTTGATGACTAAGTTAGAGCTTTTTGGGGAAGGAGGAGGAGATAACGTGGTTATTGTACTAGCAGCCTGCTTCATAGTACTGTATCAAGAACTACCAGCTAGTCTGGTCCTCTGGAATTCCATCTGTTCTGCATGGGGTTTTCTGTCTCAAAGGGTAATTCCATTGGAATAATGTTGAATTCTTATGAAATTACTCCTCCTACAGGATAAAACTAAAACATGTACAGTAAAATGTGTCCAGACTATTTAGAATTGTGTGACCAGAAAAGTCATCTTTCTTCCTTCTCATCCTAAGGCAAGTTCAGCTATGCATAAATCCTCCTGACAGGTTTTCTTGAGCAGTTTTTGTAGTCTTATAATGATGAAGCTGCTAAACTGGTCTGTGAAAATGCTCTGCTATCCTCAGAAAACTTTTCCCCAACTGTCTCATATTAATTTTCTTAATGCAATGAGGAACAGTATTACTTGTCCTCTATGCCATATTTTATTGAAAAAAATATCATATACTTGACGTTGTTCCCATGTTTCCCCACAGCCTAAGCAGACTGCATCCCAACAGTTTTTCTGGATCTTTTCTGTTTTTCTCTAGGTATCATCAGTCTTGTTGCTCTCTGTTCTTTCTCTTTTTGAAACAAAGGGTCAAAATGGCCATTTCACTTCAGCTGAAGCCTTACCAGTGTTGAGTGTAAAGTCAAAGGATCATTACTCTTGTAGTCACACGGACTTCTTTCCCGATTAGCTCGGCTTTTTGGCTTCTATACAGCTGCCTGGTGTTGTTGACTCAAGATCAGCATTTGATTCACCGTAACCAGCAGATCCTTCTCTACAGCACCGTTGTCTTTTCATTGCTTTTTATCCTGCGTCCCTACCTAAGGGTTGTGCGCTGCGCTAAGGTTGTTTTCAGTTCCTTATAGGTTGGTCTCCTCTAAGAGAGTCTGAGCACTAATTCCCGCTGACCAAGGACATTACTGTTATTATTTCATTATTAACTATTACGATGGTCATCTGCTACCAAGAAGATAGTGGAGTTGTAGTTCAAGCTCAGATACAGTAATCAAAAGTTTGGGTCCCTTTCTTACCTCTGTCACAGGCTTCCTTTGCGTTCAGATGTCAGAAGCTCTAGAGTCATCTCCCTAATAGGGTGGTATTTCAAAATAGAGTTTGGTAGTTTGTTGAAGATGCTGGTTGATCAGTCAAGAATAGAATTAGCAGTTAAAGTAAGTAATGCTATGATCTAAGCATTTGTTTTGTTGGTATCTCCCATGATTGTTGAAAAGATATTTAATCACTGTTGATCATAGTTCTTGCATGTTTTGTACATGGTGTTTAATAAATCCTATGCGTCAAGGCTTCTGTTTGTTGTCAGCAGGGATTTGGAGAAGGAAAAACACCATCTTAATTTGTTACTTGACTTGTGCAGTGTTGCTTTTTGCCTTCTTCCAAAGCACAGAAAGAAAGAGGGTCTGGGGCAACTAGTAGTAGAGCTTCCATCAACACTGAAAGTTGTCTTACGTGCTGCTTGGTGTGTGTTATTCAGATGGCTAGTATACAAAAAAGGTCCCATTTGATTTTTTTTTTTCTTTTTTTTTGGGGGGGGGGCAGGTCAGATCACTAGGGTCATCTTCAGGGATTGATTTGTGGATCCTATTACCCTGTTAGCATATGGTTGCCAATAATTGTGGAAGTCTTGTACTTGATGGTCCATAGGACTTACAAACTTTTATTCTACACTTTAATCTAGTGGTTATTCCAACAAGGCAAAGGGAAGTTGAAGTAAAGTTTGTAAGTCAAGAAGTATTCTACAGTTTCCTTAGGCAGAAAGCAGTTTGTACAGGCTAAATTTCTATTTGTAAATCTACTTTTAAAGTATGTGTGGCACCTATACTCATTGCACAGTTCAATTGCACAGCTGAACAATGGGATGCGGTGAAGCAGAACTGCGCATATGTGGAGTTTGAGGAAGCTATTAAAGATTGAGCTATTAAAGTCTGGGCTGACATCCTGATTTATAGCATATGGAAGTATGCAGTATTTGCCATACAAAACAGCAGTAGAAGTGAGTTTGAATGTACAAGCATAACTTAACCAGTTTTAACCTTTGAATGCTTAATTTTGCAAATGTGACATTCTCTGTTCCATATGCAGTTTCAGAATTGGTATACTGTCATGGAGTGGTAGAAACACAGAGTCAGTATTACATCTTTAAGGGAGGTAGTCATGTATAATGGGTCAGATTAGGACGAGTACAGCAAATTATTTAAATTAGTAATAGTTCATGTTTTATTTGCTGTATTCTCTGCAAAGGAGTAAAATATAAAGTATAAAATCAAGGAAAATACCTGAAAAATGCTGCCTACTTTTGTCCTGAAATGGAAGCAAAATGTGGATGTCAAGGTCATGACATAATGAGTTGAAACACCTTGGGCTGAAGCACATACAGTGTTTCCAAATAAATGTATTACTTGGAGTGTATTGCTACTTTATTTATCATCAACTTTTCCTGCAGAGATTTGTAGCAATACTAGAAGCTCCAATATTGTGCTTTCCTTGCATGGTTAAAATAAAAGACTTGGAGGTAGTAATGGCACAGAGTGTAAAATAGGGAATACAGTAGGAAATTATATTTTGTAATACAGTGAGAAATTATATTTTGCATTCTCAAAGAATGCAAATAAATTATTCAAGCTTGTTCTGTCTAAACCAGTACCACATATGAATTCGGAAGTTTTAAAAGTATGTGCAATTATTAAAAGTTTAAGGTGCTCCTATGTGCAGAATAAAAAAAAAAAAACTGATGAAGAATATTAAAAAAACCCAAACAAACCACCAACTAGCAGATTTCCAGAAAAATGCCTCAATGCAGATATTCCACCCTCAAAATCACAGCTATGTCCATACTGAAGAGGTGCAAACAGCTATAGCGCTGTAGATGATGCCTACCCATGGCAATTCAGCCAGCCAGTTTTAGTCCTTTAATAGAATTAACATATTGAGAAGGTTAAGGATTAGTCAAAACTGACTTCACACAGGAGCTATCAGTTTTCAGGGTTTAATAGGACAGAGTAACAGTGTCTATTACAAGGAGATATATATATGTGTGTGCGTGTTTGTGTGTGTGTGTGTATATGTTTTGTTCAGTCATAACTTGAAATTGCTGATCTTGGAAAAATATACCTAGTCAAAACATTCATGTGGGAACATTACATGCCCACATCTTTGCATGAGAAACTAACCTTTTTCTTGACTTTCTGGGTAGTATGTATTTCATGTACTCTTAGGAGATTTGAGTTGATTTCACGGAAAAGTCAAATAATCACTGTAGATGAAAGTAAGTGCTATTAAGGAGCTTTGAGAACTCACTGTTTTAATATTGTACCTTGACAGCAAACCCCTGGTTTTCCCTCCTTAATTTGGTCTTCTGGAATGCAGTTCTGAGCGTGCAGTTTGCCAGTTTATGGCTATTGCTGGTATCATTTTGGTTTCAGGAGTAATTTTTAGCTGTAGAAACTGTTATGGTGCTGTTAAAGGTGAGGGTTGGTTTTTTTTTTTTTCCACTTACTGGGTCCTCTGCTAAATCATTTAGTTATTTGTTTAGTTTTTGTGAGCATAAAGATTTCATGAAAATAATTAAGTAACCCGTAATGAATAGATATAATTAAGAATCTGCTGTGTGCTCCTTTTTGTTCAATAACTGTCCTTGCTTTTCAAAATGGGATGTTTAAAAAAGAAATAGGGCTTTGTGGCATAGATAACATCTACCTGTTTTTTTTAGAATGCTTCTTGAAGAATCAGAATGATAAATGCAGTAGTGTGCTTATCAAAAGCTCATGCTGTTTGAGTCAGTGCAGGTATCTGACATAACACAGAGCAGAATGTCTTTTTGCTGGAAAATACGGTATCTTTAAAACTATGAACTGGTGTCCTGGCTGACACAGAAGGATTTATTGGGATTAATGGATTAGTCCAAGGTGGTACTTGGTCATAATCTTAAAGCACTGTATATGGCCGGTTACATTCGCCATAGCTGCACATTGCCTTCAGCAAATTCATTTGCAAACTTGAGAAGGAGAATAGCTTTCTGACTCAGGTTACCAGTTCAGCAATCTGAGTATCATTTCTGCTGTCCCGTAGGCATGCTCTGTTATTGTAGGTAGGCAGTGTCATCTTTGCTCCTTACCCCCCCATTTGTGGGACGGAGATAACTGTATTTCCAAATTCCCAAGAGCGTTATGAAGCAGATCAGGCTGTGAGCTGAAGGATGAATGAGAATGGATGGAAGAATCATCCATTAAAGTATCTAAACTAAATCTCAAGTTGGATTCACCCTTACTTGCAGTAAGTGCAGATATACCTGAGACTGTACTCCATTGTTGTTATGGTGACTGCTTGCCTTGTGCATTTGATAATTAGCTGCAGCACCACTGTGTGCACAGAATTTGTCTGGTTATTGGCACCTACTTTCCCTTACTCTCTTGATACCTTTTTTCTGTATCAAAAAACTGGAAAAATAGAAGACAAAGCAGCATCTTTGGGCTTACTAATGAAGGCTGCTACGGTGATAGCGAATTGAGGTGGAAATACTGAAATTTTCCATGGAGGAAACTGGCAGATGTGTATCAAAGTGATGATTATTCAGCAAAACAAGAATAACGGAAATATCTGGCAGTGGAAATGTCTGCAGGGACTTTAGGTCTGTGCTATTGCCCTTTCTTCCAAACTGTGCTGGAGTTTTTTTCAAGACTATGCTATGTTCTGTATAATCTATGTCTGTTGTGGTTGTTTTGAATGAGAAGTTTAAATCAAATACTTTTGTTAGTTACGGCAGAATACAGCTTTTTAAAATCAGATTTTAATTAGATGCTAAACTTGTTTCATTGAATATGACAGACACTATTGTTTATTAACATGTGTGTTAACTTGAACAATTACAAAGACCTATAACTGTGTTGTGGAAGACTAGGTTTTCTTCATTTGGCTATGCGCTTAATATTGGCGATGCATAAACAAGTACTTCTACGTGTCTTAAAACAGTTTGTCGAAGAGTTTAGATTCCAAGTGGATCAGAAGTTCCTACAAGTGATTACATTTTAGCATTAAACATCTGTGCTTGAAGTTGGCTCCTTGGAATCTCTTTAATTTTTGTCTCTGTTTAGTTTACTGTGTTATTAAGTAACTCAACGTTTGGCAGAGATGTTTAAAAGTCATTAATATTCTTGTCAGCACCTTTGTGTTGCCTCTACCCCTGAATTTTCAGTCTCGGATGAGGAGAGTTAGAAAAGAGGTGGTAGGAGTGTATCTGGATACATAATGATGTATTTACTTAACTTTTGAAGGCCACAGCTATAGCCCTTTGAAACATAAATTACTTTCATCAGTTCTAACCTGACAGTAACTGACAGAAAAAATTATGATGATCTAAAACCTCATCTGCATAACGTATGGGGGTGAAAATGCTCAGAAGGTAATAGGAGGAAATGAACCAGTTTGAGACATCTTGTAATTCAAGATTTAAGAATATTTGAAAAATAGTTTTCTTTAATAGACATTTAATATGATGCACACTGTAGCTTTCTTCATACAAGAGCAGAGTGACCTTCAGTGAAGGTCTCTTAGGAGGTGTGACTTCAAATAAGGAAATAATGCATTTTTAGCTCTCCTGGTACTGGAACTGGCTAGCGTTTGCTGATTTGAAAACTGGTTTAGAAAGACAGTGCTGAGATGCTTACCCACTTACCAGTCTTCTCTAAAGAAATGGAATGGAATTATGTATCTTACTATAATTCTGCACCATAATCAAATTGCGTGTATACAGAAATCTTCTGAACATGTAGTCAGTAAATGCTGGAAGACTGAATCCAGGGTAGAGTTTATATTAGATTCTTCTCTAATGATGTGCACAGAAACGCAAAGTAACTTAGAGCTAGGTGTATATAACACATCATTACCTGTAATCACCTTTCACTTGATCTGACAATGGCATCGCATCTTTTTTAGCCTTTTGTGCCAATTTTATCAACCCCACCTTGACTAGAGTAAGAAGTTCCACAACACTATGACTCTGTGGCCTGAATTAAGAGAACATTTATTGTAACCATCTACACACAAAACAAAGAACACGTAGCAAAACAGAGTTGTGATTTGCTTTGTTGTTTTAATGAGCATGTCCTGCCAACCCAGGAATTAACTTTTGAAAAGGGCATGGGAGGGTGATTGATTTTCATTAATTAGTAAGCATTTTTTAAGAAATCAGTCTTCTTTTGTGAGCTATGTGTTTAACATAATAAGCCATGTACTCTGTACACTGTATAGCAAAAGAGGAGAAAATGTTTGCAAAATGAATTGAGAAAGTTTGTGTGTCAGGAAATTTAGCAGTTGCTATATTCTGTTCTTAATCCTCCAACAGTCAGCATCTACATTATACATGTATGCTTGGTGATTGTGCATAACTGGTTTGCAGGGAAGGATATGATGCGTGAGATCATTAACTAAAATTAAGTATGTCAGAGGCTTGCCCCAAACCAACTCTATATTTTTGCTGCTGTCAGCATAGTCATTTTTGCAGATGGGCTGTGTAGAACACTTTTCGGACTTTCTCTAAAAGCACAGCATACAATGATAGAGAATGGGGCAGTACAAAATGAAATTGGTGGTTCGTTTCAGTGGAGAGTAGCCTTACTAAGTTGTCTGCCTCTGGCTATGGAGGTACGATGTTGGCATCTTCTCCAGTGACCCTTTTTGGAGACAACTCTAGCACAATGTATGATGGTGACATGGTTACTGGAGTTTCCATTCTGCTGGTGTGGTTATTTAGGAAGAAGGGCTAGGAAGAGAAAGAGGAAGGAGAATGTGTTTATATAGCTGCAAACTAACACCACTATTTTTAACCTGAAAATAAACTTTTATTTCAATTGACTGTAATTAAGATTAGGAAATACTAATTTTGCACTTTAAAAAACACCCCCCCCACCCCTCCCCCCACAGCATGCTCTGGGTTTTAATAGATGCTACTTTTACAAAAAGGACACAGCAAAGCTCTTAGCTCTGTATATTTGGTCTTCTAGGTCCTTGATTGTGGCCTTTAGGGACTTTTCTTTCTTAATTACAATTGTACGTTTTGAACTGCACATATAACATATGCACGTGTTACGTTTTCTGGATTTAATGTCTGACTGGAAGCAGTTACTACTTTTTGCCTCTACAATTGACTGTGGATCATAAGCGATATGCAGCTTGGGCACTTGTTGCTGGTCTACAAGGAAAATTGGTTTACCTACACTTAGGGCTAGGGTTTGCTACATGGGGACAATTAAAAAAAGGTAACGTAAATTAATTTCTAAAGTGTCTGATTAAACTTGATTTAATCTCCTGTTCTTTTTAGAATTAAATACACCTTAATTTCGTTTAGTTTAATTAATAGAGTGAAGTAAATTAAACCAAATAAAAGGCAGCTGAATTCAGGATGGGTGTTTACAAGTGGCTTCAAATTACTCAGTTCAATTTAAATTCAGGTATTTATCTAATTTGATGAACTTTTCTGAATGTCCCTATGTAAAAAGCTGCCTGTAAGAACAACTTTTTTTGGTAAACATGCCTGTCTTAATGAGTGCATTTTTGTAGTCTCATCCTGTTCTGCTTCCAGTTGCATGCTTCATCCTATAGTTTTATTGTTGTATTACATTTTATTTACAGTGTTAAATATGACTTCTTCATAACCATTCCTGTGAAATTTATTATTGGAAACTCTGATTTTGCTTCATAAGTGAATGTGCAAAATGCACAGGGTGATACTATTTTTTCGATTCTTAAACAGAAAACATTTGCTAGACAAATAGACTCATTACAACAGTTTTCTTTCTTTTTAACTTAAACCATACTTCTGCAAAGGGATTCTCCAGCTCATGGTTATGTTACTTGGAAGAACTGGGATTTAAATAAGGGTCTGCTTCTGTTCTTTCAGGCTTGTTGACAAGATCTCCTTCGACTATATTACTACAAGGATTTAGTCCCGTAACATTTGTATTTCATACATACTGACTTCTGTTACAAGGATAGGCAAACAGGAAAAGCACATATGTAGTTATTATAATTATTTCAGTTGATTTGTCCACATTCACTCACAACTCTGAGAATAAAAATCATGCTGAGATTAGATTCTGCTTCAAGGATAACTGTTTCTGACTTTGTAAATGCTTCTCCAGATCTTGTTGGGTCAGAAGCATAACCACTGTTCTGTTTTTGTTTGTTTTTTGGTAGGATGATGAAGTGGTTCTGCAGTGCACTGCAACTGTTCACAAGGAGCAACAGAAATTGTGTCTTGCTGCAGAAGGATTTGGCAACAGGCTTTGCTTTTTGGAATCCACATCAAATTCTAAGGTACTGTTACTCACTTCTAAGGGTGTTTTAAGTGTCATGTATGAAGCAAAGATATATTTATAATATCTGTCTAGGAGAATGGACAAATCAAATCTACCAATAATATAAGGGATATTTAATCTCCCTTCAAAGTTTAATTGTTCCTTCGTCATGGCCCTTCGGCTGGACTCTAATGCTGTGCTTTCTGTTTGGGGCTCACTTTAAAACTAGTTAGCTGCAGAAGTCCATCTCAGTAATGTGCTTGTTATTTGGGTTGTCGGAACTCAGTTGTAGTAAGCCGCAGTGCAATTTTTGCATACTGCAACTCGAAGACACATTTGATTACTCTGATTTTAAGTCCATAGGAAAGAGAGTGATTATTCTATTTGTGGTAAGTTTTTATTCTGTGACATTTACGTGGACTTGTTTATGACTTTAAGTCATTCTAATTCCCTAACCAAGCACAGTAATAGTACAAGTATCAAAATTATCTCATCTGATCAGTTTGTTATCTAAGCCTATGATAACTCTGCTATATATGCAGTAGATACAGTAGTTTGAAAAATTAACTTTGCTATTTTTTGCAAAGGAGGGGTTTTGTTTCACAATCACATATGCTCAAATAAATGTTTTGAAGACAAAAATGTGCCTTCTGAGGGCAGAACTGGTTTTGTGACCAAAGTAATGGGTATACTTGGACATTTTATTTATACGAAGGGAAGAATGTTGCTTAACATATTTGTTTTTTCTTCAGCTAAAATATAAATGTTTGATGAGCAAATAAAATGAAGGTAAAGCATCTGGAAAGACATCTAGAAAGATTTAGAACAAAAAATGATTTTTTTTATCTTGCCAACGTCTATAACATCACTTTGATTCTCTCTGATACATTTCAGAGTAATGCTTCATTTTCTCTCTCATTTTGAATGTATTATTCATAATAATAAATTTTTCACTAGGATATTAATGATTCATTATAATAGCAGTGATCTTGATGAATTCATTTGTGCTGCTCTGTTTTAAGTGAATCTTTTTAACAATAAAAATGTGCTGGGATAGAAGTGGTTGCAGTGCTAGTTGCCTGTAAGGCCAGAGAAATCTATTTAATGAATTTATTACCATTCAGTAACTTTGGATATTAAATATACAGTCTCTCTCTCACTATATAAAACTCCTGAACATTCTTGTCTTTAAGGAATACAGTGTAAATTTCATATCAGTTTCTATGCTTGCTTGTTGATGCTGCTTTTTCTCCATGTTTTGTGAAGCAGTATTTATTCTGCTCATTCTGCATGAGCTTGGGGGGAAGAAAGCAAACAAAAGAAAATCCTTGCAGCTCATCCTTGTTTTAATTTTTAAGGGCTGACAGTTTCTAGGATGAGCTCATTTGAAGTCATTTGGAGATATAAATACTGAGGGAGCCATAAAATTACTAAATCCTTAAAGCAAAGTTGACTGTAAGTAAGAGTAAATAAAAATGTTTTTCTTCCTAATGTCTGTGTCCATACAAGGTTACTATTGCATTATATAAGCAAGAGCATAGAAAATATTACAATAGGCATATGATAATTTGAAAAAGGTTCCAGCAGAGTTCTTGAGCCAGTTAAAAAATTTCCCTGCATGTCTTTAAGACTATTTTCCAGTTGTGATGGGATTGTGATGCACTTCAATTCAAACAGCAGTGTGGCATCTGAATTACAGCCAGGTATCAAGGACGAGGTACCAAACCAAGCACCAGTAACAGGTCAAACACAAGTAACAAACCTCAGCTATCATCCTGGACTTGCATTCGTGAGAATGCCTGATACAATCCCCCACTTTTCTTTAATATCCTTCAAGATGTGGCTCCTGGTGGTGTAGCTGATGTTTTATTAGCGCAGCTTATTCACATGCACTTTCTTGCCCTAGAATCATTGACTATTTCACACTACAAAAATAATGGTCAAATCAAAGATATATATTGATAGAATACTTTGGCAACTACTGACTATTAATACTTATCCCATTTCAACAGTAACACTGGCAGGCCCATTATGAAAATTACCTAATGAATTTTATTTCTTCTGTTCAAGTTTACAACACAAGTGTTTCTTTGGAGGGTCATGTAGATTCCCTTAGCGTTGGAGAACAGCAGATTTTGAAAACGTCATACTAACAAAAGATGGATGATGATAGTTGGGCTAAATTAGCACTCACTTTAATAAGCATTATCAGTTCACATGTGTTCACATTTCAAAACTGTTTCCAAATTCCACTTTCTTCACTTGTTTTGGAAGCAATCCATGCTTGTCAAATCACTTTACTGAGCAAAAATATCCTCTTTATTTCTTAGCTCTGCAAATCTATTGTTTTCTGGATATCTTGTAAGGTGTTTGAATTTTAAATAAGACATTAACTCATGTGTGGAGCTACATTACAGCTAGTTTTTAGGCTTGAGGTTGGCTTCTTTGTAGCAAATGGAGAGACATCTTTTGCCTTTAAATTCGATATGGGACTCTTTCTGAGAAGAAATGCATCTTATCACAAAATGGCATTTTATGGCATCAAATTTCAAAGTACAGTTATATTTCTAAGTTTGTGAATGTTTTTGTGCACGGGTTTGGTGATTCTTACAGGAAGATAGTTGAGCTGAGAGTCAGGGTTGTTTAGCCTAGAGAAGAGAAGGCTCCAGGTAGACCTTATAGCGGCCTTCCAGTACTTAAAGAGGGCCTACAGGAAAGATAGGGAAGGACTCTTTATCAGGGAGTGTAGTGATAGGACAAGGGGTAACGCTTTTAAACTGAAAGAGGGTAGATTTAGATTAGATATTAGGAAGAAATTCTTCACTATGAGTGCAGTGAGGCACTGGAACAGGCTGCCCGGAGAAGTCGTGGATGCCCCATCCCTGGAAGTGTTCAAGGCCAGGCTGAATGGGGCTTTGAGCAACCTGGTCTAGTGGAAGATGTCCCTGCCCATGGCAGGGGGGTTGGAACTATATGATCTTCAAGATCCCTTCCAACCCAAACCATTCTACGATTCTATATAGTCTAGCAAGTGCTGAGTAAAGGGGAACAAGGATAACTCCAGGCTATGCAACTTTTAGTACAGCACGGGAGACTAATGCCCTTCTTTGCTGCCAGGGCACAGTGTGGGCTCATGCCCACCTTACTGCCCTCAGGCCCTTTTCTGCAAAGCTGCCTCCCAGGCAGTCAGAGCCCTGCCTGGGTCAGAGGGTACTGGGTCTTTGTACAGCAAATGTATTCTTGATTTGAGATGAATTATTTGAGCCAGTGGGTTGGATTGCAGTTGTGAAGGACATGCAGAGAGACTAGATTCTGTATTAGTGATAGCAATAGCCTTGGAGAAATCAGGGACGTGTCTTTGTAACAGTTCTTTTGAATTCTGCCAGTGACTATTCTCTAGCTTTGACTGATAATGGGATAAAAGCTATTTTGCACTTTATGCTATCTTTATTTCATTCATTATTTTAACTTGGGAAGGCAAGTAAAATTAGTTGCTACACTTACTCTGTAAATGCAGTTTATCTGCTACTTTCAGGAGTATAGCAGCTTCCTGATTGTTGCTCAGAGCATGTCACCAAATTCCTCAAAATGATCCCATATCTTCAAGAGCAACATAATAGATAAACAAGATGTCAGGTCTGAATTACATGTAATTTTATTAATAGGAGACAGTTCTGAGTATAAAACAATCAGGTTGGTACAAGATGAACGCATGACTACCTCATCTATAGAGGCGTATTAGCTCAAGTGAAAAATAATTATATTTAAATCTCTACCAATTTCAAAGCAGATCTATCTCAAAATAGATGTTTTTCTAGGGATAGGTTACACATTCCAAACATATAAGAATATCAAATATATAAACCATCAAAAATTTTTAACATTCAAGAAGTTGCAACAGCAAGAATAACGAAATCCAAAGAAGACGTGCTGAAGACAAAATTTAAAATGCTTAGTTTCCTTATCTCATCCCACTATTTCTCCAGCAGGTCTTGTTAAATCTATAGCATAAACTTTAATTTCTTAAGTAAAAAGAAGACAATAAGGGATAGGTGTCAGAAAAAAAGCAAAAAAGAACATAAACTTCTTTTTTTGACAATGGTCTGTAGGTAACTTTGTTTCATCAATGTTTGCTGTACTTTGAAATCTATTCCTTGTGTGGACGACCATCCCTTTTATTAAAACAAGAACTAGGAATAGTGAACTTATCTCAATGACAATTGTTGCTTTTTATGTATAAACAGATTGCTAATAAGAGGAAGTCCATTCATTAAAAGATTATGCTGTCTGCTATTGAGGTAATTTTTCTTTAGACCTAAATAATGCATGGAGTATTTAAAAGCAAAGAAGCTGGAGCTGTGTTTTAACAGCTCCTGAAAACTCTACCGGTCTGTGGTGCAGAATGAAGAATACTTAGCTCTGGGCCAGTCACAACTGTGGTTTTGGTCCCTTGTGAACCATTGCACAGCAGAACACTGAGAGTGAGTTACGCTCTTCTAATGGCATAAGGTGGTTGGGTTTTTTACTTGTTTTTGTGGCAGGTGGTAAACTCACGTACTTTAATTCCATGATGCTCTGAGGTATAGAACAACTGCTTTACATCATTAAAAAGGACCAATAAAAATTATGTCTTTTTTTTTTCCCTCTTGAGCTCTCAGCATTGGACTTGAGAGAGGGAAGGATAACATAGTGAGGGTTTTTGAAGATCTAAAAAAATTTGCCAATTTTTAAAACTTTTTTTCTCTTTTTTTTTTTTTTAAGAAGGCGGTGCAATGTTTGGTATATGGTTTGAACTTCCCACTGAGCTGTGAACTACATTATATATAATAAGTTACAGTGCTGAGAGAAAAGTCCAAAAGGTTAATAATACCCTTAATAATTCTATTTGTAAAGTGAGAAAGGGCTTCACGTGAGGGTAGGGCTTTGATAACTTTTTTCCATTTTTGCTTTTGAAGAGTCACTTTTCTCCTGTGGCAGGGCATGTTTGCAACGCTAGGAAAGGTTCTGCAGATTTGGTGCTGGACTGGTGTAGGCCAGTCGGCTGGGGCTGTCTGCTCCATGTCCCAGAGCTACATATATCAGTGATGCGCCACTCTTTGTTGGTCTCTAGATGCTACTGTTGTGTGAGTGGTTAGAAAATAAAGCCTGATGGTAAGACTGGCACACTGTTTCTTGTGCTGCCAAATGCCAATTCTTAGAGTTTTTTCTTTGCCCTTTTTTTGGTCTGTTTGCAACACGTAGGTGAATCAGCAGGAGCTGGATAGGTGGCTATGCTGGAAGGGAAGAGGAGAATGGGGGGAGGGGAGGGTAGAGAAGGATGGTCACCTGTCACAGACAAGGTTGCAAGAAAGTATGATTGTCTTGTATTTACACAAGCAATTTCCATGCCAGCAGTCAAATTCTCTACGGATGTGTCTAGAGAAGGGTCTCATCCTGAATGGTGGTCAGGGATACTGGCCTGAACTCCTTTACTCTGATTTGTCTCTGGGAGAAAACCTCTTTTCTCCATTTGTCTTCCAGAGTGTAAGATCTGAAGGCAAGGATTGTTTTCTTTTTTTTTTTTGTCTTGTACAGCAAACACTTGAGCATGTTCTCAGTGGCCAAGGCAAATAATCTGACTCCACAGAAACCGAGTCTGAAACACTTCTGACAGCTGAGAAACAGTACTTGTGCTGTGCACAGTTTTTGATTGCGTAAATCCAAATGTATAAAAAAAGCACATGGTGTCCATTAACGTATGGATGCAAGCAGATGCTTTTTGAGCAGTTACTGACATAATGAAGTACTAAGTTTTTTAAAATTTGATTCACACTGATGAATCAAATCAGTGTTGTCTGCTTGTGTTTACAGTGGATCGTTCTGGGAATTTGCTATGCGGTAAGGTGTTTTTGTTTGTTTGTTTTTGTTTGTTTCTTTTTTTTTTTTTTTTTTTTTAGTTGCTGTGGTTCCTTTCTGTGCTTATGTTTCCATTGCATCCTTCTAAAAAAGTCAAAAAAGACTTCAAGTCAGGGCTTTGGCAAGGCTTTGTAGCTGCACCTCCAAGGCCGTTTTAATTGCCTTTGTGTCATGTTGCCAAAATGAATGTTCATATTTAATGGAAAAGTTGACACTTAATCTTATGTAATATCATGTTCAGAGGACTCCATTTAGCAGACGTTCACTAAGATCATTGATTTTAATAATTTAAATGAAGAGTTAGTAACAAATTTATGCATACTTACACATTATTTGCCCTACTTTACATACATAATTTAGACACAGGTAGAGGAAGTCTTCATAGGCATAGATCAGAGAGGATTTTGTTCAGTGAATCATTCTTTCTCAGTAAAATGCTTCTCTATAGAAGCAATATAAATAAGAACATAGTGTGTTTCACTACATTTGTATGTAGTTTTATGTAATACATAATTTATATAATTGTAAATATTATGTTTATTATTTATGTATATCAGATTCAATATTTATTCCTTTTAAGTCTTGTATAAAACCTGAGCCTAAATGCAGGTGTGTAGCCATATCCATCAAACCTGATTGTGATCCTTGCATTTAATCCCACAAACCAACAGAATTATTTCTTGAGATGGAAAGTGAATAATTTAAAATGAATGTGAAACATTCAGCGTATGAAACACACTGGGTCAGATCTCCATGGATGTAAAGCAGCAACAGAAATATGGCTTTGTACCAGCTAAAAATTGTGTGCATTATTAGTAGGCGTAATAATACAACTTAGCACGTTTATACTGTCATCTGTAATGCAGGTAGTTTTTAAAAAATAAACAAAATGTGTGGTGTCTTGCAAGGCATCACAGACTAAATAGTGTAATTATAATATATCCAATCTGGGAAAGACTGAATAGTGTAATCATAATATATCCAGTCTAGGAAATCTTATTATTCTCATTGTTCAGATTGTATCTCCTGTTGAAGCAGATATTTAGAATTTGAAATACATACAGGAATGGATTATTCTGATCTTACAGGAATGTTCATTATCAAATCTAGTGTTGTCAGAGATATACCTTGAGTTTTAGCTTAATGAGGCACTATTTACTACCAAAAAGGAATTAAAAGCTCTTCCTAGCTACAAAATGTACCTTCATAAATGTGAACGTGTTTCTTTTTCAATCACACCCACTTATTTAAACTGTGATATTACTATAGGCCAGTTCTCTGCATACTTCTACCAATAAGTCTTTGTTTGTTGGGGATAACTCTGCATGCTTAATATTAATAATTTAGAATCCACGGGGTTTTATTATAAGACTTAATGTCTTGTGTACTAGGGATTTTTTTTTGTCAAAATGTATTTTAGAAATATTAAAGATTGTTATCAATAAAGCATTTAGAAAAGAACCTCCAATGGAATGTACGGAACACCTAAATATGCTAGTAGAGTGCATGACATGTAACCTGAAAATGTAGCAACAAAAGCTGAAAGATAGAATCAAAATAATTTTGTAGTTAAGGGAAATTAATTAGGTGATGATAATACTCCAAGTGATGGCACTGAACAAAAGAGTAGTACATATGATATGTATGCATACATTATGTCTGTTATCAACTAACCAATGCAAGACAAATTTCAAAATGCTCATTTTATTTTTAATATTAATGATTTGCTTCATACTGTTAGTAACACAGGCCATTCAATCAAGAAACTTAACCCAAAGCTGTACATTTTTTGTAATTTAACAAATAGTTTTGAGTTGTATTTTCTCCAGTCAAATAGGTAGTTTGCAACTTTCTTCATTATCTAAATCTCTGTTAAAAGCAAACAAACAAACCCTAAATGTTTACAAAACCACATATGATGGTGTTTGGTGGTAGGTTTTTTGTTTGTTTGTTTGTTTAATTGTAGTGGAACAGATGTAGGAATTCAACTTCTGGTATAAAATAAGTAAAGACGACCTGAAAAATCCGATTAAATCAGTTTTCCTTTATAACTATGTATCCCAGTAACTGTTTAGTTATTTAAAGAGTAAAAGCAGATATTATGCTGGAAAATCTTGTCTGAGATACAGCTGTGACACAAGCACCATGATGTAAGAAGGTCAGATATGCGGTGTACAACCCTATAATTGGTTTGGTGAGTATTCTGCAGGCTTCTGAAAACCTGCCAGTTCGCTGTGATTTAGCTTCTGAGTCCTACCTTTTTTAGTACTGTTCCTATTAAACAGGAGAGTTGCTATTATTGCACAATGGCTTTAGTTGAACACTCTGTTGAAAGCAATGCCCTCGCACAATTGCATAGTTGATGGGTTTTGATGATTGGGGTTGTTTTCCCCCATTCAGTATAAAAGTCTTTGGACTCTTAATAATCTCGGGACTAGGTGTTAAGGACTGGAAACAGATTATCCGACTTCAGCAAATACACTAACTGTACTAAAATACCATAAGAAAGTCCTTGAAAGATAAATAAGGTGATGCATAGAGCAAAGCCAGAATATTTTGAGGTGGGAGTTCTTATTTGCTGTACATTCATGTCTGATGAAAGTTACAACCGATAGCTGTTCAATGCAAGCACAGCCCTGGCAGCTTCAGGCTTGCTGCGTTACCCTGGGTAACTGAACATCATGAGGTTACGCAGCGTCATATTCTGCTAAGTCCTCTAGAGCTCAGCATTTTAAATATTTTCTCTGATGGGTTTATAGCAGAATGTATTTCATTAGTACACACAGAGTAGTTACAAAGCAGTCGTTTGAATTTTAATTAGGCTGATATGTAGCTGCGAATCTGAAAACCTGAAAAACCAGACAGATTCATAAATCTGTGTGTTTCAAGCTAATAACACATGAAAGTGCAAATGCTTATTTCAAGCCCTTTAGACAAACTAAAGTAGCAGTGTCAAATTGGCTCTGCAGCCCTGCTCAACACTTGAAATCATGGTATTGGTACTTTGTACTCAGTATTTTTAAGCACTGCTGGGCTAAATCTGGCTCAGGAGACTCCTGTGAATAATCCAAGCCCAATGGGCGCTCAGAAATTAGGGTGAGGAAATGCGGCCTATTAATGAGTGAGTCTGCGTGTTTCTTTGAGGTAAGTAATATCAATTATATCTGTAATGAATCAAAAAAAGAATATCAAAGAACTTTTTAAATTGTTTTTGTTTCTTAAGACTTTTTAAGACTTTTATCTTTTGGGTGGTGATTTTCAAGATTCTAGGGTTTTCCTCCTGGTTACTTCCCCATGAAAAATGAGGAAGAAGATTTGTGCTTTTTCAACAGCAGTGGTCATGCCTTAACTTGCTATCATAACAAGAGTAATTGCAGCATTAAATTGAGGGTCTTAGTTTATAAATAGTCTGGATTGGAAGGGGGAAGTTGGGCAAGTGGAAATAGTTTGGAGGTTGAAGGTGTATGTGTTGTGTTCTTGTGCTTGAAACCAAATGCAAGCTGATTTTTAGTAACTTTCCTAATGCTGGCAAGGGGGTTGCCATATACAAATACAAGCATAACTTCTTTTTGTTTCACAAGCAAAAGAACAATTGCTTTGTTTTACATTAAAAAACAGAGGCCAGATGGTAAAAAAAGTTATTATGTTCTTAAAGAGTGTGCATAAATGCAGAAGGTCAGAGTTCAGGCTGCTTTTCCTGAGTGTTTAATTATTTTTTAATAATTGCTGAAAGTTTGCTGTTTGTTTGAAAACCTGTAGATATGAGTGGTGGATTCGCAGTTGATACGTGAACCATGAACCACACTGACACCTCCAATCTGTTTTTTCTCACTGAACCAGCGTGTCTGTAATAGCTGGAGGATGGGAATAATACTGTGGTTTCCCACAATATGATTAGTCACTTAAGATGTCCTTCCTCTCTGTCTTTTTTGGCTTGGCCTTCTCAAATACCATTTATAAGCCAAAAGGAGTTTTGCGGTTCTCTGTGCCTCAGTGCAAGGATCTTGTAAAACAGTGATTGTGTGCAGTCTACTTTTGCGCTGCCTTCAATCTGCTAGTTGGGGAGTTGTGTGAGCTGGAAGGGGTTGAAGCTAATGTTCTGCTTAATTGAGTGTGAGACAGTTTTTCTTGTCTTACAGAAAGCTATATTCTCGTAAATATAGCGAGTGCCTGTGAATAATACTAATCAATGTTTCTGAGCTTTGACTCCTTAGAATTTCTCTCTTCCCTCCCTTACTGGATATAAAGAATGTATTTAGGAGTGGGAAGCTTGTTCCATCTTCCAGGCATTTGTACTCTTTTCTTGACATATTTACAAAGATATCATCCACAAAAAGGTTGCCTTTCCATGAGAACTGACTTTTTACACGCCATTAAAAAAAGCATAGGCAACTAATGTCACTGGGCTGATTTCAAAAGACTGATACAGTCTTCTCTTAACAATCCTGTAAACTCTACCTGTATCCCATATCTAAGCGTCTTTTAATGGTAACAGGGAGTTAGGAATTTCAGGTTTTCTTGGTGTTTCTCAGAGTATCGACCAGTTCTAGTTGCAGAGTACAATGTTTACAGCTTGTGATAAGGCAATTATTGAGGGAAATGTGAATCAAAATCAGTAACAGCCATCGTTCAAATGGCTTTAGGTAATATAGGAAGAATTAGTTTAGATAGTTTAGAATGCTTGAAATGGACAAGGTGTGTACTGATCATTAAAAGACACAGCAGGGACAAGTTATTTCTACATGAAGGAAAATGCCAAAGCTCTGTGACATTTTAAGTACTGTGTGAGAAAAAGAAACAAGCACAGCACAGGACTGGCATGAGAAGGTTGGACAGAGGTCCTAGAAAGCAAACAACTATTCTGCTCAGTGCAATGTGAAGTATGAACGGACTTGCCAAGAAACCATCTGAGTGCCCATTATTCAATAAATTGGAAAGTCCAGTAATACAGAATTTCTTTCTCCAGTGTGTATAAATTAATTAATTATTAGGCAATACAAAAAGGTCCATAGAAATGAAGTACAATTGCAATGAGGTCTAATTTCAAATAAGAAACATGCTTAGTGTGTAAGAATAAAGCTTAATATGCTTTGAGTGCCATATGTGATTTGGTCAATAGTACACTAACAATTAATTTGACCTCTTTTGGCTGATACAGTTCCAAATATGTGTACAGATTAATGACTATAAAAGTCTCACTTTATAAACTCAAAATGACAGAAGAATTCTTTCCCATTGTGTACGTTTCTAGCTTATTTATCATGGAGGTTAGCTGTATCTGTAGTTTCCATTAAAGCTCTTATTTTCACATACATGTAACTGTCCACGTAATTCTTGTTAGAATTGTTTTATTTCTGTAGAAAAGGTGGATTCCTTAGGAGAATTAATTAAGAAGAGTTCTGGTTATTTTGGAAAATTTGTAAGAATGTGGAAATTTTTTTTATTTTTCATTTTTTTAGAAAATAAAGCAATACCAAATAAAGGCATTTGAAAGGTTATGTTAAATCCTGAGCATAGACATGCACCTTAGTAGAGGAGTGGAACATCTTTACTTGGTAAGGTAAAAATTGAGATATTGGTAAAATAAAATTAAAAGCATCTAGAAAATAATAGGTGTTTGTGCTTAATAGGTATCTGCAAAGGTCTTGATACTGTAGTTAACATCTTATGTGATGTCAAAATGTGAAATTCTGAAAAGGAAGAACTTGAATACAGTCAAGGAGGAAACTCCAGGTTGGTGAATGATCTAAATGAATGCGATAGTCGCACGTAGGGGTGGTATCTGTAGACTTCTTGTTATACTCCCTCCTTGAATGTACGTTCAAGAGTAGCAGGAAAAGAGTAGAAGTCCACATAGTTTGCCAGCTCCTTGAGACTGTCTTTACCGCCTCTGAATTTTTAAGCCTCTTGCATAATCCACTTCTGAGGCAGGTGGGTTGTTTGCTGAGAAATGCATGTGGGTATTTCTGTCTAGATGGTACTTTGTGGCAGCTTTTTGTGCTGGTATGTTACTGAAATGATTAAGTAGAGTCCTTTAAAGCAGCAGTTGTTTGCTTAGCGGCTTAGTAACAATATTTTGGCACCTTAAACCAAAAAAGGACAAAATTTTAGTCTTTAAGAAGCTGAACAAATAATCACTAGTTAGTCTTCCAAGCTTTTTGATTTTGTAGTTAATAAAGGTGCATAATAAAATAAGTGTTTATTTTTTACATCATGCAGCGTATGCTCAAATGCAGTGCCATGCACAGTCAAGCAGGGGCTTTATACACTTACACATTTACAGATAAACCACAATTTCTAAGTATACATGGTGAGATGTTTGAAAGTATTATTGCACTTTTTATGAGTAGTGAAACTCTGACAGCATATGTCCCTAAATCCATGAAGAGTTTCCTGGCATATAGTCCTTACTCTTAGGACTCCTCAAGTCTTTCTGTCCCTGAACCAAATATCTGCTGGAGTTTCTCTAAGACTACAAGAATTTCATGATTAATGATGTATTTTTTTGAGTGAACAACTTTCTATATATCATTCTAATTTATTTGCTTTCCATTACAGAAGTGAATGTGTATATCTTTTAAGATAAATGCATAATTTTTGATATAGTTATTATTTTAAATCAAGTAAATCAGATCAAAACAGTCTGGGATGCAAAATAATCTGGGGAACATTACACCCAGCCTGAATCAGAATGGACATATTACCTTTAAAAGACATATAATGAGGGACAAAATGAATTAACGAACTGAGGTATGGTACATTCTTCATACTCATAAACTGGCTTTATAATTTATTAATTTTTGCCAGCCAGTAGGGGCTGGCACACCTAAATTTGAATGAAGCACATCTAGCTTCTGTAATGCTGATGGGACAGACTGAAAATTCTGTGGGCGGTTGCATTTCATTTGTTTTGAATAATTTTTTAAATTGAATTAAGCACATGAATGAGTGTTGACTCAAAACACAATGTATGCATTGTGTTAGTTATAAAAACTGATTGTACAGGTGTGTAAAGAAAATAATGACTGTTAATACGCAATTTAGTACTGTAAGTGCTTAAGTGCATTGTTGCCTCCTGCCACAAAGGATTTTGATAGCTGTGTATGCTTTGCTACTTTGAAACTGTGTTGCCCAGGAGAGAGCTGGTGGTGGATCTCCTTTCCTTCGTTTAAGGACAAGTCAGAGGTGACTCAGAGCATAAATTCCCAGTCCCCCATTCCAGCAATATTTGATAGGCACCAATTTTCCTAGTTACACAGGTTGACTATTGATTTCAGCAACATAAAATGGAAAGCGTAACAGTTGAAAACTTACAATAAAATCCTTACAGTTAAAATTTGGTGTCCATTATTATGTTTTATAGTTGATAGCTTATGAGATAAATAAGCAGGTTTTGCTTCTCTTAGACATATTGTTTCACTCTAATGAATTGCTCATTAGAGTTGGTGTAGGGTATTCTGGAAGGGTTAGCATTTATATTTATTTGGATTCCATTTTTACGTGTTATAATTCCACTGTGAAGATTTCAGCTATGGGATAAATTTAGCAGTAAGAGAATCTCTGCAAATAATGTCCTATTGTTTTTTATGTGGAGGTAAGATTTCTACTGAGACAGATCAGGCCACGTCAGTTATTACAGCCACAAAAGATCTGCACGTTTGCCCTACTTGTTTGATCCTGAAAGATTATAGGATTCCTACTTTGAAATATGATTGTTGTAATGTGCATGCTTTATAGTAAATCTGGTCAGAGATTAGGAAGATTTTCCTGTTGGGTGTCTGCTATGCTTTCCAGAAAGGGGCAAAATAGTGTTTTATAAAGATCATCTTTCTGATGCTGCAAGAATCAAAGGGTAGCTGCTTCCTTCCAGGTTCTAAAGCAATAGTACCCACTCAACTGATAATATCCTAGATTTTTCCATTACTTGTTGCAGTAGCTACAAAAACAACATAATCTCTAAGAATAAAAGGGAACTGTAAAGTTTTGAATAATACACATAAGATTAGCATAATAAGGTAGAATTTGCAGGATCAGCATGAAGTTAAAACAAAAAATGTTTTGTTGACTTGGATGTGTGCCTAGAACCTCTGTAGCACTGATGATCCTATGAGATTTTTAAATTTTATTAATTAGCATGGAATTTTCCTAATTACCTTAAAAATTAACACATTTACACTGCATTAGGGTGATATACTACTAGCTAATGTTCATCTAAGCTTCTGGCTACAGCAGCGTATGTTGTAATGGCTGTTGAGTTGATTGACCTGGTTTATCCATCGAGGCTGAAATGTAGTTGTATGGCTCCTTACCCAATGTCACTTTTATCCGTTGCTAAGAGTTTTAAGTTTTCAGAGAATAGATAAAAAAGAGAAACAGCTCTCAGAAATGTAGATACATTGGATTTGTGTATAGTAAGAAAGGAGACCAGAGGGAGAGATGGAGAACAGGAGGAAAAAAACCTCTTTACTTATCCTTTTTAGAGATGGAATGTATGAGGCCCTAAATCCATAAAGAAAGTAAATACTGTACTGGGAATTGCAACTTCCAAGCAGCTAAGACAGTCTGCTCTGTTAATAATAGCCTCATGACCCTTGACAGCCCTCAGGATCAAAGTGGTTTCCAAAGAGCAAAAACTGGAAAATTGTAACAGAAAACTTTGACGCTGTTTGCAAGCATAAAAGAAAAGAATATGATTGAACTTATGTAACAACAGCCTAAGTAGAAATGGATTTCTTACGGATTTTTAAGGGAGATTGTGAGAGGGGGAAAAACCCAAGAAGCAGTTTCCTTCTGAATGTTGTTACACCTTCAGTTTGTACAGCGTAAGTTTCAGGTAGCGCTTTTTTTCTCTGCCAACGAACTGTTCCGCTGTGACCAGCAGATGACATTCACTATCTGGAAATAACAGTAGGAAACCATTTTGGTCTTCACTGTTGTGCTAACTCATACAGGGATAAAAACTAGTAACTCCTCATGATAAGACATAGACTACTGTAGATGAGTGTTTATCTTTGATATCTCAACAGAAAGCATGCTTAGTGTATCAAGATTTTTTTCACTGCTGGGTTTGCCAAATATAACACTTCATTTATGAGAGAATTCTGCACTCAGAACTGTGGATAACATAGGGAAACTGTATATGTGACCACAAGAAGAGAATATTTTTAAAAAATTAAACCAATCAGTTGTTTAGGTCAGATTAACAAGATATGTAAAACTACGGGTGATCAGCATGGAGTGGCATAGGCAACCAACATGATTCAAAGGAACCACTGAGGACTTGGAGCTGGCTTGTGTTCTAGGCTTTGAAAATGAATTGATTGCAGTGCATTTGGATCTGACCTCAGTTCCACCACTAGCTGTTTTTCCCTGTGTTGGTCTTCTTTTCTCTTGCTTTTTTATTCCGGACCTGATGCTGGTTTCATCCTCCTGGTATTCCTGTGAATTTTCCAGTTTTATCCCCTGAAGCAGCGGTCCTGTGAACAAGGAACCTTTAGAGCTTTCAATTGTTAACAAGAAACTTTTCACTATGTGAAAAATGACATTTTTCAGGGAAGTAGAACTTGACCAGATTTTCAAAGTTTTTCCTAGAAAAAGTGAAAAGCATACTTGTGACAAAAGGCCACGGCCTTATCAAACCACGCTTCTGAAAACATGAGGACATTACAGTTTTTAGATATAGTATCATAAAAAGTTTTGAATGTTGAAAACTTCTCTGCTTTTGGTGTAAACAACTGTTTTGGATGGAATATCCTATAAATGTTCAGTCTTTTGCAGACGCCTCGTACAGAAAGTGATGGTTTCAGTCTGAAATAGTCATAAGCAACTGAAAGCAAGTTTTTGTAGGAGGTGGCCAGGCAACTTTCACAGTCTGCTAATGATAAACATGCAGGAGCTTGACACTGTTATTGAAAGGTCCTCTCTTCTAGAACTGAAACTGTAAGACCCATATTTCATACTTTGTCTTTCCTGTTTTGGGATTTGGTGAATATGATTCATCCTATTTGGCTGACGGGACTTGTCGTCAGAGCCATGTATTTCTGTACTGGGTCCATCTTTTTGATGACAAGCTTGAAAACATGGAAAACTATGCCTTCTATGTAGAGTCCTAGAAATGGATGTTTTTACTTGATAATATTGAGTGTGTTTCATCGCTGTCACCAGACAGAATCTCATTTAAGTAAAAAGGACTGCCAAAGAGATTGAGAGGTATAAATTTAAATGTAACTTGAAAACAGATGATGGGTTCAGTTTCTTTCAGGCTACTCCCACAAATAGGGTTACAGATGTTTTGCTTAAATTCTGTACTAAAATTAATTTTTTGAATCCTCCTACTTGGATTCTCAAAGTTAGGCATCTAATAAATGTGCTACTTTTTAAAAAGTTATGAACAGCCACATCTTATTTTTTGACGACGATACAAACGGTGGATGCTTTGTAAATTAGGCTGCTTAGTTAGGTGGTTTTTTAGGCACTGATGTGTGAGTATTTATTATACAGTTAGAGATTAAATACCTGCAAGTCCGTTTCATTGGGAATTTGGTTAGAAGAGAAATAAAACAATCCATGAGCCTAGGAAAGCAACTTGGTATGCTTGTAAATAATAATTCACTAAAAACTGAAATAGTGCGTAATGAATACATCCGGTATCCACGATTCAATTGGGGGTTGGACTAGAGTTAGAGATATTTTTAAATAGCATTTCAAAAGCTTTGCTTAAAACACCTTTTTAATGAAGGGTATGATTATCTAATTTGCAAATCTGCCTCCCACAGAGTAAAGCGTAATTTACTATGCAAGTATTACTACAGAAAACTACTGTACACAATAAATATAGTTTAAAATGGAAGGAAGAATAAAGAATTATCAATTTTTCTAAATAATCCAGCACTTACTCCAGTAATATATAGGCTTTAAAAATTGCAGATGAGAATTACATTATTTTAATTTGTCTAATTTTGCTGACTGTAGGTGCTATTACAAACAATGATGAAGGATCAATAGAAAAAGTTAATTGTAATTTATTATTTTTCTCCTAGAGGTACCTATCTCCTTTTGAAATTTAATATACAATTTTTAGTTTATTTGTGTTATAACCTATTTTTTTAACAAGCTACTTGCTTATTAGGTTGTAATTATGACTGACTAGATTGTCTAGACAAATAATTGACAGTAAGACAAATCTTGTAAACAAGAACTAGCAGAGAAAATCAGTAATGTTTTAAGCTCTGAGAAATACTGGAGTTGATGCTTTTTACTTTTTAAGTCACCAGGTATATTTTATGTTAAAAACCATTAGAATATAACTGATTTTGCAAATGTATAAAAAATAAATTGAAAATAAATTGTTTTCAGTACTGCCATTGTTTAACAGAATTTTCCACTGTTCTTTGGATCAAAGATAAGTGATACAGATTCCCTGGACTGTCCAAGGACCTCATTACATGTTCTGTCACAAAACAAAACAAAAAAACCCTTTTGGAATATAAACTATTTTTCTATGCCTTCCTTTAGAAAGTTACTGCAGCAAAGATGAATACAATAAAAATTGGTGGAAAAGAAGGTTGAGGATTACCAATATGGTTATATATGTCTGTTGAGACATCTGCTTTCGAGCACTGATAATTTTTTGGGGATATAAATTGTGCTCTGCTCTCAAATTAAAGATTTATTATTACTATTTAACCATTGAAAATTTCCAGCTAGTTACAGGTTGTTTTGGTATTTATTAAAAGTGCATTGGTGGGTGGCTGTTAGACATGCAGCAAAATATTTTCTTTAAAATTCTTTATTATTTAATAGTGTATTCATAGTCTAGCAAAGCAATCACTAAAATACCTGCCCACACATTTGACCTATCCTCAGAAAAGCCTGATACTGCAAACTGATTGCTACAGATTCTCATTTTAGCCCCTAGAATATGCGGTCACTTTCCAGACTGCGCAATAAAAACTATGTAATTTGTATGAAGATATCTTTCGATAGGGAGTGTTAGGCTGCCATATAACACAGAATACCTTTATTTTTCATATTCCTTCCTCCATCTGTATGTGAGGTAATATGAGAGATACGGTAGATAATCAGAGGACTGGCAAAGGCTCTGTGTTTTTCCTTCCTCATTTTTATTTTATGCTTTGAAGTGATGGAAAATGCACTGTGAATAAATTTTTAGTATATTTGAATGAAGATTTAAAATCACCTGCAATTATTATTTTTTGGAAGGGGCTATTCGGAACGGGAACCTTCAATCTGTGTCTGTACGCCAGCCTGAAGGCTTGTCTTCTAAATCCAGAGCTTTAAAAGCCATCAGCATTAAAAGGGACTGTATAGGGGTGAGCAGAGCTATAACTGTCTGAGCTAAATATGTTGGCAGTTCTGCATCTGTCCCATGTATGTCCATGCCATGATTGTTGTACACTGTATGCAGCCATGCCTGTTGGATCTTCAGTAGAGCAGATTTGGGTGAGAAACTGCCAGAGAAGAAGAGTTCAATTCACACGCTCAACACAAGCATCAGTAGATGCATCTTCCTTCAGCTCTTAGGGGAAACGCATTGCTCTCCGAGGGCTATCGAGTGTCTAGGCGTTCATGCAACAGAGATGAGGCGGGATAATGTGCTCTCCCCTTTGTCCTGAGAAAAAGAAACTGGTTCTAACATTTTGCTAGACTGTAAGAAGAAGGTGCCTCTTTCAGTTAATTAAAGCAAGATGATCTCATACAGTTCTCCTTTATTACTTTCTGGCTGCTCGAAGTGTGCCTTACTCATCTGCTATGAGAATAGCTGAAAAATGTTCATTGGGAATTCATTCCTCAGTTTTAATGGGGAGTGAAGAAAATGCTCGTGGCTGTCTTGAGCGTAAAGGAGAATGGAAATGATAAAGGAGGAGGGTCCTAGTTACGTTGGCTTGATCACTGTGTGAAATGATGCAGGATTTTCCATATTTTAGAGCATATATAACCTGTGGGGTAGGTTTTGTAGTAAAAAATTTTGATAGGTCACAAAATTGTATGCGAGAGACATATTGTGCCGGCAAAAATCTTGCTTTAAATAACAGTAATAGCAGTAGTTTGCTTATATATGTTTGCTTATAGCCAAACATATAGAAAATGTAGCCTTGGCTCATTTCTGAGCACAGTGTAAGGAGCATCTTTTTCTGTTTTGTTCAGACCCTTGTTTGACAGTCAGTCTTCACTGGGGAGAATTGAGGGTGAGCTGGACTGTCAGGCATTTCATTTTTGTGAGGCTTTCTAGAATGGAAAATTGTACTCGTTGTTTACTGAGCAGAAACAACAACTTGCAACCCATGATCTTTGAGTGCTCTCTTTCCTGCTTTGTAAAATAAGGGCTTATGGTAGTATTTACGTTACAAGGATGTTTTGAAGATAATCTAATTAGTTGTCTGTTGGCCTAATGCTAGCATGAAAAGGACTGTTGTAGTGTCTGAGTAACTACAAAAGAAAAATGGTAACGAGAACACTGACAAGTAAGTAGAGGCCTGATTCTAAAAGAGTTGGCTTAAAAATACTTCATGCCTAAGTATCATTGCATAAATAAGTCAAAATCCCATGCAAAAGAGGGTGCTATTTAATGCTTTTTGATCTGGCTAAAACTTTAATTTAAAATACCATTTTACATTAATTTTATTGAAATATAAATAGTGGAAGGTAATGAAAGATCTATTAGTTAATAAACAGACTTGAATTACTGTAAATTTAGGAGTGATGAACAGCAATTTAATAAGCTATTAAGAGTGTGAGGTATTGAGTAAACTAACTTTTGAAAAAGAGGGAATGAAATGGTTTTGCAACCATTAATGTTTGAGGCCTTGGAAGAGGCCTCTTCAAACTGTACAGTTTGAATAAATGTGCAGTTTTACAGCTTTAGCAAAGCTAAAAAGATTTCCAGTATAAGTATTCCTAAACTAAAATATGCAACTAACATGAAAAGGAAAAGAGGAGGAACATGAAAGAAGTTCTGGAGGCAAGAAAAGGTGTGTAGGAGTTGCATATTCTTCTATTAACGGAAGAAAAGAAAGGAAAGTTCTTAGGATAGTCTGGAAAATCAGTTTTTCAATAGCTCAATGATTTTCTTTTCAGTCACGAGTTTTATAAGACTCTCTGGTTTTATCCCACTTCAAACAGAATATGGTGAAGCATACCGCCCTGCAAGGCTGAGAAGGTACTGGCTCAGCCTTGACACTCAGTGTTTAATGTTTCTCCTACAGAAAATTCATCTTGACCTGGAGACCATCATAAGCATGAGGTCTGGCTACTACCAGCAGCCTAAAGACTGAGTTTTGTTCCCCCCACAATCTGATCATCATGTCTAAGACATATATTCCATATGCTAATGTCCATGTGGAGATTTCACCGCTTTGCTTGGCAGCCTTTGACATTGTTTTCTATTCCCAGGGGGAATTTTTGTCCCTAATATCTAATTGTAATTTTCTTTAGTACAACTTGTATTGCTGCTCCTGTTCCTTTCATGGAGCACCTCCAAGAAGAGTCTGCCTCCATTTTCCCTGTAAACCACCACTAGATTTGTAAAGAGAACCATAAGAACCCCCGCTCCTCTCCCTCCTCCATCCAGGCTGATCGAGCTCAGCTCCCTCAGCCACACAGGGTGAGTGCACCAGCCCTGACAGTCATGGTGATTCTCTGCTGAACTTGATGCAGTTTATTGGTTTCTTTCTTTTATTGAGGGGCCCCAAATGGGACCCAGTACCCCACGTGTCAGCTTGCAAATGCTGAGCAGAGGGGAAGAATCGCTTCCCTTCGCTTGCTGGCGAAGCCTTAACTGTTGCAGCCCGGTATGTGGCTGGCTGTCATAGCCTCAAAGGTATAGCAGATCTTTCAGATCCATGGAAAGTGAGGGAAAATAGAAGCATTGGAAAGTGCTATTCAGCAAATCTGTTGCTAATGTGATCGCATGGTTTTTCTTTCACCTAGAATGTTCCACCTGATTTGTCCATCTGCACCTTTGTGCTGGAGCAGTCTCTATCAGTACGGGCCCTCCAGGAAATGCTGGCTAATACAGAAGAAAAGGCAGAAGGGGTAAGTTATTAAGTATTCACTTTTTTTCTTCTTGCGAAATACAACATTTTTTTTCTCACTGTACCACAAACTTAATGACTGGCAGAAGGTTATAGCATCATGAATTTCTTATGTTTAATTTTCCTCCTCCTTTGCTACAGGAATGGTCTGATTTTTGAGACATTCTAAACACTTTGCGGCTTTCACTGAAGCTTGCCAGAGTTGTAAATTCCCAACCATTTCAATGTCCTGCGGGTCAGCATAGAGCTACAAGAATGTTTTAATTTGAGATCTCATCATGTGAAATGTAAAGGTTGATCACTTCTTCAGAACAGCTAAGCTTTCTGAGGATTTCTGACTGTATCAAGTGAGACTCTCAAGTAGTCTTAAAATGACTTGGGTGTGTGCTGTTTTTCTCTGGAAATAATGAAATTGTTCTGTGTGGCCTGAGCTAAAATGTCCTATAACTCACCTTTAGCGCTGGAAATAGAGTGTTACTGAGTCTCGGTGGACAAGAAATATGGAAATGAACACATTTTTGCAGTCTGGGGGATGAAGAATACAGGAGTAATGTTAATTGTTTGACTAGCAAATAGGTCTTTACAAATAAATCATAGTAGTGTAATTTATGTTCTCTGCTGTGTAATTAATTTCATTTGTTATGATGTAGTTGAGTGTTCCATATACACCCTGTAGGGTTAATTTGAATGCCATGCTCCAGCCCAAATCCTGTAAACTGTAAGTGAGGAAAAGTGACATGGGAAGTTTGGCTGTAGGCACAGGAATGATACAGATAAAAGACAAGTAGGGCTTAACTATAAGTCTGTCACTCAAGAAAGCTGGCAGGAGAGAAGCATGCCTCTGATATTTCTTGAGGCATGCTTGAATGTCTTGAGAAAGCAAACTTTAAACTAACATAAAGTAGTCAGTCCCATAAAATGCCAGGCACTGAGACTGAAAATGGTATTTGGGAAATTAAATCCGGGAGCAGTCCCATGGATGATCCGAAGTGTGTGCTGTCGTTGAGAATTTGTTCCAAGGACTAACTCCCAACAGCAAGAGAATGAAAAGCACATCGGAGAGAAGAGGTGGTACCAGAGTAAGCAGATCCATGCTTCTAAATGGGGACCCCCATTTCTTAGTTTGTAAATACTGAAACCAAGAGCAAGCAAATCCACAAGAAAAAAAAAACACAACTTCAAAAGAACAGGCGCATACAGGCATAATGTCAAAAATCAGAGTCCAAACCCAAGGATGTGCAGTGGTAACTAAGTGTGTACAGCCATATGTGT
>NW_008825216.1:2024853-2040685 GCF_000699105.1 Pygoscelis adeliae | reverse complement strand
ATTGTTCCCATCAGATGTGAGCAGGAGCAGAAATTAAAGAAAGTGTATGGGAGTGCATGTCAAAGTAGTGCTATAGGGCAGAACAGAGTGAATGAAAAAACCATTCAATTTTCAAACAGGAAGTATTGAAACTTTTTTAAAATCATAACATTAATTGGCAAATTTTCTGTTGGCCTGTCTTTAGCAGAGTTTTGGAGCCAACTGTTAAGTGAATATTTACTTTTAATACAGAGATCACGTCCAGAGAAAATGGGATAACAAACCAAGTTCTCTGTGGAATTGTTAGAAAATGTGAGCTTGGGGATTCTGCTGGGAGGAGGGCAGGCTAAAGAGAGCTTTGTAGAGGAGTCAGGTGGAACATTTGCACTAGTTCTGGACTACTTTCTGCGTTAGATGTGAGCAGAAAAAGACTTTTGTAGGGCACAGTGACTGATGTGACCTACATACTCCAAGCTGGAAGAACCACGTTTGATGGTAATCTAGCTTTTCCTGGAAACAGTTATTGATGTTTTCTGTGCGTAACCATGAAGGTCAGAGTTCTGGCCATTCATATGTGTGCCCAAAGAAAAGTGATGGCAGTTGTACTGATGTACAGTGCTCCGTACTCATGGGTCCTCTGAGACACGCGCAAGAAAGAAAGCAAGCAAAGTCTCTGAGTGTGAATGTTATGTGGTTGTTACCTGTTTACAGCGTAGTTTACTGTGCTTTCAACACCTATTAAATCCCAACACTGGCAGAAGATACAGAGCTACAGCTATACCAACCCAGGTAGCTGGTGTTCACTGAATAATGAATATATTTCTACTGCAAATTTTGCCTGGCTTCTGTGCAAATGCATTAGGAATCTGCCTGTGTGTCTCTTGCATACTGATATATTGATATTAGAAGAGAATAATCTTGAAAATAGCTTGTAGATAAACAAGGTCATATTGTTGTCAGTGTCATTATTTTTCTTTCTAGTAAGTCTCTGGAAGCCAAGAATTATGATAATACTAAAATGACTGAATAGGTACTTGCTGATAAATCAACAGAACTGACATTTGGCATCTGTATGTAGTCTCTATGAAAAATATATAAAGTTTTCCTTTGCGTTTATAGGTATTTATCATAGGGTAGGTGATGCCTATGTAGGCAGCTTCATATCTGTTTGAAGTAACTGTTAGAACATGTGAGTTTTGCATTTAATGACTGATGTGGTTACTTTAAGTTTTATGAGAAGAGGTAATTTTGTGCATACATCTGAAGCACTATTATCTTCCTGGTACAATTTTTTATTTAGAGTAACGGTGTATTCTTTCATTTAGGAGAAGAAAGTATAGCAATTTCTTGAGAGATTGTTACTATAAACTGGATTCAATATGACCTCAGTTTTCTAATGGAAAGAATTCTGCAAAGGGAGGTCTTTTCAGTCCTCAATTACTTTTCATTACATTACAAATCATTAAGGCTGCTGTGTTTAAGAGTGGTCTCCTTGTACTTCTTTGCTTTTTGTGGTGTGTAATCTCTTGAATGCTATGTTGATATAATAGGTATTCTTACTGTATAACAGGTAAGTCAGCAGTAATGAAATTGTTGAGTAATATGAACAAAATCTCATGCTGACTTGAGTCGAAACAGTAAACGGCTTTCCTTGTGCTTAAGAAATAATAACTATGTGCACTAACTGGATTTCATTTTAATTCTCAATTAGTGTGTATTAAATGTGCAAGATTTAGCTCTGCAATAAATACCTTTTTAGTGCAAGAATCCCAAAATGAGAATTTCCATACTGCATGAGATTAATGATACGTCTATCTAAGTATACCTACTTCTCTCTCCTGAATCAGCTAAATGCTAGTACCAAAGGCAACAGTGGAAAACGAGTGACATTTCATAAGAATGTGTGTAGTGCTCTCTTCCTTCTAGCCCTAGGCACTGAGTAGTTACTTTGTGCTCTGAGGTTTTATAATTTCCCTTTAAAATACTATGCTTAGCTCTGGTAGTTTATTAAAACATTAAAATTCATAGCTTGATTGTATGCTTTTGTTTTAAAAAATAAAACCACAACCTGTTTTGTTTGCTCAGGCAGCATTATTTACACTTTTCATTTTAAACAGGTAAATTTTTGATTTTGCTGAGGACTTGAGTGCTATATGCATGTACTACTTTCACTGTTAGTTTATCCACAGAAAACTTTACGTCCGTATAAGAGGAAAGAAAGGCAAAATTGGCTGTTTTACATTACCATCAACTGCTCTTGTGCTGGTGTATCTTCTGCACTGCTGTCTTTTGCTCAGAAGAGGTGCCACAGGTACATGGGAAGGAAGTTGCCAGGTTTCAGGTGTGAGGAAGGGATTTATAATTTTGTGGCTTCTTTCAGTTTCAAGTTTTAAACATCTGTTTCATAAAAGTTAGACAACAGACCTCTACATAGTATGCTGTTACCAGTCTCACCTTTTATCACAAGGAAGATGATTTCCTTATGTCCTACTTGGACTGTCCTGACTGTATATCCAGGGATTGCCTTAATTCTTATTTTCAATATGTCGTGTCTTGCTGATACTGATGATTCCTGAAAGATCTTACAATGACTGGTACCTTAAGGTCCAGCATACAGATTTCAGCCATGATTCATAGCAGGCAAAGTAGGTGATGACGCTGGTTATTACCTGTTTCTTGGCCAAAATCAGGGCCAGCATGCATCCTCTTGATCAAGCTTACCTACTTGATGTCTCTATTGATGACATACAGGTGAATTTTCCAGATCCTACAAAATTCTCCACCAAGTCGCTTTTCTGTTGTGTGACAGTTGTAGAGGTGCCAAAAGAACAAGTATCCAGACATATTTGACATGGAAAAACATCAGGTATTTTCTTAGCCTCAGTTGCCTCAGCAAATGATTTAGACTTTTGTCTGAAAGTTTTTTGAAATCATCCTCAAGCAAACACATTGCATAAAAAATAGTGATTAAAATAAAAAATTTGCCAAAAGGGTACGCAAATTAAAATGAAGTGTAAGGTAACCTTCATAAAAGCTATTGCTACTAACTCTTATTTGAGATATATTTCAAAGGTATTTTTTTCATATGCTTCCATATAAATGATTTTTTTTCTAAAGGGAGAATTTGAGGATTCAAAACACTGCTGCTATAGGTATTTATATAACAAGTGGCTAGTTTGGACTTTCATTCTGTTCTAATGCATTTATTACTTCAAAGAGATCAAAAAAAGTTTTGGGTACTGTGACTAGGTACAGGGAATTAAATTAGCTTGGCATTTAAAGGACATTTTACCGTAAGTGAACAAGTACAAAGTCATGTATCTTTTACATTGGCTGGAACAAAAACCTGCTTTTCTTTTGAAACCAATAAGAGCTTGTGATTCCTTGAGTCACGCTTGCTTTGCTTGGGTTTTCTGAAATATATCCAGCAGTCTCATGATATAAATAACATGCTACTCTTTTGCGTTGTGATGTCTTTTATAGTCCTCCATAATAATTATCATAAATGAAGCCATTGAAATTTGAAGACTCTGGATTGTATGTTACGTGTCATACCCTGGCGAATAGATGAGCTATAGATATAGATATATATGACACATATAAATACACATGGTACGTGACTTGCTTTCACCTGCCAGTCTTTATGTGGATGAGAGATGTTATATCCCATGCAGAGGATTGTTGTTAACTGCACCTTTTTATTGGAGTGGTTGAGAACTCTTGGTAAACTGTCTTTCACAGCAGCTTTAATTATTTCTGTCAGCAGTGGTAATGCATTCACTCACTCAGAAGATGAGTGAGTGCCAAGCCATCCCAATTTTATTGTTGTACCATCCATCCATGGCAAAATCTCATTTCATTGGGTGTAGAGTAAGAGGCGCCTATTGTGGTGAGAGCTTCTGGAGCTCCTGTTTGCTGATCTGTGCTTTGTTCTGCCAACAGGACGTGTGTGCATGGACTTTTTTTGTTCAGGTATATATAGAAGAGTATGAGACTGCTATGGGGTTTGGGGTTTTTTTTTTCAATTTTATCAGCAAAGTGGGTGGAAAGTTCAATTCCTCTGCTAATGGCTAGGCTTCATGCTACATGAATTGCTCACTAGAAAAATCAGCTGCGCTTGGAGTGTAATGTGCTTCTATTGGAATTGTGTTTTAATGACTCTTGCGGGACAGATGCACCAAACTCACTTATCCTGTATGGAACCATATAGATTTCTCTCAGTTGCTTCTGTGTCCTTTCACATCAAGTGTCAGCTTTTTAATTGCTTACTAGAAAAAATGTACTACTGAATTAAGTAAGGATTTCTTTGCGTGTCATCTGTAGCAAGAAAGTGAATGTATATGTAGTTATAACTTCTGTATTTTGAATGACACCGTATACTATGTACTAGAGTATGTCAGGATAGCGTAGGGCTCTCTAGCATTTATACTGAGATGATTTTAAGCATTTATTCAGGAATCACACTGTGTTTGTTCTTTACTTTCTGACTGAAAAACTCTGAGTAAACATGAAATCTTTTTTGCTATTTGTCTTCCTAGACTTCATTACACAGAAAAAAAAATTGGCTCCCATTTGCCTTAATACATTTGAATTTTGTTTACTTTTATACAAAATGAAATGTAGGGTTAAATCCTTTGTTACTTTCCTGCAAATTGATCTTAGTTGCCGTATGGTCTACTGAACACTTCTATGTGCAGTTTTCTGCATTTTTTCCCCAGTATTTGCACAGCATCTGTGCTTTTCTACTACTGTATACCATGGAGATTTTCTGTGCTTGTAAGCTCTATCCTGTCCTCCTGGTTGGTAATAAAGATGTGAAACTGTCAATGCCGCTATCAACTCCTGAGGGATGGTCTTGCATGGGGCGGGGGGAATGGGAGGAAAAAAAAAAGGGTAAAGGATTTTCTTTCTCAGTAAAGACATTTAAGCACTTATAACAAATGCAGCATGAAGACTTCATGCTAAATGAATGTGCTGGAGTTTCTCAAATCTGCTCTTTGACTGATTGCATTTGTGCCATTCTCAGAGAGACGGAGGTTCAGAGCTGGAAGTAAACTTCTGTTTGATACTTCTGGGTGTTCTGCAAACCCATCTGGAGCTGGACACTGGTCCTGAAAGCAGAAAACTGATGTGCAAGATGATGTTTTTGGAACACTCAGGCACTGTTGCAGTGGGTTTGAACACAGGGAGAACCGGAGCCAATTCAATTCTGCTATTGAAGTGGAATGGAAAAGCTATGCGTTTGAGGGGGTGACGGTGCAGATGACCTAACCTTTCCCTGAGACTGCAGCTTTGCACAGCTCCAAAGTGGAGTAGACACAAGGATTAAAACAAGAATTGGTTCAGATTCCATGTGGTCCTAGGAAAGAAACTGAGAAGAGCTGGACAAAAAGCTACCGACTGAAAATGGCCAGTGTGGAAGTCACTGAAACTGACACTTTGATGCAATGAGCTGCCATGAGGACAGCTGAGAAATACTGGCAGAGAGATTAGGATGGGGAACTCAAGGTGTACTGTGGGGCTTTTAGCTTGGACGAGCAAATAAGGGGATGGTCTGTTTCTCTGCTTTTTACCAGTCAATTCCATAGGTATTATCCCCTTGCCATCTATAACCTATAGCTAGTTAACATAAAGGATGGCAACATACTGATGCTATTCAGTAAAGATTCCCTGTTAATTCCTGGAAGAGTTGGGGTTGGGTTGTTTTTTGTTTGTGGTTTGGTGGTGTTGTTGTTGTTTTTCCCCAATGAAATTTAAGCACAGAGAAATTGAAAATGGTACAGTTAAATTTGTCTTTAGAACCACAGAACTCATTTGTTGCAGTGGTTGGAAATGATGTACTAAATGGTATTTAGGCAAAATACAAGATAAAAAAGGTAAAACCCCCCAAATCTTCACATTCAAATGCTGTTCCAGAATGCTGAAGAGTCTCAGTTTTGCTACACAATCCTATGTAAAGCCAAGATAGTCTCTTAAACCACTTGTTTTCGTAATGCTCCTACATGGTTCTCCAAAGCTATTAGCACACCGAGTTTTTAAACCAGGTCAGTCTAGCTAAGCAGTTATAATCAGTAAGCTAAGCAGTTATTGCTAGTTGTATTTTTTCTGGTTTTGTATGTCTTCATACCTCAGGACTGATTTGTGCGGGTGTTGAGGACTGTAGCTGATGAAAGCTACACATAAAATGTAAAATAATGTTAGAAATCAGGTCTTAGGCATCTTAAACTGAACTCCTGGGTTTGTGTATACTTTGATTTTAATGGATCCATGCTTTAGATTCTTTAAATGTATTGATAGGTCATCTGGGGTATTGTGAAAATTGAATTAGTATTTGTAAGATTAGCATTACAGTAGTGAACATCATAAAATTGATGGCATTTAATCATTATGTCTTTAGAAGAGTTTTTTTATCAATATTCAGTACAATGGTTGCACACTGAGCTGGGATGAAATACAATAGCAAGTGACCATGCTCTTTCCTACATGTTGAATGAGGCAGAGTTGATGTTGAAAAAGTAATGGACATGTGGAAGGCTGTGTCATAAGACAGTGACAGGAATGGACTGAAATTAAGGTTGCATAGATGACTTTTGTCGCTTTCTGTCTTTTTACTGTTTGCCTTAATTTTGTTAACTTTTTGGGCAAAAATTAGCATAATTCTTTTGCAAATGCAAAAACTTGATACTTTAGCTTGTAAAAAGTGTTTTGAAATATAAATTGTTCATGATAATATATAATTATTGTCTGTTACAGCTCTCCTATTACTGACTGTACAAAGTGCAACTTTACATTAATCTGACAGCTGAGGCAAGGCCTGGATAGTGTGACACTCAAACATTTTATTTTCCTCTTCTTTTGCAATGCACACAGCTGTAATCCAAATTATTTTTAAAGCCCAAGACCTTACTTTATATAAACTATAACCTTCATTTTTGCCAAGTTATACAATTATATTGAGAATGGAAATAATAATTATGTAATATTTTTAAACAGATTGTTTATAACATAAACATTGTTTATAAACATAAACGTTATATATCTCATAATATATATGAAAACTCTCCAAATCTATATTTGTGTTATAATGGCTTCTTGTCGGGATAGCTTTCTGCAGTGTTTGGCTAGGTGGATGCAAAATTTCAAACGTAGACGGATCTTTTGTCTCATCTTAGTGGCTTATAATAGTGAGTTTAAAGAATATTTGGACGGCTGGTGCAAAATGCTATCAATGTAGGAAATGCATAGCAGTGCTATACAGGCTGGGAGTGTGGAAAATGTTAATGGTGTCTGCAGTACTGCGTAACAAGAAAGCAGTCTGCTATCAGGCAGCTCCGTAGGACCTCAAAGCAGCTGCAGCTGGAAGATTACATGGGGAGTGTTTAAAAGAAAAGAAGAGATAGAGCTAGGATTGTGAGACTGAGTAGGACTGAACAGACTGGATTCCAGTCCTGAATAGGAAATGGGAAGGAATTCAGTTTGGGGAGGAGCAGGGTTCATCTCTGTATTGCTTGTGTGGTGTGTCAGAGTTGATGATAAACGTGCATGGTTTCCTGACGGTTGCCACTGAACATTGTTGCTGGACAGGTCTGGATTGGGTACTATAAGCATGAGGATACATCTGCATGTATGTAATTGCATCTCCCCATGGCAGTAAGAAATTTGAATCCGTGGTAGCTACATCACAGAGTGAATCTACAATACCTTAGCAAAAATGACAGGTCCGGTGAGAACAGGTGTTATTTCACACTTAACAACTATTTGTCTGTGGAAAAATGATTCCTTTTGATGTCCAGCCATTCCTTAGCGACTGTGGTATTGTAGATTCACTGAGAAGGTATGGTTTCTGGTTTTGGGAGGTCGTGCTGGAGAGCCATCAAACGTTTCAATTGTTTCAATAACATTAGTAAAACCAAAGCCTTCCAAGCAGGTGAGTGTATCGGTCTATTTTAAGTATTTAAGTCCTACTGTGGTGTGAGAGCTACACTACTCCAGGTAGTGTACTGCAACTTATAAACCAAGATCTTGCCTCAGTGTGCATCAGGATCACCCAGCCTCTCCTAAACCTGGATTTTAGTTTTGAGCATTTGAGTTACCAGGCAGGTTTATTTTTTGTTTCTCTCTTATCACAGAGAATTACCATTTTTAATCTACTTACAAGGATGGCAACAACTTTTGAGTTGGGGATGGGGGGATGGAAAGTGAAAGAAGTGAAGGGGTTTATGACAAGGGGTCTAAGTGGACAGAGAAAGGCTGAGAACAGAGAGCGGCTCTGTTTACAGAGCTGAGATTCTCCCTCTGGGCTCCTGGTGCCTGATTTGTAGCCTAGGCTGGGATCTGAGCGCAGCAGAGGCTACGAACCCCTGCTCTTCGCAGGGGCACTATCTTGCCTTTGTGAATGGCAGGATCGTCCACCTCAGCTAAGCTCACCTCAGAGCAGCAGCGTTGCAGGGCTTGGGATGAGCTCGAAACTCAGTGGGACTTATAAACCAAGATCTTGCCTCAGTGTGCATCAGGATTACCCAACCTCTCCTAAACCTGGATTTTAGTTTTGAGCATTTGAGCTGCCACTCTGCCGGGCAGGGCCTTGTGCCAGCGAGGGGCAGGACTGCAGGCTCCTGGGCAGCCCTGGCTGGGAAGGGAGCTGCCCACCGCAGCAGCCTGTGCTGCCGCCTGCTGAGATGCATTTTGTCTCTGTGATGGGTAGCAGGTCCCGCTCCAGCAGGCTCCATTTTGGAGTGTCTGCAGGATCTCAGCTGCAGTAAAAATCTCCTGCTGAGTTCCTGCAGGCAGTCTGGATTGAGTCCTTCCTCTTCAAAACCATGCCTGTAAAATATACATATATATACACACACATACATAACTTTAGGTGAAAAAAAAAGGGAGTATGCTCTTTTTGACTCTTCCTGAGCTCTTTGTAGGTATCTGTCCTTTAGTTTTCAAATTAAAATCGAAACCTGTGCTTTTAGAGTACTGTCAACATGGTAAGTGAGAAAAGAAGGTATTATGCCCTCATTCATTGCTTTTGTAAGGCATTTGATCTTGATCCATAAATGGCTTTTTGATAAACATGTGATAGTTGCTGAGCTCTGAAGATTGTCCTCCCTTTCCCTAGCACTTTCCTCTTTCTGCCTAGGCTGCAGCCTTTTCCAGTGTTTGCTGTTTAGATAGTTTAGTTGCTCTTTAGTCCTCCAAATAATTGTTGTTCTCTTTGTGCCTAAATAGGTAAGACTTTGTTTTCCTTTTTCATGTGATGGTAGTAAAAGCTCACTCCTTACTTTTCTTTATGGAAACAGCATACTTTGAAATAGGTAGAGCAAAGCAGAGAAACTTGAAAAGAACAGGGGGCACTCAGACAGGCTGCTAGCAGTAAACCTGACATCCATTTGATTGGGTGTCATCATCTGCTTTAGACCTAATTCACTTGGGCTATGAAGTCCTGTCTATGATTTTTGTAGTTAATGCTTGTTTGTGCAGATACTGCTGATGCTGTGGAATGTGCTTGTAATTATGGCGGTACATGCAGCTTCCGCTCCTGAAGCAGCCTTTGGTAGCCGACAGTCTGTTGATAAATATGCAGAACACTTACTTTTTCTTGAAAGAAGTTTCTATTTAAAAAATACTGGGATGAGTCACAGAATATAACGGTACATACAGAGCAGAAGGAAAGGGACAAATTTGGAAATCCTGTTTTTTCACAATTTTCTTAGTGGCAATTTTTTAATGTGGTAAATTCACATAACCTAGTGTATATGTAGGTCATTTAGCAGCAAACTATTTTAGTTAACTGGGTATTTGTGCTATTTTGCTCTTCTTGTAAAATTCCATTTCCAGGTGGTGTTCGTTTGTTAGCTTATAAGCAGTTTACTGCGTATAGCTCTACTCCTTCAAGAGAACTTGTGCATTTGTCCAAATTGTAATAATGTCAGTAACTGATAAATCCTTTGCCTGTTCCAAAGAATTTCAGGTGAGGTTTCTTATTCTCTCTCCTCAGCCATGTGTCGCTACTTTGTAGGTACATTACTTAGTGAAATACAAAGCCTTCATTTTAAAGAAAGAACTTGGTGGTGGGTTTGGAGATCTTCAGAGGAGCATATTAGGTAGCCAGTATTTGCCTCTGCCTAGAGGAAAGACCACAATTCTCTTTCTGTCGTGATCCCACAGGGTGCAAAAAGCTGAGTCCTTTTCCAGTTTGGCTTGAAACTGGAGTCAACAACCCTTGAACTGAATATTTAGCAGATCATTTTTCTAAGTCCTGGTACTGTCTAAAGTATATAGGTGAGAGACTTTACTGTTTGTTATTTTTCTAGGAATGGTGTTTGGTAGGTTTTTGAAATTCTGCATTCAAGTTTCCCAGTGAAAATTTGAGGCAAATTGACGTAATGTTTAAATACTTCATCTACAGTGAATTTACTTCTCCCCCTTCCCCCCCTCAATACTTGCAGATGCAGTGTTTTGGATAGCTTAATAAATACTAAAATATTTTTAGAGCTTTTTATACAGAAATCAAGAATTTAAACACAATAATCTGAGTACCTATTGAGAAACATTCATTTCAGATCAGAAGTATTCTTGTCTCCGATTACTTTGGTGGTTCACTAAATTTTGTGAAATATTATGTTGCTGACTATTTTCTTCTTCAACTAACTTATTCTGTTGTTGGGGAGTGATGAACATTCTGTAGTTTCCTTCAAATTTTGTAAGGTCAAGGAAAAAGTTCTCAATGTTTCTGTTAATTTGGGAGGAATACGTCGTGAGCGAAACTTACAGAACTTGTTGTGAACTCTTTTTATTTGCACTTATGGTCAGATAGGAAAAATAGTCCTGTTGTTTCACAGCTAAGCGTGTAAGGCCTGTAAATTGATTATATCCTAATGGCATACTGGAAGGTGCTAACACATTTCTTTGAATCTTTTGGTACATATTTCAGAAGTGAATGCTACAATTAACCCACTCATTTGACTTGATGTTGTAGTCCTACATTCTCTATATCCAGACTTGACATTGCACAGCCTTTTTATAGTGTTTCTCCACTGAGGAAAATAACATATAGGAAACATCCTTATATGCTGTTACTGCAGGAAGTACGAGAACTCCAGTGCTTCCTGTCACTCTCTGAGTATTGCAAGAAGCTGCAAAGTAGAAAATAAAACTTCATTAGGGAACTGAGACCTTTGTGTGGAAATGACAGTTAAAACAGAGACTTGCTCCAATTCAATATTGCACACTGTTTAGCCTTTTTGTAGCTCAGATGTCTGCAGCTATCCAGCTTCCCTAGTCCATTCTCAACTCGTGAATACCATGGCATGGGTTGAGAGGAGAAAGAGCGCATGCGATAGACTTTCTACTGAGATTTCTTCTGAAATCCCAGTGACTCTTCCTACTTTTTCCAGTGAAATCCTAATCACTGTCATAGATGATTTCAGGATTTTTCTGGCTTGATGTAAAACAGTAGAGAAAATAATACCTTAACACAGAGATCTCTTTAGGACATTTAGAAGCTCAAGCAAGAGATTAATGGAATAAACTGGTTTGTTGATCTTCACAGTAAAATTTGATCGTTTCTCCTTGATACAGTTTATCAGTGAAGTACAAAAATTCTCTTGTTATATGCTAAAACATTTAGGGAAGCATTTCTGACTCTTTTTTTTTTTTGTTTGGTTGGTTTTTGTTTTTCTTCTTTCTTTTTTCCCCTCTAACATCAATTGTCTTGTTCAGAATGTCTTTTACCACAGGCCAATCTTTGAAACCTTTTGTGGATAGGACAGTGTTCAGGGGCTTTCCTTGTCACTTGAAATGCAAATGTCCTGAGGATTTGGAGGCTACAAATATAGCCAGTGGTTTGAGTACAATACAGTAGGAAGCATTTTCTAAATTCTTTATCTCATGCTTATTCTGCATGTATTTAAAGCAGTTAGGAATTTTTTGTTCATAGCCATCTCCTTTTTATAGTCTAACTGCATTTCATGAAAGGAACTTGCAGTGCTTTTGCTTCTTAATTCTGGGCAGATTTTTCATTTCCATCAGTTTCCTGTTTTTCTTTTGGCATATTGGATCAGTTCAGGCTGCGGGCAAGATTAGACTAATCAAGAAGTCAGATTCAGGGAGCCAAGTATGAAGGAACCCTACTGTAGTTGGGATTTGGAAAGAACTTCCTGAAAATGAGATCGGGAAGGTGTTGATTAAAGGGAGTGATACAGACACATAACATTCACTCTTGTCTAAGTGAAGACTTCGTCTGTGAGGAAATGCTTAGCTAAAAGTTTCATTTGTTTTGCAGCTTGGTGTAACCAACTTCTGTTGCCCCTATGCAAAGTTCAGTGGATTTTTAATGAATAGAGTGGTATGCATTGAATTAATTATCTTTCTAATAGAAACCTGACACTGATTTTTGCACTGATTTCAGAGTACAGCAGTAAAAGACAGGTATCTGTTTCTTTTGCATTGGAATAACATTTTTCCTAATACTTTTTTTTTTTTAAATTTCTTTTGATAGCCTTTATTTCCTTCATGTATGCTGTTAGTTTTGATTTGCTGCATATTTTTCCACATCTGTGGGATTGATAGTTTTTATACATCGTTGTCTCATTCCTGTTACTGACAGAAGATCTTAACTTTGGAGCAGAACTGATGGATCAGTATACAGCCTGGTTACTGACACTAATATCTGACTTTTCTTTCCTCCATTAGTAACATTAGTTCCAGAATGTCCTTGTTTTCCTCTAGATGTCATGGACTACCCCCCCGGCCCTCCGATCCAATTACATTAGAAAAGCACTGAAATACAGACAGAAATAATTCCTGGACAACATGAGAAAAGAGCCATAAAACAAATATCTCCATTAACTTTTATTTAAAAATCTCGGTTATATCGTGGTAAAGCATTGTAATTAATGCTAGGAGTTTTTCAGATTTGGGCACTCATAAATCCGTGTCAGACCTTATTAACAGAATGAAAGTATTTGATTGCACATATTGTGTGTGCATCCTAAGCTAAACTGTTTCTGTAATATGAAAAATCTTAATTTCACAACCTCTACTCCAGTATGTGACAACTTCATTTTTCAGGAAAATGCTGTCTGCAGATACCCATCAGTTAGGCAGAGTTCCTGCTAAATTGCATCATGAGCTTATTAACTCCCATCTAACCATCCAGTCATGGCTGATTAATCACCTCTCCTGGTGCCTTGTTTTAATAAAATCTGTTTTCCGTGCCACTGACCAGCAAAATGCTGTCTAATTTTATGTGTGGGGTAGTCTTTGCTGAAGGGAGCAAAATACAGCTCTTCTCCACTGATCCGAAGGGCCTTGTGTGAAGGAATCATCACATGCAAGTCTCTTGCATGTATAATTCTCCTTCTGTGTTTAAGGGATGGGGAGAGCGAGTGTTTCCTCACAGAGCTAAAAAGGTTTCCCGTGCTGCAGGGAAGGAATGGAGGCATTTTGGGACAGGAACATGACTGTAGCTGGTGGATTTTTTGAATATTCAAATCATCTATCTCCAACTGTGGAACTCTGAATTCATTAATTACTTTGTATTAGTAGGCAGCAAGTTAACATGGAGAACTGGCAGCTTTATCATTTTCTCAGCATGGGGGGAGGGGGAAAGTAATTTCGTCCCTCATGCAAATGGAGAAAGGTAACACTCCCTATTTCTTTTAATGAGTCTTCTGTATATTAATGAATAAGCCAAGTTATCAAGGTACTTCCTTAAGGGGAAAAAAAAAAAAAGATTGGCAGGTAAATGCACTCTTGACAATTTAAGCTCTCTGATTTACACTACGGTAGCCTAGTTAGTAACATATCTGAAAGCTAACAGCAGTTGTTGTAAATATGATGGGCTGAAAATGTTTTCAGGTTTGCTAGCAGAACCCCCACATGCAGGAAGAGTCAGAAACAAACCAGAGCTCTCTTAGTATAACGAACCAAAGCTCTTTTAATTTCCTAGCACTGACCAGAAAGTTTTCTCTTTTGACAAGTCATAGATGCAGTAAGACAAGAATTATTTTTTTAATCAAACTTTTGAGCAAAAAGTCCAAACTATAGCTTCTTATTTCCGTAGTTTATTTGAGTGTTTTCATTAGTCTAAGGGTTGTCTACAGGTGCCAGGCATAACTCACTGAAGTAACAAAATATTGCACCAGTAATTTTCTTCAGAAATTCTGGGTATAAGTTTTCATCAGAGTGGTGTGTCAGGAAGAGATACAGAGCTGTTATGTCCAGCAATATTAGCTTGTACTTATTGCAAGGTCTGCTCTTCCAAACTTTGAATTTCATAACCTAAATGCTTCTTACTGCGAAGAAAGAAAGTGAGAGAAAGAAGAGAAAGGAGGAGAGAGAAAGGAGAGAAAGAAATGGAGCTCAAAGCATTTCATGCAGTGTGGGCCTTTGTATCATGCGGATGGACTTATCGGCTACCAGTGGAAAGCTATTTGAAAAGATGAGGTAGTATAGAAGCTTATTTTACTTAAAATCCTGACTATTCTCAGCTATTTTAGAGATGCCACACTGCTAACAGGAGAACAGGAAATACAACAGGGAAAAAAAAAGTGCAAAACTTTTGCAGATGAAACAAATACTGTCATTTTCTCCTCAGTGCATCTTATTTAGCATCAGAATTGATTGTTAGCAGGCCATTTCAAGTAAGGCACAAAAAGAGTAAGACTTGGCTTTGATCAACTGCACTTTGATCAAATGCAAGTACTGGAAAAAATCACGAAGTGCAGGCACAGTATTTTTACATTCTGCTTATCCTCAGGGAGAAGCAAGGACAGGAATAAAATCATTATCTATTTCAAATCACAGGATCGTGACAAGCAAATATTTCTGGCACATGGGCTCTTCTTCTGAGTGTGCCATATTTGGAATGAGGATGTATGAGGACGGGTGGCATAAAAGCAAACGTTTTTATCATCCCAGACAAGGTTCCTATTTTGGAAGTAGATGGCAGGCCTTTTTCCAGCCTTACCATGACCATTGGATCTCTAATGTGCTCAAAGTTTTCTTTCCAGGATGATGGTCAGTAAAAGAAAGAGAAATTAATTTATTTCTTCTCAGTTAAGTTTTCTGATCTAGGTTGCATACAGGGAAGGAGCTTAACCAAATAGATGTGGAAGCACAGCTCTTGAAGCATCTTGAAGACAGAAGTATGCAATGGAAGACAACCCTGGGCTGGAAGAGAAAACATATCATTAATTAACTTGTTGAATATTAAATTCAGGAAATCAAGGTGTCTATGAAGATAATCAAGTGTTGTAACAGAAACAAAAATACAATTCAATTTGGAATCTGTCTAGTTCAATTCTAGTTACTCTCATCTTGCTTATCTCTATTAGACAGTTTTAGACAGAGCTTTTGCTATATGCTGTCAGTTTCCTCAACTGAGAAATGGAAAAAACTTCTTGTTTTTCTAATAAGATTTTCCTGCTTCAGTTCAGAAAAAAGAGTATAAGCGAAGAGGAATATAGAACATCCACTAGCTGGAATGCATTGCTTCATTGAGATTTCAGGTCACAGTCCCATCTGTGGATCATGGCAGTATATCTTGCAGTTTTCATAAATAGTTGTAGAGAATGTGATTAGCCATAGTCAGCTAAGATCCTCCTGCACTGTGTGGAATAAAGTTCCTTAATGTTTTTGTGTGCTGCTCTGTATAGCTTACTTTCCAGCTTTGTGCACTGGTAATTAATGTTGCTGTATTAATGGACGTTCAGCACATGTTCTGTGAGCTTGCTTTATGTCAAGATTTAAAAAGTGAGTTTGTGAATGACTCCTCATAATGGTGAAAAGGTCCCTCTTTATTTCTCTTCATCTAGTTCATGACTCCTTATGACAAGAGAAAATAGAGGTAACAGAA
>NW_008825216.1:2023423-2024843 GCF_000699105.1 Pygoscelis adeliae | reverse complement strand
GTTTTAACTGGCTTTTATGTCTGGTTAATGTAGTGCTGGATATCTGCAGCACTCAGAAAAGATTTTTGGAAAACCAGCCCTCCAGTTTGGATTAAATGCATTTAAAATGAAAGCTTGGCTGAAAAGATTGGAGCTCTTACATATCTCTGAAGAGAAGTCAGCAAATGCAGATCACGCTCTCAAGTTTCTGGATTAGCATTGCAGTAAATGATTAAGTCATGTCTGTATGTTCTTTGTGGAGGACTTCTTACTGCAGTTATACGAAATTCTAAGGAAAGTATTAAGACTCTGTAGTATAGTGTTCTCATCTAGTTCAAGAAGAGAAATTATTTGGTAATTCTAAATTCCGTCTTTGATCTTCTGCTTGATTCTTAGAATATAGTTTTGCATCCTTGTTTTTTCCCTTATAGCACTACCTGTATTCCTTAGACATATAGATGTATGGGTGCCATACCATTTTAGTATCCATAAAGCACTACTCTCTAGTTTGAAGTATCATATTTTCTACTCATTAAATTAGCTATATTGATGGCTACTTGCTAGCAGCAGGCAGTGAAATAATTCTTTTAAGTTGACGTTAGTACCTTTCTGTAAAATGACTAATTATTGTAGTGTAAGTAGCCCACAATCACTGTCCTGGTTTCGGCTGGGATAGAGTTAATTTTCTTCCTAGTAGTTGGTACAGTGCTGTGGTTTGGATTTAGCGTGAGAATAATGTTGATAACACACCGATGTTTTAGTTGTTGCTAAGTAGTGCTTACACTAGTCAAGGACTTTTCAGCATCTCATGCCCTGCCAGCGAGAAGCTGGGAGGGGGCACAGCCAGGACAGCTGATCCAAACTGGGCAAAGGGATATTCCACACCATATGACATCATGCTCAGTATATAAACTGTGGGAAGTTGGCTGGGGGTCAGCAATCACTGCTCGGGGACTGACTGGGCATCGGTTGGAGGGTGGTGAGCAATTGCATTGTGCATCACTTACTTTGTATATTCTTTTATCATTATTATTATTATTTTCTCTTCCTGTTCTGTCCTATTAAACTGTCTTTATCTCAACCCATGAATTTTACTTTTTTTTTTTTCCGATTCTGTCCCCCATCCCACTGGGGAGGAGGGGGAGTGAGAGAACGGCTGTGTGGTGTTTAGCTGCCTGCCAGGTTAAACCACAACAGTCCTTTTGGTGCCCAACGTGGGGCTCGAAGGGTTGAGATAACGACAGATCTGACCAGAGGGTGTCAAGGCAAATTTGTTAAAAGCATTCATCATATTGGTTTAACAGTTGCTGGTCACAATGTTGATTAATTTAATCTCAAAGTTGTTGTGCTTGCTCTCAAAGTTGTGTTATATAAAACCTTATTTGCAGTTAATGTTCTCTGTTGTGCTGTTTATCACCTCTGGGAGCTGGATCAAGGATAT
>NW_008825216.1:1993301-2021630 GCF_000699105.1 Pygoscelis adeliae | reverse complement strand
GGAGGCTGAAGTTGGCCTAACTGGGAATGAGTGGCAGAAGCACCCCATTGTGACTGGCCCAGATGCTCCGTGCATCCTTGGTGTAGACTACCTCAGGAGAGGGTATTTCAAAGACCCAAAAGGGTGCCGGTGGGCTTCTGGTCTAGCTGCCTTGGAGATGGAGGAAATTAAACAGCTGTCCACCTTTCCCGGTCTCTTGGAGAACATTTCTGTTGTGGGGTTGCTGAAGGTGGAAGAAAAACAGGTGCTGATCGCCACCACAACGGTGCACCGGCGGCAATATTGCACCAACCAAGACTCCCTAATTCCCATCCATGAGCTGATTCGTCGACTGGAGAGCCAAGGAGTGATCAGCAAGACTCACTCACCCTTTAACAGTCCCATATGGCCAGTGCGACAGTCTAATGGAGAGTGGAGACTGACAGTGGACTATCGTGGCCTAAATGAAGTCACGCCAGCTGAGTGGCATGGCACCCCAGAAAGAATTGAGTCAGACAACGGGACTCATTTCCGAAACAACTTCATAGACACCTGGGCCAAAGAGCACGACATTGAGTGGGTGCATCACATCCCCTATTATGCACCAGCCTCCGGGAAAATCAAACGATACAACGGACTGTTAAAGACTACACTGAGAGCAATGGGTGGCGAGACATTCAAACATTGGGATGCACATTTAGCAAAGACCACCTGGTTAGTCAACACGAGGGGATCTGCCAATCGAGCTGGCCCCACCCAGTCAAAACTTTTACGTACTGTAGATGGGAATAAAGTCCCTGTAGTGCACATAAAAAAATATGCTGGGGAAGACAGTCTGGGTTATTCCTGCCTCGGGCAAAGGCAAACCCATCCGTGGGATTGCTTTTGCTCAAGGACCTGGGTGCACTTGGTGGGTGGTGTGGGAGGATGGGGAAGTCCGATGTGTACCTCAAGGGGATTTGATTACAAGGGTATTACAACAATCACTAAGTAAATTCTAGAGACATTGTATCCTTCACCCTTTTGGTAACTCTGGTGTTCTCATGGCAAGATAATAATTTCCCATATTCAGAATTTTCAGATGGCAATGAACCCATTAAATTTTGATATCTAATGTTACCCAGTGTCATGTTCTTTTCTTCTGGAAAAGTCTTCCAAGTACCCAGATACATGTGGAAGGAATATTTCTAAGTAGCATACTGCATTTGAGGTATATATGTTTTAAGATGGATTCTGCTTCCTCTACTGGAGGAATACTGTAAAAGTAGATGGTCTTTGGATAAAGAAAAAGAGAAAAATTAGTATATACCTACCTAACCATTTTCTCTTTCCAGACAACATGGCTTAGTGATCAGGAAAGATGATGAGCCAGAAGAGGAATAGTTATTGAATTCCACGGATTTGGATTTATTGTGACAAGGCAAAATTTACTGTGGCTTATAAAATAAATTATTTACTGTTCTTTCAGACCATGGTTAACATAATGTATGATTGAAATAAAGTAGTTTACAGTGTAAGATACCACAGTGAGAGGGAACTTACAGAAGTGACTGTCAATCCCTGCCTGCCATCCCCCCAACCCTTCCTGAAGTTTAAACCTTCTGAGACCAGTTGGAAGACCAATACCTCCTAACAGGTCAACAGCTCAGCAAAACCTAAGTAGAGTAATTTATGGTAAGAACAGGTAATTCCTAGTCCAAGGAGCATTAAGTGCTCCAAAGAGGGAGGTGACAAGATGTGATCTGGTAGAAGGGAAGGTTAGACCTTTTTTGGTTTTGGTTTGTTTGTGGCTTTTTTTCTTTTGTTTGTTTGGGGTTTTTTTTGGTGGTTTTTTTTTTTGTGTTTGTGTGTTTTTTTTGTTTTTGTGGATTTTTCTTTTTGTTCTCCCCCTGGATTAATGGCTAATGCATACATAGCAAAAGGAGCTTTAAATCTTAGTTTTTCCTGAATTTGGATGCATACTGGGAAATCCACAGGAAAAGGGGTTCCTGTGGATTCTAGTCTGTGAAGGTAGACAAAAGATGGAGTTGTCAGTGTGAAGCAGAATCTGTATTTAGATGTGCTGTGAAGCATCTGCTTGCTTGTTATCTGAATCATAGCTTAGATCTTATTGTTTCCTTTCATTTCTGTTTATGTGAGCTTCACATCTCTCTTGTCTACATTAGGACAATTACTCTTAGATATGGGTAATCTTCTTTACTTTTAGGTTTACGTAATGTGCATTACTAGGAGTTTCCAGACAAGTAAATATATGATTAGGTCATGCTTATGCATTTTTTCTCCCCAAAATGGGATACTAAATGTCTTGAAGGTCACAAGTTTTCCAGAATAGGTTCCATAGGGTAAAAGGTAACAAAATTTTATCTCCATACGTTGCACAGGCAAGTTTTAGAACTTGGGACAAAGTGGTCTGTAAGAAAGAAATGTCTTCTTGCGACTTCAGTAGCTGGAAAAGCTCTCCCACAGATGTCTAGAGAAAAGGGAGCACACCGGATCTGGGAGGGCTCTGAAGAGGCATACAGCAGAAGGCCTATAGAATACGGCTATAATTAAAAATGCAAGATTTTATTGTGATGTGCACTGTACCATGCTTTCAGAAGCAGATCTCTCTGGATGTATTCATAGTCTTTCCTGTACGACCATCATGTAGGTGTCAAACTGTAAGGTTTGACAAGTGTACCTGCACAGTTCAAGTGGTTGTCCTGAGAGGCTACTGAATAAAGGTGCCTTTGGCATATGCCAAAGCCTGTTGACAGTTCCATTTAAAGATGGGTATACCAATGCAGATTTAGTGTCTACAGTTTATAAATACTTGGCAAATACTGCACTTGACTCTTGAAGCTAACTGGTGTCCATTAAAATAAAGTAAATGGACAATTATAAGGCAATTGATTGTAGAACTGATAATGTACATTGAGCTTTGAGTGGATTCTTTCTAATACCAATTGTGGCTGCCCTGTTCACTTAAATTTTGGGACAGCGAGAACTTCTCAAAGCAAGGCAATAAAGCGTGAATTGATTCACCTCTTTCAAGTGTTGTCATACAGTCAAATTGCTTGTAATGCTATGTTCTCAGTGCATATACAATTTTAACAAAACAAAAAATGTATCAAAGCAAGGTAATAAATTAGGGATTTGTAGGTGATTCTAACTTGGCTATTCCTTACTCCTTTTTAAAGACATCATAGTTGTATTGTTTGCATCTAGATCTAAATAATTGCTTGCTTTTCTAACTTGTCAACATCTTATTATATCTTTTCTTATATTGCATCTATTTTAGAACACTAGGCATTTTTTAGGAGGGATTTCTGCAGCTGTGGTTCATAAGAAAAGTCACAGTAAAGATTATAAAAATAATAGAGGCAAATCACAGAATTTCTATTATAAATCTAAATGCAGTCCAAATCTCAGAAGAGAGGTAGGAATTGTCAAATTAACAAATGCTTATAAGTTTATCATGTTAATTAGTTGACGGTCAGATGGTGTTTTCTAACCTTTGTGTGCTAGCAGGACTGAACAATATTGAAAATATGAAACTCCATCTTAATTGAAATGTATATTAAAAAAAGTGAGAAAATTTACTTTGAATAAAACTATTTTAATAGATGAGAACTAAATACATTTCCTTTTATTACAGTAATTTCACAAGTAAGCTGGAATCCAAATACTCCTGGTTTTGAAAATTGCTCCTGGCTTGCACTAAGCTATCTTAAATTACTGCTAAGCTTTTATGCGGCATCTGCTAACAAAAGGTCAATGTGTACCTGCAGTAAAACCACAGAAGGCTTGATATGCTGCAGTGTTTTCTGTGCTAAGTCCAGAGACAAATCTACTTCAGATATACTGCTGTTGGTGCCAACTAAGTTTTTAATAGGTAGTGCTATACTAACTTTTCTAGTAGCTGAAATGTATTCTAGTAGATATTCTCAATCCTTTCTGAGACTGTAAGATGGTCCAAAGACTTTTTAGAGAGAGTAATTTAAAATCTGTTTCCTTAATGAACGTTGAAACAGTTTTGTTAATGCAAAACCTTAAGCTTTCAGAGTGATTCTTTCATTCCCCATAGGAAAAATGAATGACATTTTGGTATGCTGTTCTCTGTTCTTACGCAAGATATTCTCTTATGCTGCAGGTTGTAGGGTCAGGGTTTGACAGGTATCCCCTAATTTTACCTTTCATACTTATGGCATTCATTAAAATGGTAAACCTTGAATAGCAGCCACTAAACCTTTTCAAGTGAATAATGTTCACTTATGAGAGAGCTTTACTCAAGAGAAATTTGAGATATGGGAAACTGTGTTCTGTATTTTTGACTGGTTGGTACTGAATACAATGTGGAATTAATTCAGCATCGGTCTTCATTTGCTGCCTATTATCTGATATTTAGATGGACATTTTGGGCTTCCAGAACTTGAAGTGTTTCCCATAAAATAAAGACAAAAAGTGAGGTATTGGCATTTTAAAGAGGAGATGCCAGGAGAATAGCTTCTACTCATACATTTTATTTCATACTAGATACATTTCCGAAAATGTGAAATGTTAACTTCAAAATAGACTTTGATATGCTGTATTTAAGGAAAGAGATTTACTGATTTCTTGCTTTTTCTTTCTACAGCTAGTTGATGTGGAAAAATGGGTATGTGATTCTGTCTTTTATTCACTTGATCCCAAGTGTTCCATGTTGCCACTGAGTCTAACCTGTCTGTTTTGATACCCTCTGTGTTCATGACCCTTTAACTTGCATGGCTCAAAAAAAAGAGGCAAATACATGGTCTTGTAGGATCTGGTCATTCCTGAATTATCATACTAAATTTCTTGCTACCACAAAGAGAGAACTCTCTCAATTTGATCGCAGAATTGTGTAATATAAATGTGTGATTATTGCCTGTCAGTTTTGAGCCTTGCTGTCTAATGTTATAAGTCCATTCTGTAACCCACCCTGTCTTTTCCAGTATAGACACTGTAATCCTAAAATGCATGACAAGTAAGATAATTAATACTGATAAATAATATATGATGCTCTATCTAGCTGCAAATCATATATATGCGAAATATTTAATGATGGAGAACAGCTGCTACAGAATAAAAAAATCATTCATGGATCTTAGCAAATAAAGTCAAAGCACAGTTCTCTGCTGAATGTGTTGTTAAGGCCTTTCCTAATGTGTCTATGTGTACCATGCATATTTGTTTGGGCATCTGATATAACTCCCCTGTACAGGACATATTTACGTATGTTTTTCTCCAATGTAATCTCTTACATGTGCATATGTATGAGTTGGTGGTCATAAAAGTGTGTGTAGAATTGTTCGTTCACATTTAAAATGTAGAAGCCTCCCTGAAAGCTTGGACCATAATAGGCCTCCTTGATTTCTTAATTTCAGCTGCACATGACCAGAAACAACCTCAGACATCCTTTGGTATAGGGCCAATAACGTAGCTAGAGCACTGGTCTCACTTTATTTCAGCCAGACATTATAGAATTTTAACCTGTGATTATTACACATTTATAGTAAGTAGTGACTCAAGTTACAGCTTGCTTGAGACTTCTGTAGGTAAGTGCATTGTTTAAATGGTTGCTTAGGCTTTTCAACACCCTTTCTACTCATGTATTCCCCACTATCCATGTCATGTGACATATATAGGTAGATGTTTCTAATATTTATTAAACAATAACTGTAGTTAGGTATTAATTTTAGCTAATTGTATCAGTGTGACAGCATTATCCGTATTCTGTGAATCTGACAGAATTTGTGATAATCAACAAATTTTTATATGGATTGATTTGGAATGTTTTTAAGCCATAATGATGGTCAGGTTATCTTCTCATTTTGTCCACCTTTTTAATTACAAGTGAGATGGCTTGGTTCTAAATCTTTAGATTCTGTGTTTTTATTCCTATGAAGAATTTTGCTATAAAGACAAAAACAGCAATAAAAAAAGGAAGTCCAGTAGTATACAGGCACCTGGCCTCATACTTCATGATGTGTGAAAAATTGTAAGCCAGAAATTTATTGGTTACACTCTAGCACAGCTTATTTTTGACTGAAGTATTCAAAGAATGTGTTCTTCGAAAATGTAGTATTACCTGCATAAATACAAGTCAGATCTGCTTTTTTTTTTAATTCAGAATTTAGTAACATCAAAATCTTATGCTTTGGAAAGACTGCTTCACAGAAATGTGTCCTTAAACCATTTTAAAAAGAAATGGTTCCCATGACAGCAGAGCTAAATGTTTCGTTCTGAGTTACATCGGCTAAAGATTTTTCCTAATAGACCAATTCTGTAATCCAGACATCCTCCTATCTGATGGTGATGGAGTAGGTGCTGGCTTTACTTCAAATATGAAATTATTCTATCTCAGATGAGCCCCAGTTTGCCCTGTAAAGCAGTTTTTAACCCTCTCTATAATTTCAGTGTTACCAGAGGTCTTATGGTGGACTGCAGATGTACATACTAAATTAATGCAGCAGAAGGCTGGCTGTTGCAGAGCTGCATTGTCACTGAGGCCAGACACCTCATTCTAACACATATACTTCTTCATAAGCCATATTCCAGTGTAGAACACCCAAGATTAATGCAAGTGTGTTCAGTTGTGTCTATGTATCTGTGGACACCTTGAAGCCCAAGCCAAGGGCCTAAGTTAGACAAGCTTCATGCCAAATTAATGACCAAACTAGTAACTGAACCTTGCTGCAAGCAGTTTTATGCCGTCCAAAGGATAAGCTGAAGTTGTCCACTTCTGAGCTGTTCCAGCCTGTAAAGTATGCTAACGAAAATTTGGGAAGGAATTACTCCAGTTCTGCTCTGCTTCTCCTGTTGAATAACTATCATTCTTCTGGTAATTTTGTTCCAAAATCTTTATTCTACTGTAAGGCATGTGCTGGCAGTTGAAGCTAGGTAAGAATTAAATGGGCTTAATATATTCCTTGAACCTTTGGCTTTTTTCCTTTTGTCTCTCAGCAGGTGTGACAGTGAGGGCTTGTAGGTCTGCTTCAGTACAGAATCAAAGATTAGTTTAAGACGCCTTGCCAAACGTAAAAACTAATGGAAGTAAGGCTTACCTTTTCCATCCCAGCCCCCCTTTTCATATTTGAAAATTGCTTTTCTGCTTTTAATGAAACTACCAATGGGGGGAAAAGCCAACATTTGATCAGAGGGATTTACTAAATTTCAACTGAAAGTTAGAAGACACTGAATATATCTTATTGACAGAGAAAATAACAGTAATGAAATAAGCTGAAATTGAATAATGCATAGTGAAAGGAATTCCTTTCAACCTGCCTGTCATTTTTTCTCTTTTAATATATTTATGAAATAAGGGAAATAATTTTAAAGTGTCTGTTGCTGTGAATTACCAACTATTGGTGTTTGTTTGCAAATTTGAGATTTCAAGGTGGGTGCTGTATACTTTAAGGGTTTGATTTTTAAAGGAATTCTGTTCTCATAAAAGCACCTGAATGTCTGTCTTGACTTTCAAAACAAACGCTTAGCACTGTAACAGAATTCACTGTAAGGAGTGGGAATTTTCTAGGGCATCTCTGGGTTCCAAAACCTAGCCTTTTTTACACATTTGCCTACATATGGGTGGTGAATGATTTTGAAAATTTGACATTAAGAGCCATCAAGAAAGATTGTTTTCAAGAGAGATTACTCTGAAGAGCTTTTTGCCTGAAGGGAAACCAAGTGTAATGGTTCTTAAATTTAGAGTGCAAAGGACAAGGATTTTCATCCTTACACTTGCAAACTATAACTTCGTAGGATTGTCTGCAGCTTTTAAACAGACAGAGGAACCTCTTCTGCTGAAGGTAATGGTAAATCTTTTTCTCTTCCCCTCAAATAGTTATTGTGTTAGCTCAGTTTTATGCCACTGGTAAAACTAATTTTCAGTTTCTTTGGAGAAAAGAAACTTGCAGAGTAAGGAAACACACTTTAGACACTTTTCAAAAGAATTGCTTTCGTTACAGAGACTTGAATAACTTGAAGTGAGAGAAGTGAATAAGTTATGGCTTTGAGGATAGTGTGGACTGGATAAATATAACAAGAATTTCTAAGTGGATTTTGACTAGAGGAAACAAGCTAGGGTTACTGTAGAGTTTGGAGTGAGCCGCAAAACAAAGCTTCATCAGAGAGAAATGGTTGCAGTACTATGTCCTCAGTACCATTAAAGTAATCAATTGCACATCCATGCTTTATAATCAGTGTGATTTTCAATCATTAAAGGAATATCTAAGGACTTGACTTTTTTTTTTGAGGATTTTCTTGTTCACACTAAGTTCATTTACTTAAATATAGATTTCTTTGACAGATTACTATGGTGGGAAAAATATGCTAATTGTGCACAAGTATTTGATCCTCCAGCTTAAAGAATTTGCATTAAAATTTTAGATATAACATAGCCTGCAGAGGTGGCTCAATGTAGGGAGTAGCATCAGCAGTGTTAACATAGGATCACTCGGTTATTCTCATACAGATCTTGAGGGAAATGGGATGAGATAGCACTGTATGATGTTAAAATGAACAGGCATATTGAAATGGAGTGATTATGGAAATACTGCTTAAAATGCCACGCCTACGGCTATAGTTTCAACCGCATCTGCAGTTCTATCCTTAGTGTACTCTATATTGTAGTGGATGCTAATTGCAGCCCAAGTCTGATTCACATCATCAAGAGAAAGTAATACAAACATTTTCTAAGTACTCCTTTTCTTTCCAGAAGAAATCTGAGTGGAAATCTGACTGAAACTTATTTTCATAGTAGCATTTCCAACTGTATATTAGGATTCCTTTGGTATTGCTCCTTCAGTCCATGTTATATATCTGAGAATTTCAAGCTGTGTTCTGTGTATTACTGTGAATTGCAGCAAACTGTCTACTTTCAGTTTACTTGTTTTCAGTATTTCTTGATTAGGTTAGTGTAAAGATCTGATATTTCTATGTAAGCAAATACAATACTACAAGAATAGTACGAAAGTTATAGTCAGGAGATAATCTCTAAATTAAATGGATTTTAAAACTAATCTTGGCAACTTTGCTATCAAAAATTCCAAATAAAATAGCATTACTATTTTGCTCTTTTCATCTAGGCAGAGAGCCCAAGAATTAAGGTGAGATTATGATAAGTTAGAAGGTGTTCGAACAATCATAGTAAGTGATACGCTACCCAAAAGCTGTCCAAGAAGCCAAATAGTATAATAGCCCCAAACAGCTGTAAATATTTACATTAACAACACATCCTTAGTGTTCTCAGATAAAGCTTCAACAGGTTTTAAATTCTATTTATTTATTTATTTATTTAATTTTGAGAGAGAGAGAGAGAGAGAGAACAGTTACGGTGTTGATGATGGGTGTTATGTGCTTCAAATCTAATAATTGGAGATCCTACAAAAATTGATCTGTGGGTTTGTTTTGTTGGGGTTTTTTTTGTTTGTTTTGGTTTGGTTTTTTTTTAGACATGTTCCAGGCCATACAGGTAATCTGGCTGCTGAGTGCTGAGTTTGGTTCCTCCACAAGGATGATATTTGTGTGACACCAAGTACTCACATAGGCATTTGTCCCCAAAAGATCAGATAGCATCTGCAGCTGAAGACTTAAGTCAGTGGAATATGATTATCCAGTTGTTGGTTACATTCAGTTACCAGTCCTACGTCTCAGGATAACTTTTGAAAAAACTGGATGCTAGGGAAACAGGTGCATGTAACACTCACAGCACATTCTGATTTCTTGAACAAATGAATTCTAAAGGTGAAATGGTCTTCGATGCATTTAGTCATTAAATTTGCATTGATTTCAGTAGGACAGGATTTGAGAGAGACACTTATTTGTAGTCCAGAAGTATGTCAGAAGTCCAGTTATTTCCTTGCTTCTGGCTTCTGAATGCTCAGTAGAGAACCTTCAGTGGATTCTTGAATTTCAGTGTCTGATACAATATAGGTGTTTTGTACGTAGTTTATAACTGGTCTGCTCCTCAGATATTGAAAGCTCTTTAGGTGTTTACGCTGTAGACAGTGTAGGGTTAGCAAGTTATTTAGACTCCTAATTGTAGTCAAGGCAGAGAATGAAATGCTTCTAGCGTGTAGTTGGTCCCATTCTACAGAAAATGTCAGCTTAATAAATCGGATGAATCGCATTCTAGAAATGACTGTCTCTTCCTTGACTGTAAAGTAAGTCTACACAACTAGCTGAAATCTACATAGTGCAGATAAATCTCATCCTTAATAACTCCTAAGACCAAGCTTGTTTTCAATAGTGTTTCAAACTGGATATTGCATACATCTGTATGGTTTGTTAGAGTGTGTAGAATGTCACATTTCAAATGTAAATGTGACCAAGCTCTACTGTCATCAGTGCAGCTCCACTGATGGAGTAGGAGCTTTGTGTATAACTAAAATAACATGTTGTCACAATTTGATCTCTTCTTTTACTTTTAGCTGAGTTAGTGTTGAAGTGTATAACAATTATTTGTTGTACTTAGTGACTGTATCGGTCTCTCTTTTTATCACGTTAGCACTTTGGTGTTAGTGTTTGGCAAACAATACCTTTCAAAAGCAATGGATGTTAGAACAACATTAAGAACAGACCTATAACTTGAAATTTCTGTCTGTTTAACTTTCAAATATACATTCTGAATTGCTAATGTTAGTCCAGAAACTCATGTGCACTGTCGTTCTGAGGCACAGAGAGTTCAATGTGAAGGGGCAGAAAGTTCTTCCCTCTCTGCAGAGGATGAGTTGGAGAAATTTCTTGTGTAACAGCCTGTTGCCTACCTGAAGTGCATAATTTCCGTTGTTTTGCTTCAGGGTTTTTTGTTTGTTTGTTTTCCAAGCTGAAAGTGAATGTTTTTCAAAGTAAGCATTCTCCTTTTGCTAAGAAGGGATTTGGTCTAAACACCTTGGAGAATGTTCTTGCAGAAGGGTGTGACAGGAGTAACTGGAACTCTCTGCCCCGACCATTTGCCAGTAGCTGGGCAGCCGAGGCCGTCACGGTTCATGGCAGGTAACTTCTCAGGCTTGGCCTGAAGTTTCACAGGGCCATTCTCTTCACATTCGTGGACATAACATGCATTTAAGTGTTTGCCACGAAGAGAAAGCATTTTCACAACAATTAGGTTTCAGAGTATTTCTTCCCCTGGTGGTTTTGAAGCAGTAGGTGGATATATGTGTTCAAACTTCCCTCACCCACTGTTGTGCTTCAGGTTTTCTAGCTTGAGGGGGACTGTTCATGGCACTTTCTGTCTCTAAGAATGACATGTAAATCATCTTCAAAATTATTAAGGAACCAGAGTAACTCTAAAGAACACGATATGACAGATGCAAACAGATGACAATTGTTCCTCTCTCATTTGTTACAGTTCATTTAATATGTCAACTGAAGAGAATGAATTGTTGAATCTGGTCTTCCAAAAAATCCAGCATAAGAAGCTGCTGTATCATTTTAGTAATCAAGAGAAGAGATAAATTATTCACTTTAATTTGAAGCTAGTTAAGAGATTACAGTCAAGCATAAAATAAACTATCAGAAAGAGAACCAGAAGGTTGCACAAAAGGACTGTTGTTTAATGTACTTGTAATATGGAAAAAGCAGTGGGGTTGTGTATTTCTCAGAATAAAATTTCATAGATGAATGACAGCTGGAAGAGACTGAGGTCTTTGATGGATCTAATCTCCTTGATAAAGTGACAGCATGATGGCAAATGAAATTCAGTATTGACAAATATAGGAAAGGTTATATTAAAATTAATCATTTAATTAACTGGTTTCTATATTAATGAATTTACACACACACACACACACACACACACACTGTGGACAGCTCAGCAAAGACTTCTGATTAGTTTCTGGAGCCGCCCAGTAAAAGCAAACAAAATATTGGGGTGACAAGAAATGGGATGAATAATAATGCCAAAATGATCATACTGTATTTTAAACCTTTGGTTTATGGGGATGGTACACAGGGTGCACAATCTTTAGTTTCAGTCAATTCATTTCCAAATGTCTAACTACCAAATAGACCTAGAAGACTTTTAAGGAGAGAAGTCTGTGAACGTTTTGAGATCATTAGATTATACTTTTTTTTTTTTTTTTTTTTTGCTAGAACATCTTGTACATCTTTGAGAACAGCTACTTCTGTTTTAAAAGCTTGTATGAAATGAAAGCACCCAGTCTTGCTTGGAAGCTCTCCACTTAGACTCTCTTTTTATGTGGGATAGAGATTTGATGCCAAACTTCAGTCCTCAGCTTCAGACTTTGTGATAGCAAAACATGAACTGATGAGGTCAAAAGAGGAAAAACTGGCCATAGAACTCTCACAAAGAAAACCAAATCACTGCATGTAACATAACACTGCATGTAACATAACATATCACCCTCCTTTTATTCTTGAGCACCTCTGTGAAAATTAACCTAAGATTTCCATAATCTTCTGACATCAGTCATATGGCATTGAATTTTTTTTTAACCACAGCATGAAATATTAGTAACGTTTTAATTTTCTTAATCTATTGTGTATTTACATACGATACGTTACTACAATAGTGGTGTTGCTCTCCAGCACTGCACTTCGAATGCAGGATTTTACAACTCGCATTGTACTGAGTTAGAAACTATCTGCAGAGCAAGATGTTTAAGATGATCAGGCATGGTACCTCTTTTACCTGTACTGTGTTTTATCTTTCAGCAATAAGTATTTAATGTGCTATATTATTTAAGATAAAAAAAAATCTGAGAAAACTATTGCATAAAAAAATGATGAAGCCTTGTTCTGAGCAGCTGTTTTGCTTTCTAGCATGAGCTATAATTATGCTAATTGCAATCCTAAATGTTCCTTTTAAATGTGGTTTGTAGTTCTGTGTATCCCACTCACTTTTTCAGGGAAAACAAATCCCATTTTTAAGCACCTGAAAGTAAATATTCATTTCACATTTTCTCTTTTTTTCTCCTTCTCATGGCTCTACAGAAATTTATGATGAAGGTAAGCAAGTTAAACATTTAGTATTATACTTTCTGTGAATTCCTACAATTTAATTTAATTAATTCTTTTTCTTTATTTTTAACATCAGCATCAAACTTGCCTTCACTAAAATAGCACATACAGAATTTTGCAAAAATTTGGTTTTAGAAACCACACTGACTCTAGTTTGGATTGGTGTTATGGTTTGTTTAGATCATGAAGGACCAAAGGCAGGCACCTTTGTGGAAAGAGGACTCTGGGCCAGCTTCTCTAATTCTCAATTCATCCTTATCCTTTCAATGAGAATGCAACACTACCTGGTAAAAAAGAAGTCTTGAGACAACAAATAAATAACAAAAGTCCCAGTAAAACATTTGGGTATTTTGGAAAGTGGGGACAGCACACTGTTTCTTCTGTCGCAAGAATGCTGTTGTGATGGTATGGTATCTCAGTGGGGTGAGTGGGGGGCCCTTGGGCTGGGTCACTGGCTCTTCACTGCCTCAGGTCAGTAAGCATGTGCCGGAGCTCCGCTTCTCAGTGCCTTTTTTTTTTTAAATTTATTTATTTACTTATTAAGACTATGACAAGGCACTTAGTGACCCTCCAAACATTTTGAATAACTGACATTTGAATAATTGGCTGTGATTTTAGCCAATATGTGTTGGTTATTAATTTTCTACTTTTTCCTTTAATTATCAATGTTTATTCCGAATTAATCTTCCAAAATGATTTGTTTACTGATTTTCACCCCCTAAGAGTTTGCTGTTCTATGGTATGGGCTTGCTTCATTGTCACTCTCCGAAAGGGAGGCATTCTGGGCTAGATAAGCAGTGCTATTTTAAGGGCTGGATTTAATGTTGTCAGAGGAATTTTCTTAGCATGACTCCTCTGCTGATCCATCTTTTCTTCCTACTTGGTTGTCTGTCTTATTCTTTATCTGTGAGTTTCTTTCTCAAGTGACAAGGATGATTCACATTCCTTGTATCATACAGCAACAGAAAAAGCTTAGGCACAATCCTTAACCTGTGAAAAATGCCTCCCTGCTCCGCTTATTTAGCTCTAAAATAACCAGGAAGATTTTTATTAATTCCTTCTATCTCCTGTGCAGTGAAGGAAGAAGAGTACGGGGGAAGAGAAATCTTCACTAGACGAAGGGAGAAATTGATAGATTTTATCCTCTTGAGCAATTTTTTTCCAAACTGCTGAAAGTGCTTGAAAGTACGAGTTTGTAATGGAGGTATTGCCTCAGCCATAACTATAAATGTTTGTTTTGCATAGAAGGCTGGAAACAGATGGTCAATATTATTTATTTTTGATTTATTTTCACTGCTGTGTCTGCTTTTCATTCATGTGAAGTTTCCAATTGCTTGGAAAATGATAACATAAATGTTGTGTTGGAAATATTAATAATGAGGTGTATTTGAAGTGTTTCTAATTATGTGGCTGTTTAGTCTGCCTTCCGACAGGTCGATATTAGCAAAATTGGGATGATTTAGCATGGTGCTGGCACAAACGTTTATCATCATTACCAATGATTCTAATCTTTTTAATGCAGATAGTAAAATATTTCTGTGTTCTTAACTGAATAAGACATGCTCATGATTTTTATTGGCCAGTTGATTTATTCAGGTTCAGATTTTTATGTGATACTTATATAAAGCATAATTCAACATTGTAGTGCAGCTTTTAAAGCAAGCCATCCTTAGGAAACCTATAGTTTAGCTAAACTCTTTTTTTCTGTTCTTTGGCTTGGCACGACACATAAAACAGGAGGTAATTGCTGATCATGTCAATGAAAGAAGTTTGTTTTGTTTATTTTCTTTTTTTTTTTTTTTTTTTTGGTCACAGTGGCCATCCTTATCTAAAAGTAGGTACCAGCAGTCATCAGTCACACTAATTTCCATACCTGAATTTTTGCAGCACTTACTTATTTGTAGTGAATTCCATGAAAAGTCAATCAACTAAATAATGATTTAAAACTAAGGTGTAAAGACTAGAATACGTATAGCATATATAATGTCTCAATAGGTTCAACTTCCTGTTTGTTATTCCATTGTAACACGTTATATAGGCTACAGTGAGACAAACAAAGAGGTTTTAGACTGGTTTGAGTTCGCCCTTTGGTGTTGCTGTTATTTGATATGAGCAGGGTGAAGGAATATATTACCACAGTGCCACATGTCAGTGGATTGATTTACTGTGCATCTTTAAATTCTAAGCAACTACATGCGGCGGGTTTGGTTCCAACCACTGGAAATGGCAGCCCAAGAGCACGGTAATTGCAGAAGGGTCTTATTAACATTTCTGGGTTTTGGTAGAAGAGTTCAAGTCTTCTGGGCCTGGATGCTGTTACTTTGGAAAGGAAATTCTATCTCTTTTTGTGTCAAGATTTTTAAAGAAAATGGATACTTCTATGAGGAAGAAGAACATGTAAAACTCCTTGGCTCACACTCAGCTTTGTTTGTAGCTTTGTTTGTAGTCTTTACGGCTCGCAGCATTTTCAAGTTCTCCAATGCTGCTGGAGATGTAATTTCCCAGCGTTGCTATTCCAAGTGTGAATTGTTTAGTTTTGCCTGACTAATCTTGTCTCACAAGCCTTTTAGCTAGCTCTGTTCCACGGTTACTTCACAAATTCTGCAGTGACTCAGCCTGTTTCCACACATTCTGTTTTCACCACTGCTTGGGGTTTTCTGGACTCTCTGACTGGCATTCATCCCACAAAACTGAAATGCCTGATTTAAAGCCATGAATATCCTAAGCTCCCTGTGTAACCACAAGCAGAAGCATAGGTATCTATCGAAGAGTTGCTCAGATTTTTTATTGCTGTCCAAAAGTGCCTTTTTCTCTCCACTGGCTGTTTAGTTGCCTTAGGCTAAATTAATCTGAGTTTGTGTTTTGTCATCAAGAAATTCTTTTAGCTTTTCATAAGCTGTAACTTAAGAGAACGAGCCTTCCTGTGTTTTCCAGGTGGCTGTTGCCTAGTATTAGAAAGAAGCTTTCATTAGTCATATGAAGTTGTGTTCAGTGTGAAAAAATTTAGACAGTGATATAACTGGGGAGTAAGAGGTCTCATCGAACACTTATCTGTGGTGGTCTCCAATTCTAGTCAGCTAGTAGGATTGTGTCATCACTGCTGTTTTTAGAGAGACACTGGCCTCCATCAGCATTGGTCTAGAACAGATTAAAAAATTGCATATTAATAATGAAATGAATAGATGACTAGTTTTTACATTGCTATGGAAACATGATTTTGAGCATCCTCTCCTCTACAGAAATGGTTGTAGCATCATGCAAATATTTATGTGTAGAACAATAGTGAGTTGGTTTTAGACTGTGGGACATTCTTCCCTCCTATTCCTCCTAGATCCTTTTAGTCTTTTCCCAGTTTCTTTCACTTCATTGCTAATTCTGCCATCATGGAGTTTTCCTTCTCCTGAGTGAGGACTCAAAAGCTTTCAAGATCTACATTTATTCCACATCCTTTCAGTACTTTTCTTTCTGTCTTGCATATTACTAAATGGGAGCCTTTAATTTGCTTAAATGAAGGAAGCCCTGAAGATTTATATATAAACAAAGCACATGTTCCTTGTTGTGCACTCACAGTTTTCTTTCTAAAGAACCAGTTCAGGTTAAATATTTGCATTAGCCTACTGGTTTAAAACCTTTCATGAGGGTCTTGGAAAAAGGCATTGATGCCAACAGCCTTACATCTCTGGTCTTGACACAGGTGGTTTCTGACTGGGAAGAGCATAGTCCAGGGCCTAAATATACTTTTACTCAGAATGCATGGTAGTTGATTTTTTTTCAAGCCAATACTGGTGATCAGACCCATGTTTCCTATTTGATTTCTCTTTCCAATGAATCAAAACACAATTTCAGAATGTAATGACTGCTCGTGAATGGGAAATTTGACAGCCCCAACGTGAGTCCCAGGGAAGGGACTTTGGGAAGGTTCCATCACTGGTGGGTGCAATTTCCTGCTTGGTTTATTTTTGTGGTGGTGATGGTTTTTAATTTAAAAGGCTTCAAAGCGGGTAACTGCAGGGTATTCTGTGTTTAATTATATACTTCTGCTTATACATTTGCACTAATTGTCTAGATTTAGAGATAGGATTTTTTTTTTTTTCCTCATTCTGTAGTTTTCTAACAGTACAAATGTTAGAAAAAAACTACGGAGCTTTGTGAAACTTAAAACACACTCGTGATGGAGAAAATAATGCTTTCGCATTTATATTTGCAAGTGGTTTTATGGAAGCATAGGTGTCCTCTGTTTGACATGCTGTTGTCTCTCTCCAGCATCTATTTTAAGTGTAAGATGGCCATCATCAGTAGAAACAATTAGCTTTTCCCCTCATCCAAACGTGTCACATTGATGTTTAAGTATGAAAGTCGGCAATATTTTTATTTTAAATGCCTAGTTGGTGTGTTTTGAAATCATTGTTCTGTTATTACATGTTGCAGTTTTAAGCTGCTATTAGTATTTTAAATCTGTGACAACAATAAATTCAGTAAGCATTGGTATCCCAGTTGGCTTTGGCAATAAAGTGTTAACTTAGGCTTTGTTTCGGAGGCTTGCTCCATTTTAATGAAGTGTAAGTACTCAGTGCTTTAAAGGACATTGTTTTACTCCAGTGTACATATGAAATAGCCACTAAAAGTCATATTTGAAACTTCTAACGTTATCGTGCAGTATTTGCCTTGGAAAACATTTGTGAAGAAAAAACAAGGAGCACATTGCTTCTTTTACTGTACAGCTGCCCTCACATGTTAAAAATTTTCAGTGCCATGAAAATAGTTGTGTAATATTTTTTTAGAAACCCATTCAGAGCCATATTGAGTGGTCCTAAGTTCCATCTACACCATTTGGGCTGGTGTTTCCTATGACTGGGTCTGGGACACAGAGGAAATACCAGGCTAAGCAGCTGGTTGCAATTAGGCCATAATTTACCATTACTGTAAATTATATGGATTGCATTTTTGAAGGATTTACTACTGATGTCTTGTAGCTTATTGTTTCACTTGATTTTTTTTTTTTTTAAAGCCCACCAAAACTATACTTCCTTATAATCTAGTCTTTGTACTGTCATTTTCCTTATAGCATGTGCCATTAATTCCATTCTGCTGTTATGGGCTCATCATGGCATGAGGCAGAAAAAGTCATTACATCATTCTTAAAAACTCACTGTGTTACCTTGTACGATTTTCTAGAGAGTGTGCTTCAGTTCCTGTGTTCTTGTGACACATTCAGTATTTTTAAATTGCTTTCATGGGTGACTAGAATTGTCTGAATAGCCACGTGCTAAATGCAATTGCTGTCAGGCTTTCTCAAGCATTAGATTTCTGAATAATGACAGTGTTACGAAAGCTTTGTCTGTACACACACAAAACACTGAAATAACTATCCTGTTTCACTACATGCTTTCACATGTTTGTCTTTCTCTGGTATCTCCCTGAAGCTCATAGCTTTTTCCCTTTTCATACATTTGGAGTTTGTGTAGACCCGTGAAGAAAAGTCAGCAAAGAAATGTCGGCATTTGCTTTCAGTAGAGTACTCATTGGTCTAAGAAATGTTTTCTCTAGTACAAATAAGGCTGTTCTCTTGAAAAGAATGGGAAGGTAATGGCTATTTAACTCAAAATCTCCTTGGATGCCACAGGGTACTCACTAGTCTCTAGAAATTCTCATTGTAATTGAGGTTCCCAGAAGCACAAATGGCTCCAAACCACTTGCTCGATGTCACCATGATTAATTTCCTGCAGCTTCTCATGTATGGCCACAAGTGTAGCAATGCTGCCATAGGCACAGTGGTGCAAGTGCTACTGTGTGAATTAACGTCTGTGAATTAAAACGTCTGTTTTAATCTGTCAGGTGATTGCATGTCCGTACATATGACAGTTGTGTATATATAAAATTGTACAGATACAAAGCGTTTGTTGGCTCATGTATAACGTATCTTACTGAAGGATTGGTATTCACAGTAAAATATATAAATTTTTGTTCAATCTAATAAATATTTCATGTTATGCTGCTTCCATCATTGGCACATTTTACTAGATAGTTTGTAGGTTGTAATTTTTAAGTTCTTGGTGGCATTTTAATCCTATTTCTATTAAGAAAACAAGGAAAAGAAATATTTCCCAATTTTAACTTATTTTCTTTATTTATTTTTGTTTCAGGATAACACTCTTTACATCAAATTAAGCAGCTCAGGTCTTAGTAGTCTATTCTCATTGTCTGGTCTAACAATGCATTGAACTTGAAAGTTGTGTATATATTTTGAATGCTTATTTCTTCAGCTCTAATTGTTGTTGTTGTATTCTAAATTGCCTTTGTTTCGGCAATGGCTTTTGGGTGATGAGATGACTCCAACTTAATCTTGTATTCCAGCTGCAGAAATATTAGAGATGGGCAGTTTATATGAAGTTTTCACAAGCAGTGTGAATTTGCCCTATATGCTTTCAATCTCAATTTATTGACTGTAGTGTTTACCAGTTCTGAAGGCTTTTTGAGTCTTATTCTAAATCCCAAATTCTTGGAGAATAAAATGAGGAGAAGAGTTTTGCGTTCATATAACTGATACTCCTGAATGGCATAGCTTCCATGGATAAATTCTTCTTCAAACACAAATGTATTTTCCTCCAACCTGGTTTTATTCAGGGAATGTATTGTCCAACTTAGAAATTGCTCTGAAAATTAAAAACATAAAGCAAGTAAGACTCATGATAAATAATGCGGTTGCTAGAAACTTGCTTGCGTTATAATACCATTCATATATTTGTGCAAAAATCTGTGGGCATTACGGATTGAATTACTCAGGATTGTGGCTTCCAAGAAGTCTTGCAGTGTCTTCTGAAATATTATTATTTAAATATTACTAGAAACTTGATAAAACTTCAGTGGAACACCTCATGTTGGAATGTTGCATCTTTGCCACGGAAGTCCGATTGTTAACTTTTATATTTATTTAATTTTATTTATTTATTTTTTAACGTGGGAAATTTACAGTTCTCTGCAACATTCTAGGTAGGAATGGCTTATTTTGAAAATCAAAGACTCTTTCAGTGCAGAATTATGCCCAACAGCTACTTACTATGCAGTTTCTGGCATAAAGATAAATGCTGAGTATTTAGTTATGAAATGAGCCTTTAAAATAGGAAATTAACATACAGGTATGCACATATCCTGGAAGGCAGGCTCCAAAATGGAAGGCAGTTTCATAGTACCAGCTTTCTCTTCCAGTCTCTCCTGTATTTTCCTGTGCTTCATCTTTTCACTTTCCCTCCGTGTGGATGGCTTGACTATAATTGTCTCTCAGAAACCTTTAAGTGGAAAATGCTTGAAATGTTTTTTTGCAACTCTTTGTTTTCTGTCTAAGAAACAGAAACAGCAAACTTGCTTGCATTTTCTTAATGGGCAAAATAATTTTGGTTAAAAAGAATTACTTTAATCCCTTGGGGAAAAATTATCTAAAAAACCACTCCTCCATTTTTCACAAAAGCGATTGAAATTTTTTTTTGAGCCAACCTTTCTCCGGTTTGACTATTAAATGGGCATTTAACAAAATAGGTGCTAGACAGCTAAATCAATATGGCCAAACCAAGGGCAAGATAACATAGCTGTGATTTTGTTGATCACACTATTCCTGTTATCTTTTGTACAACAGGCAACCAAATCTATATGTTAGATATCAAATTTATGGCTAGTAACAGAATAATTTTGATAAAAATATCAGTGAAATTTCAAACTTTTGTCCATGTTAGTGACTTGGTTGGGTAGCTATGCCTGCTGTTGATAAAGCTTCTGGGAAAATCTGAAATGTTGCTAAGGCAGCACGTTCACAGCAGTTTTTCCCCTTTTCCCCAATATGATGAGCAGCAGATGTTCAGCACTCATCTTCGGCACAATGGGCCTGACATTATCAAATGTCTCGTTCCTTCCTTGTGCCTTTGGAAAAAGTGGTGGTAGTAATGGTAGTTCAAAGCTATATCTTCATGTCTTACTGTCAAGACTGTGTCTGTGGCAAAGAGCATGACTTTTTTTCTTTCTTAATAAAAATTCATGCCATTCAGTCTTCCAGAGAGTTAATTGAATGTGCCTCCATGCATTTTGACTGCTACACAGTTTGTTGAAAGTCAAAATATACCTTGTGTCCATCAAGATGCTCTCTTCTCAATAAAGATAAAAGCCAGAATTTCCTGGCAGTTTCTTAAAAGTGCTAAAATTATTATTTTTTGAAGTGCTTGCTTTTTCACCACCTATTCCTCTTTTTTTTTTTCTTGACCAAGTAACTCAAAGATCAACAAATATTATGCTAATGGATAAAAGATAAGGAAGGACAACCAGTAAACGAGGAGGGGAAATAATTGTGTGTTGCCACCATAGCCATTCAGTTAAATTGATCTTCAGCACTGAAATGAAGCTGCCAGAGAGATAACATATTATGATTGTTTCCAATTTATTCTGTAACGAATCTGATGTTCCAGTCAAACAGAAGGTCAATCTACTGTGATAAAAGAAAGGGTATAAATGCTGTATATAAGAAATTAAATTAGGAGTCCTATATGAAAGAATAATGCTGCTTATGGAGTTGTCACATTTATAGACTCAGAAATATGTATTTATCGATATTGCTTGAAGAGTGTGATGTGCGTAATGTTACGTGAGATATTCTGTCAGAGGAATATGGACTTACGCTCTCGTCAGTCTTGTCTGACAGTCTCTGCTCCTGACCAATGTCAGTCAGCTGCATCTCAGTCTCAGGAATTCATAAATCTTCAGCAGAAGTTGAAAGGTTGCTCATGCTTTAACAAGATTTATTTATTCTTTCATGAGTGGTTAAACTGATTATAGATAAATAGAAACAGTAATGAAAATACTGTGAAAAAAATGGTTGCAGTTTCTTGGGATAAAAGTGAATTTTATTACTTTAATTTTCTTTCAGTCAAGATTTATGCTGCATTTCTCAAGAGGAACATTTACTTGGGCATGATTTCTGAATTTTCAGAACCCCCAAATCCTGTTGAGTTAGCTTGGATGTCTTTGAGCACTTACCTGGCCTAGCAGATAAAGAATTCTGTCTGATAGTATTTTAACACTGCAGGGCAAGCAGTCTGGAGGTTGATGATCTTCAGTATGGTTGATATATCATTAATACTTTCTGGTAAAACAGGGACAATACTCCAGAAGCTCCCTCTGCATACCTTCTGTATAGGAAAGTATATCATCTGGAGGGAAAATGGGTGAATATGGAGAGATTTAACAATACATAAGGATGTAGAGGGTAGTGTGACATGCATCACATCTGCTCTTCTCTAGAGGCCGCCCGCTTTCAGCCCAAGGAAGAAGGATTCAAGCTTGTAGAATATATTTTATACCAAACTGGTGACGGTACAAAGTACACCATTTTCCCTCATCAGTGAATTGAGCACTTCTAGTAGAAAAAGTCGCTAGCTTCTAGATTTGCCTGTTCAAATTCTACCTTAGATCTGCCCCAAGGACTTCAAAGGTCAGTGTATATTAAGAGGCAATCAAAACTAAAGAGAACACATTCATAAAACTACCTTCTTGAACTAATCCCTGAATAGCGTTTTATAAAGAAATAGACTTCTCTGTCACAGGTCAAATACAGATTGTCCAGAGATTGATGAGGATTTCTTTTTTCTTTCTCAAAAGGCCTGATTTTATTACAACATACCAGTATATCACTTCTCTTTATCTTTCAGTCTGCACAAGGTGGCGGTCATCGAACACTACTCTATGGGCATGCAATCCTGTTGCGCCATTCCTACAGCGGCATGGTATGTAACAGGAGTTGATATAGCAGCAATGATTTCTTTTGTGTATGAAAGTTATGTTTGAAAGCGCCCGGACTATTGCAATTTACTGATGTCTGGAGAATTATTCACATCAAAGAGGCATTTCACCCGTGGTTAATGGAAACCTTTGTGAAGGGTAGATGCTTGGAAATACGAAACCTAGCTGTTCATATCTGGGTAAGTGCTAAAACTAAGCCTGGCTCCATAGCGGTGAGTTCTCTGTTTGTCAGTCTATTCCGAGTTGGTGATTTCTCATTTCTTTTCCCTTGGATATTGCGTATTGCATAAGCTGTGACTGAATCCACAGCTGGCGTCTGGCTGGCAACCTGAACATATGTTGGAGACTGAGTGGAAAAGGAAATTCCTTCTTGCACATATTTTGGACAGAAGCCTTACTCTTCAATTCCCTGATGAATTATGTGGGTTACAAACTCCTTAACTACAAGTGAGGCTTCACGGAGCTGAACTTCGATGCAGACAGCTCCTTTATTTCCACTCTCACTATTCCCGTCTCAGTGGAAAGATAACCTGGATAGACTGAGAGGTTATTCTAGAACATATATCATTGTCAAGTCTCCTTGAGTGCCATTCAGTTTACCAGGCATATATGTTCTTGACAGTAACTAGTGGGGATAATTTAAGAATAGTTAATCCTGTGTTAGTAGGTTGATGGCTTTTTATATTTCAGTGGATTATCAGATGTGAGCAGAACTAGTAATGCATGCTTTTTTCTTTTGATAGTATCTATGCTGCCTCTCTACATCTCGATCTTCAATGGATAAGCTGGCATTTGATGTAGGATTGCAAGAGGACACAACAGGTAAACACTAGTTTAAAAGACTATATAATGAAGAATATTTTCAGTCTAAAAATCAGAATAGAGACCTATAAATACATACAAATCACATAAAAATTAAGGCTATTTTAAGGACTAAAGAAAAAAAAGGTTAATATTTCTGTATTTTACACTTTCAGTATCTTTACATTTTCTAATAGATTATGTAATTTCTATGAGATATAAACGTCTATTGGTATTTAAATATAAATTTATAATATTGGCTATAAGTAAAGGAATATTCCCAAGTTGTTATTCCTGTAGAAGCCCTCTGCTGAAATTTTTGTAAACTTGTGTTATTTTAAATAAAGATTCTATTAAAGTTTTAGAACTGCTGGTGAGTCGGATTTATTTGTATTTTTAAGACTGATCTGGCTTCTTACAGTGCCATCAGTTTGGTGTAATTGTTTAATTAGAAAAAAATAAGTTTGCTTGTTTTTTAAAGCTTTGCTTTAGCTAAGAGTAATAACAGTGATTAACAGCAACAATTGAACAGTTCCAAGATCAAAGAGATTTTTCTGAAAAGCATGCTTTTCATTCAAGAAGTATATCTGAAAGCAAGGTTTATCATGGGAACAAAATTTGTGACTTTAATACTTATAAATATTTTGGGGAATTAGAGACACTGGCAGTCAGTAGAAGTGGAAGAACATAATTGAATTTGGATTTATGAGATCTTTCAAATAATATTTTAAGCGATATTGTAGATGCTTATTTTTATTGCCCTTAGTGATGGGTTGCTCCACTTGTTTGTCCTAATTCTCGGCACAATATTCTTCGATGTCTTTCCCAGAGCCTGGAATGAAGGTGATAGGGAAGCTCTTTAGCAAAGACCTGGACCAGGTTGCCTAGAGAACACAGAGAGCCGCCTCCTTACTCAACTCTGGAATAACTGTTCCAGAGGCGGTCTTGTCTTCGCATATGTGTATTATCTCCAGCTGAGTTTCTGACAAGGTGGTGCAGGAACAATATTAGTTGCTGCAAACACATGGACACTTGGTTTACCCAACTGAAATCTGGGTCAGAACTTTAGGATTGAGATAAATGTGAAATTAATGGCAATAATGTTGGGCATTTTCTTTCTCATTTCTTTCTCTGCTGTTACTCAATAATGATACAGGTGAGGCATGCTGGTGGACCATCCATCCTGCTTCCAAGCAACGATCAGAAGGAGAAAAAGTGCGTGTTGGAGATGATCTTATTTTAGTCAGTGTCTCTTCAGAAAGATATTTGGTAAGTTCTGTAGGAATATCTGTACAGTGCTTCCTCTACAGAAAAAACAGTTACTAAAAGTGTCATACTAAAGTCTGGTTTACAATTCCACCTCCACAAAAGTATAGCTTAAGGTGTTTAAACTGGTATTTGATACCATTTTGCAAACCAAGACACTGAAGGTCTGGGAAGTGTGACATTAATACGTGACTAATCTAATTTGTGTTCATTTCAATAATGGAATAGAAGTTGAAAAATTTACTAATGAAGAAAAAAAGAAAAAAGAAGTCTGTCCAAATTGCATAACTGAGGTGTTTAGAGTCCCTGTGAGTGTTCAGAGGTTAACAGCACTATCATACATGAATTTAGACTTTATACCAAAATTTTAGAACGTTTAACTTAGGTACATAGCATTTTGTCGCCTTTAAAAGGTCCATATTTTCTTAGGATTATGTACAGCATTATATACACAGCTACTGATATATCATAATTAAATATAATTGAAATATTTTAAAACTCTCTGTGGTAGCTGCTTTTTATCACTGGCTTAAATAACTTTCTTCCTCATCGAAGTATCTCCCATTTGTTCTGTAATGAAACTCTTCAACACTTTAAGATTAATTTCTTTTTGTATTCTTGGTGTTGCAAGCACCTGAACTATTCTATCTGGCGGGGGGAAAGATGAAAATAAGAAGGAAATCAGTCTGTAAAGTCAGCCCCAGTGATTCAGCAAATGTATCTACACGAAAAAAAGGATCCTTAAAGAGGAAGTCTTTTTAGCTTTGTCAAGAAGACTGTCTCAGGTCTGCATATAACATTAAAGTTTATTCTATATATTATAGTATATATTCTATATATTATTCTATATTATTCACTTATTCTTTTTATGCTATGAAACATTATTTCTGAAAGTTTTTTACAGTATTTAGAAAAAAGTGAAGTGTTTAATAAGACTTAAAAGTAGTATTTTTTTTTTCTTTTTGATAAAATTGAAAATGTTCTCCCTTCTTTTGGAAACACATAGAAAAATGAGAATATAATTATTAGAATATAATTTTAACTTCTAATTAGAAGCTCGGTAACTCATTTAATTAGCTATTTTTTGTAAGTAGACATTCTGACAACTTTCCAATAATCTTTACATTTTAAAATTATTTTTAATAACTACTTTTATGAGAATTGTAATTAGACTTACTGGAAAAGCAACTTATTGTGGACAAAATCAATGAGAAGTCTAATTCATGAAACATTTTTGTTTAAAGACATTGAATTTTTTGAAATTCATTGAATTGCTGAATTGGGTTGCTGAAGTTGAATTTTGCTATAGATTGTGTCTCTATGTAGGTATATGCCTTCATACCTTCATATATTATACTTTCTGCCCTCTAATTAGTAAATCAGCTCAGCCTTTTATATTATTTAGGGTTTGTGCCTCAACTGTTGATTCTCGAGGCTGTCATATGTACTTTTATACAGCAGAGACTGATTTTCCTCAACACATGGTGTTAATGTGTATACTGCGTCTTCCATGCAAAATATCAATATACTAAAAACAAATTATATTTTCAGTGTAGAGAGAAACGACACGAATCTATGTTCTTGATATTTTAATCTCTGTATTATAGTCTTAAAATGGTTTAGAGCTAGATTTTAATGAATAGTTATTAAACCTATTTCAGTTATTCAGCTCTGGTTTGATAGTAAGAAGGAGCAAGGATTCAGCAAATTAATTTTCCTCTTACGTGCACTCAACCCCACATTTTTATGAATAGATGTTTTTCCAGACTAAATTAAGAGCTGGTGAACTACGTAGCTTCTCAATCGTAAAAATATTTGTGGTTTTGCTATCTACTCAGTAGTTATATTAGCACTGTAAATAAAGCAATGATACTTCTATGAAAATTCAAACAGTTGATAAAGACTGAATTAGCCAGTTACCAATGAGTGAACATTTTTCATGAAAGCTGTCTCTCCATCTTAAACTGTTAGTCTTAATCCATTAGGCTGTCTACAAAATAACTTCAAAGGATGTACCTTTAATCACAGTATTTTCATTTTGAATGAAGTGTCATGTTATAGTCCCTGTTTTCTACAACATTTAAAGGAATGTAGCAACTGATACCATTTACAATAGGTTAGGACTGTGGAGAGATGAAGTTATTTGTATGAATCCAGTTGCATAGTGACACCAAATAGGCTCTATTGAATCCAGTCGAGGAACACTTTTTCTAAGGGTGAGGAGTTCCTCGGGCCCCTTGACAGAGAGTGATGTTCAATAGGATGCTGAGAGTTAGGTTTATGTACATAGAATCATAGAATCATTAAGGTTGCAAAAGACATCTTAAGATCATCGAGTCCAACCGTCAACCCAACGCCACCATGCCCACTAAACCATGTCCCTAAGCGCCGCATCTACACGTCTTTTAAATACCTCCAGGGATGGGGACTCAACCGCTTCCCTGGGCAGCCTCTTCCAATGTTTAACCACTCTTTCAGTAAAGAAATTTTTCCTCACGTCCAATCTAAACCTCTCCTGGCACAACTTGAGGCCATTTCCTCTCGTCCTTTCGCCAGTTACTTGGGAGAAGAGACCGACACCCACCTCGCTACAACCTCCTTTCAGGTAGTTGTAGAGCGTGGTAAGGTCTCCCCTCAGCCTCCTCTTCTCCAGACTAAACAGTCCCAGTTCCCTCAGCCACTCCTACATTGTGTACTTACAGTTAAAACCTTAGGAAAAAGTAAGTTTTCTATCAAACGTTCTATGTCTATATGCTGTTAGGAATAGGGTTGGAACGTCACCTTTTTATATTGCAATATTGCTCTATGTTTTCAAGCAACTTGCTAATTATCTCCAAATTAAGACAAACGGGTTAACAATCCTGCGGCAAAGATGTGTATGTAAAAGTAACAGATGAGTAGAGTTCATTCACAGGGCATGGCTTTTGCAAAATGTAGTCAGAACTTAGTTTAATTTGTATAATACAAGGGGAGAGCAGAACTACATCAGCTTCATAGGTTAGTCTTCCAGTTGTCTGAGTGCAGCTTAATTACTTAATTTTTTTCCCCCCATTGACTTTGTGACTTTAGGATCTCAGTGTAGTCAGTAGGTTAGTGTTTAGGTCTAATCTGGTTGGCAACCACTATTAAAGTATTAAGAAAATGTCAGGACTTTGCTATAGTTCCCCTTCCCTGCTTTCCATCAAAAAAAGATTTTGGGACAATTGACTTCATTTTTTTGCTCTGAAGAGTCATCTTTTTAATTGCAGTGAACAAGTGCTAAACCAATAGGAAGATTAGTGTTAAAATAGTAAGCTAAAGGTCCACAGATGTGGATTTTGGCTGTTTGTTGACTCACAGCAATGTCCCTGGGCAAGTCATTCAGTTGCTCTGGCTCTCATTATCCCTACCTGTACAACAGGATTTTGGATGCTTATTTTTCTGTGTGGCGCTTCTGAGGAAAAGCACTTACACACAGTGCCTGTGGCATTATATACAGTGTGAATTGCTCTACTGCCAGGTCCGTCAGTGAGGACGCTTGGC
>NW_008825216.1:1990476-1993286 GCF_000699105.1 Pygoscelis adeliae | reverse complement strand
GCAGACTGAAAAGCTGTAAATATTGCCACCGTTTAAGTTCAAGCCAGAGTTGCTCTGTTTCCTTTCTTGAGGCAGTGCAGGCTGATGAGCAGATGTAATAGTTCCAGCGTGTTTCCCCATCTTGTACGTACTACCATGTACGCCTGCACTGAGGTTTGCCTATGCCTATTGTTAATTATATACCATGATTGCTTTCAAAATTGCCAGTTTTCAATACTTTAGAAATTCAATTAATTGTAATTTCTTTCAAATTCATGAAGCCTCGATAACTTAGTCTTTTAAACATAATTCGAGAAACAGTCCTTAGATATGAAGTTGAAATACAAAATGCATAAATGAAGATAAAAATGAAAATTAGTATCAATGAGGTCAGTGTTATTCTGGCTAAGAAGTCAGGAAAGAGGAAAAAAAAAACCAACTTTGAATCTACAGTGCACAGATTTCAGTATAATGCAATAATTTCTGCACTGTGATATATATCTAGTTGTTGAGTTGCTGTCCTGACTGTAATGCTGATCTGTGGCTGCATTATGGAAATCTGTGAACAAACCTTGAGGTTTATTTCTTTGACTTAAATGACTTTTTTGGGGTTTTTTTTTTGTTTGTTTTGGTTTTTTTTTAATACTGGAAACTAATTTGAAACTTTCCTTTGAAGTGTAAGCTTTTCCTTGAAGATTTTTATCATGGTTAACTGATGACAGAGTTCCCTTTCAAAAATAATATTATCCAAATTAGATCAAATTATTTGAAAGGTGGAGCTGATATCTGTCATTTGTCCTGGACAGGAGGACAGGTTCCTGAGTATTGGAAAGGCACTCCCTCTGCATCCTCTTGCATCAAATACGTTGTTTATTTTCAGCTCTTAGTTTTAATTCTCTTAATTATTATCAGATATTTGGGACAGCTTCTGAATATCTGTAGCATTTGTTGGTGCAATAGTACCAGGGAACATAGCAGTGTGATTTTTTTTTTTTTTTTTTTTTTAATTTTAAAAATTTTATTCTTCCCCCTTCCATTTTTTTTTCCTAAGACTATGAAACTCAGTGTTGGACTTTGCTTTCTTCTGTGTAAGTTCACAATTCCATCATTCATTTTTTGTTGAAGAATAGTAAAAAAGATTTTTCTTAAAAAAAATTTGAATCTGCATAAACAAACCTGAAATTGGTGGAACCACGGTAGTGTTGAGCTGCTCTGTTACACTGATCATAATGCAGTTCCCACAGAGTCTCTGTACAATTTGAAATGTTATTGTGGAGGCTGGTAGATCTTACCGATAATTAAGGCTGTCAAGCTGCTCTGCCTTACAAAGTCCTGCTTCCAAGTGCTTATGATCAAGTGCTTGTAATGTAAAAAATTACATATTAGAAATAGTAACATCTATTTCTTGGTTTGTTTTTTTTTTAATCAGTCAGATAATTTTTTTTTAGTTCATCTAGAAGAGGTCAGACATAACTGAGCTTGAAGACAGGGAAGGAAAAAAAAAATCACATCATTAAGAAAATTCATTTCGTTTTCATGAAAATGTTGAGCATCCCACGCTTTATAACAAACACAGAAAGTTAGAAGGAGTGTTCTTGATATCACAGGTGTACTTTTCGCTAACTTAAAAAAAAAAAAAAGAAAAAAAAAATTAGTAAAAAAACATTCCCCTGAAATAGTACAGCTTGGTCATGCCCAGGGAAGATTTTTCAAATTTTGTTTTAGTAGTTAAAAGTGATGACTTTGTCTATTTTGTGTAAGCTAGTCCTCTTGCACCTCCTGTGTGTTAATGAACTGTTTAAACTCCCTCTACAGCAAATAATTAAATACACCCCAACCCTGGTGGAACCAGATATTCCTTGTAATGGGTGGCTGAAGGCAGGAATGAAGTCAGGCACTGTATTGACAGCTGAGAACTCGGTGTTTTATGTGCTGTCGGCGATCTGCTGTAATTTAAGAAATGTGGAGGAGGACACTATGAGAAAGTAGAAGGTACAAAAGGCAGGTGATGTAGCGGGGACAGGAGCCTGGGACTGAAGTGGGAAGGAGGGAAACTGAGTGGGACTTGATGACTGGCTGAAATGATTGGCAGCTGAAGGCACGCAGGCAGTAAGGGACTAACAAATCATCTGGGACAAGAAGCTGGTGACAAGGGAGGAGTGGGCACCTGCTGGTTAAATTTATGTTAGAAATTTGGGGCAGAAAACCTGTTCCATTTTGGCAGGGAGAATTGAAAGAAGAACCAGTGGAGTGGGACTGGGAAAGGAGGACAACAAGAGATATCTGTAGAGAAGGAGTGGGCTGGCTGCAGAGAACCGAACCACTGGACAAAGATCCAGAGAGGGGAAAGCCTGGGGCCAAGACATGAGAAAAGAACTGAGGGGCAGGAGCTGTGGTGAAGTCTAATGCTGGCTGACATGGGAAGGAAGAGGTTGACCAAGAAAAAAGTCAAAAGGCCATGCTGAAACTTTGTAGGTCTGAGGAGAACCTTTTGAAGCAGAAGGAGGTCCTAATTCTGGGTGATAAGGTAGGCTGTAACTGGGTTGGGAAGCTGGATTGGCTAGGTGAGAGATATGGGACTGGGATAAAGATTTGGAGAGGAAAAGAGAGTGGGAGAGGCCTGGAGTAGTTAAGCTAGATAACAGCTATCAGCAGCTGTCTAGGAAACCCATTGTATTAAGGCACAGCAGTCACCCGTGGTATGCTGACAGCCTACTCCTGATGGTGATTTTGTGTTAGTTTAGGTGGCAGATGTCTGAAAAGTGGTTTTAAAGTTTCCTTCTCTACCTGGGGTTCATGTGGGTGTCAGTGTGATGCCACCTACTGTAACT